>NC_140450.1:18030114-18500114 GCF_963576455.1 Neolamprologus multifasciatus
ACAAATGTTTACATACACATGTGTAACGTAGCTCAAACAGTGGACTCTGGGTGGTGTTTACACATTTGCGTCACCACTGTAGCTTCAGAAATGTGTAAGCAGTAGTCACAAAACCGTGTGTGTGTGTGTGTGTGTGTGTGTGTGTGTGTGTGTGTGTGTGTGTGTGTGTGTGTGTGTGTGTGTGTGTGTGTGTGTGTGTGTGTGTGTGTGTGTGTGTGTGTGTGTGTGTGTGTGTGGCTGACGTCAAAAATGAAAGCCGTGTTCATAGATGGGCGTTGGCCTGTGTTGTTCCATTGTGATGTGATCTCTAGTGGACTCTAGCGCATGCTTTTTTTTTTTTTTTTTTTTTAATATTTAAATTTGCTTCAGTTGTTATGAGCACATGTAACACTGAGAATTGACGTTTCCCTTCCCGCAGAAAAGCCCCTCCAGAATCTCATTCCACAAACATTTGAAGTAACAAAGTAATTTAACGGACTTTAAATATTAATTGAGTATAAATATTGTATGAGTTATTTGCTGAAAACCCAGAGTTGCAGCTGCTGGATGACAAATTCATATGCAGCTGTAGCCCAGTGAATATGTAAAAGTTATTATTGTTATATAATTATTGGGGGGGGGGTTGTTTTTTTTGTGAAGCTTGTTTTGTACACAGACCTGCAGATATTATTTTCAGGTTTTAATCAGTTTCTTTTTAAGACGAGGAGCACAATTACTGATGTGTTTCTGAGCGTTCACAGAGACAGAGAGACTATGAGAGAGCGGTTGACAGGCTTCTGAAACCTGATAGCTCTTTAACTCTCAGGTGCCTCTCTTAAATATAACACATCACACAAACAGAGGCACCGAAGGAGAAAGAGTGGAGGTGATTGTGAATCAGCCCGTTGTCTGTACAGTTGTGATTTCTTGTGTGGCTTGTTCACAACTTGTTGTTGAATTAAAGCAGTTCTGGTGCTGCTTTTAAAGGGGGGGTGCTGCGATGAGCTAATTGAAGAATGATAAAAATTCATATCCGTGCCAATATTTGCTCCCGTCTCTTTTCCAAGGCTCAAATTACGCACTTCTCCACTAACATTATACAGCTGTGGGACTGCTTGACAACCTCCTGACGGTCAGGAGGAAACGCTGCAAATATATGCTGTATATCTGAATGACGGTGGAGTGGAAAATTCCTGATAGAGGAGCCTGTAGCTTTCGAGCATGTGTCCCCAGCCTTGTTTGAGTATTCATAGCGGTGTGGTATCTATTTGGTTTTTTTTTTTTTTTTTTTTATGTGTGTGTGTGTGTGTGTGTGTGTGTGTGTGTGTGTGTGTGTTCTTGCATGTGGCAAATCTCCCATACTCCCACATTAACCCTCGGTTTGCTGGAGTTTGTCCTGCAGCATAAGTCAATAATCCCGCTGTTAATAAGATGACAAACAAGCATAGAGTCATTAAGTAACTGAATTTAGTGGAGCGAGGAAGAAAAGACTCATTTCCTGCCAGTGTAAGTTTGAATGACGTATGCTGCTGCTCACCACATCTTTTGGTTCCACGTGTGTACCATTTGAGCTGATTATCGGATGAGATCACTGGCACAGGAAGAGGAAAGAAACGACAGGTTCGTACAGCAAAAAGAGTGATGCGAGCGGCGGCTAATAAGGTTAAATATTCAAACGGTGCGTCTTTAGATGTTGCTCTGGAGATGCGTGCACTGACTTTACAGGTTTGTGTAATCTGATGTTTTCTTAACCCACTTGCTGCATTGCCACTTGTTTTTCAAAGAGAGAAAAATCCCCAAAAACCGAACTGTTGTGTAATATCGGACTGTTTCTTCAGTTCTCCAGTTTGTTTGGTTTTTCTTTTCTTTTTTTTAAGCAGAGGAAGAGGTAAAGTCTCTGCTTTTTATGTAGACCTGCCACCCACCTCATAACGCAATTACTGCCACTCTTACCAAAGGCAAGTTAGCAGTATAATCTCATATAATGGCTAAAAGGATGCAGCTGTAGATTTGCGGTTTCCCCAACTTCCTCATTTATTTTATTCACTATTTAAAATGGTCAAACTCGGTGCATATACTCTCTCTCTGGAGCTCACTGCTGAATTGTGGTTGCAGTGGCCAGCTTTCCGTTAGCATTAGAAAAGTCAATTTATTCTGCAGCTTGGCATGTTACATGGGATTTCATCTGGTCAAATAAGATTAAAGAAAGATAATAAAAGCATTAAACACAGTTCACCCAACAAACTGGTGTTTTTTTTGTTTTGTTTTTTAAATCTCAGACTCTATATTCTAAAGTCTTTTCCCTTATGGTGGTTGTCATGATGTTTGTCATGAACAGAGTCGTGCCTCTTTAGTTTAATTTCTTTGGCCATTGTTAGAGACCGTTTTATATTTGTACATTCGGCACAGGGATTTTATTAGTAGAGTACAAGTCCTGTTAAGTGTCTGATCTTTAACAAGGAAGCTCTTTAAAATATCCTGTGGTCTTTGTTTATTGTCTGTGAGAGGACATGACTGTTTGGTTAGCAGCTAACTAGGCCTCAGCTGTTGTTCTAGGTGGGTTTGTCAAATAAATATATTTTACTAAATGGGGACTTGACTTTTAAGGATGAGGGTTTTTTGTTTGTTTGTTTTTTGTTTTAAGAAAGGGTGGTGATTTCAGTACTCATGAAGGATGATGATGATGATGTCAGTGATTGTTTTTGTACTGATATGATGTCTGGGTGACGCTTAACTGAAACAAATTCATGATCGGATGTAGATGGAATCCACTGATTCCTGTGTATTTAATTTGCTACACTGATTAACACGCGGTTTGAAGAGTATTTTTGGAAATGGCCGAATAAGATGTCAGAAAAATTTGCGTGTATAGTACTGCAAAACTGACCTTAAATACACTGCAATCACCACAGTAACTTTTCAAGGAGTTTTGGCACCCCTTTGTTGACATGCTCTGGCGTTGTGTGATATGTTGTGACCTGTTATCGGTACTCCTTGCCTACATTTTTCTCTCTGACTTAAAATAGTTGTGCACTGAACACTGTTATGTTACTCAAGCATCGCGCCTATGGCAACTGGTCTACTGTTTGCATGGTGGGGTTTATATATACATGGCAGGTGATTGGGTGATGCTTTTGACACACCTAGCTAAAGAGGTGGAAAAAAAACATACTTTAATGCACACTGTTTGGTAGAAGTGGGAATCGCCAGATACTACACAATACTGCACTCACAGCACCATAATATTGCAATATAAAATTTTGCAATATGCAGTAACACATATTGCAATTTATCAGCTTTTTTCATCTGCAAATTACATACTCAAAGTTAAACAAAGTTATACTTGGTCAATCTGTTTTACCCAATACGTTTTTTTTTTGTTTTGTTTTGTTTTACTACAAAATGAGATTAAGCACACTGTCGCTAAAACCTGCCATAAATGTTACCATAAGACAGTCTGCCATCAGTCTAATGTCAGTCTTAAATTGGCAATTAATTGCAATCTGGTTCTGATAATACAGCAAATATCTGACAAATTGTTGAAATGTACTCATCTGTGGCTGTCTACTTAGACAGATATTCACATTTAACTGTTAAATATATGCTCGGCAGCCTTCCTTTTCTGCACGAATACAACCAGAAAACGACCAGCTGGCAGCCAGTCGAGTCCCCTCAAGTTGTGCTCATTGACGCATTCAGGCTGATGGCAATCAGTCTTTATAAGTTAAATCGCAACTATTTGTCAACCTTTGACGAGCTCTGCAAGAGTGACTGTAGTCAGTCTAAGTGACACTGGAACTGGTCTGATAGGAGGCAGGCTTTCTGTCTCCTATCGGCTTGCGATCAAAAGTGGTTGTGAGTGTGCAACACCCTCAAACTCTGGGCAAATATTTACTCACCAAAAGTTTTTATTTATGCATTTATTTTTGGTAGGTGCAAGGAAATTCCTGTCCTATCTGTGACCGAGCCATTAGCTAGCTCTAACTTAGGATGTATCTTTGTCAAGCTAAGCGTGTTCAATGTTAGGCTAACGTTATCTGAGGATGGTGGTGCATGAGATGAGCCTTCTTGTTTGTAGTATTCTCAAGTTTTTAAATGTTTTTTTTTTTTTAATAAAATATCAATATTTTGGTTAACCTTTTATTTATATAATATCCCAGTACTATGCTGTAACCATTTTTATCCCCCCGCAGTCTCCACTCTTATGGTGTAAGCACTAAACTCTCACACACTTAAATGATGTTGCCTGGGGGGTGAATGAGTGCAAGAGGCCCCATGGGCGCATAAAGTTATGAGGAGGAATGTGATTCCAGTGACTTTACTCTTTGTTGTCTGAGTAGGATCTGTGCCCCCCCCCCCCCCCCCCCCAAAAAAAAAGCAAAACTTAAAAGAAATTGTTCACGAATAAATAACCAAGATGTGTAAAATACTGCATTCTTCTGGTTTCATGTAAAATTATTTCCTGTATCAGTCGTATTGGGTTACCCTTTTGTACTTATCTTCGCTTTTGTTTTTTTCCCCCCCTGCTTTTATTTGTAAAACCATGTTTAATCTCACAGCACTATGAGGGATATTTAATTGCCTAAGGCCACGTCTGTAGCAATGCAGACTTAACGCAGAGCTCTCATGCAGTGGCCTAAGGTCTCATGGTTTCAGTGGGTAAGTGCCCCAGAGGCTTTAAATGAAGAATCTTTTTTTTATTTTTTTTTTATTCGGGCAACAAATGAGGTCACTAATCACAAAAAGAAATCCAGCAATTATTTATATACTACTTACACTTATATACTATATATTATACTTTTTTCTGTAAAACTGGAGGGTTTGTCATCATCCATTTTCTTCACCGACCGTTTGAGATAAATACAATCATTTTCCAATCGTATGTTCATAATAGCTTGTGTGTCTCTTTTTAAAGTCGTGCAAAAGATTTTGCAGTGCATCCCTAAGGATATTCAGTCAATTTCACTAACCAGAAACTAAATGCTGTCATCTGTGCCTTTTCAATCATTCAGGAACCTGCAGGGATTTGATGCACTCCTAAAAAAACAAAACAAAAAACAAACATCTCTTACAATTTCTGATGGGAGCATAGGGACACATTGCCAGCTGGCTGGTTATTTCAAGGTCTAATTTTTCTTTTAATTCATCTTGAGCGGACAATCACGCATCATGACAGTACTTCAGATGAGCTTCCATCATGCACCTGCGTGCTGGCCAAGCACCGAAGGGAACACTGTGTTTTCTCTGCACTTCGAGCTCCGCAGACTCTGTCCTTTTTTTCCCCATCTCGCTCTCCCACCCTCAGCTCTCTTAAACAAAACAGGTGATGCTAATGCTGGTGTTGAGCTGTTGACAGGGACAACAGGGGTACAACCTGTCCCCACGCATCCCTGATGAGCCGGCTGATGAATGGCATATCATTGCTAATGCTCCTACAGTGGCGTTGTCTGGGAAATGAGACAAAGGCATACGCTTTGCACGCGTCTGCTCCATGTCCTCCTTCATTTGGACACAAGTTTTTCTCGCAGTGTGGGCAGACTCCAAAGAAGAGCCGAAGTCTTTTTATAGAAACCGTCCACCTTCCTGTGTCCTTTCTCGTTTATGCACATCCTCTAAGAGGGCTGGCATGTTTTATTTTTTTTCCTGGCCATAATCATCAACCTTGTAGATGAAGGGATATCAAGGCAGTCTGGCGCATGCTCTCTGTGCCGGGAAACCTTTTAGCTCTTAGGCAGAACGATCTGCTTCTGTGAGGGGAAGTAAATCGAGCGATGAAGGATCACAGTCAGCTGTGAATTAGAAATGCTGCTTTCACCATTAAGAAAGTGCTCGTCAGTGGACTTTTTCATGCCTCCTTATTCTATCTCCACATTAGTTATGAGCCAGCCATGTTTATTTCACATATTTTAGAAATGTAAGTATTTATCTCTGCAGCTTTTACATCAGTATGATGCACAAGTGCCATTTTATATCCGTTTCCTTTTTTTGGTTCTGCCCTGAGCCCTCGCAGCGCTCTGAGTCACATGGACTTCGTAAAATGAAAGCAGCAGCGCTGGTTCATGTCACTTTACCCATGTTCCTCTTTCTTTTCCACTGGTCAGAGACACCTGATTTTTCTGAACCTAAAAATAGACCCCTTTGGACCCTAACTCAGCGTCTCACGCTTACTTTTTTGCTCTCACTGTACAGGCTTTTTTCCTTTTTCTTTTCGGGCGGTCTCTCTTTATTGCCCGTTCTTACGTGCCAGACAAAGTGCCACGTCTTCCTTCTTTCAGAGTTGTTTGCCTGTGTGAGAGAGAAAGGGAGAAGTTAGAGACTTTTATTGTATATCTGTTACTGTAATGAGAATTTGTGTTTTTTTTTTATTTTATTTTATTTTTTTTTTATAGCCCCTTGCTCTGATAAGAAAATCCCATAACCGGGCTTTCCACAAGGCTGGAAAGCTGACCTCACAACCCGCTGCAGTGTTAGCCACAGATACTTACCAAGAGCATCTTTGAAAATGGCCTTTTATGGTCAGTAGAAGAAGCTGCTTCACTCTTTGGTGAGTGGGTAGAGCACTTTTTGGAAGGCTGCGTTATTTGTGCTACATAAAGGGGTTTAAGGTGTTTCACCAAAGGGCAGCCTGTAACCTTGGGCTTTTTTTATGAGCAGCTTTCTTATCATTGACCTTTTTAAATGTGCTTGCTTGATGCACAGTAACCTTGAAATGAGCAGTGACGCATGCTGAAGGTGATGATTCAGTGATTTGAGTTGTAACCCAGAAAGTATAAGGTTGACACAGACCAAAGCACCGGCTGAGACGGGTGTCGATAATTGAGTTGAGATCAGATTTGTCCTCCCTTTTTGTGAATTGCTTGGACTTTATGCACTTAGCCAAATAAGACTTTAGTTTGATATGAGGGGCTTGTGAGGGATTAAACTGTCATAACATTCAAAATCAGTCTGTTTTAGTAGGTACACCATTTCAACTTTGCACACTTTTAGTTTCTCTGTGTCCTCGATTCACAGAGAGGTTTTCGGATCCACTTTCCTCTAAGCTAGTGTGTGAAGCTGGCACAGAGAGTTTGGTTTTTCTTTCCACTTTCTTGTAACTGACTGCTGTTTTTGAAAGAGGATCTGTCAGTGGTTTACCTGGTTAATCTTAAACTTCACAAAGAGAACTAGCATTAAACTGATAGGGCATAGGCCACCTTTCAACCCTTGATGTGCTGCAGGAAGTAACATGCGTGTCTTTATTTTTTTATTAATTTTAAGCATAGTACAGTAGACGCAGAAGCAAACTAGTCTTGAACCAGCATGTAAGGACTTTTAAAGTCTTATCGTGAATTTTCTTGGCTATTTGATGTTTTGTTTTTTTTTGTTTTTGTTTTTTTTGGGCCACATTTAAATCCTGCATGCTGACACAGTTGCAGATATTTAGGGTTGCTGTATGAATCGATGAGGCTTCTATAGCAGATTGCCGTGGAAATGAGCTGCGGCAGGAGGGAAAAGAGACCGACAAAAGTGAAAGTGGAGACAGGAGAAACGGGAGAAACCAGTATCAGCCCCGGCAGCGTCTGGTCTCTACTTTCCCCCGTCACTCTGACTTCATCTTGGCAACCAATAAGGAAAGGCCCCTCTGTGTCTCCATGGTAACCCCCTGTTCAAGCAATGATGGAGAGGATAAAGGGGCAGGAAAGAAAATACATTTTGGCCTAAGGCAAAACATTTTTCTTCTCAAGTTTTCTTGAGTGTAATGCATTTTCTTTCTCTTCTGTGACATTGTCATTCAAAAAACAGAATGTTGCATTACCACTTATGAAAGGGCTCCCTGAGTTTTTTTCTTTTTTTTTTTCTTTTTAAATGTGAGAGACTAAAAATAGACCCCAGGCAAGGCACAATGATTTCTGTTTACACTTGCCTTTAAGCTTTATATGCTTTTATACTTTTGCAGTGACCACGACCTTTGTTGTCTATCACAACTGATAAATATTTTACTCGTAGCCCTGCTGCTTCTGCAGTTTGCAGATGTTTCAGCGTCTTTTTAAACGCTTCATATCAAGCGCTCACTTTCCTCTCTGCAGGTTGCGATACACATGCATGTGCCCACATTCTTTTATAGAGTTATAGTGTAGGTGTTAGCGCAGTAATGAATCTCAGCCACAGCGCTGTCGTATGCCACATAACCAAAGCTGCTTCTCACTGTTGTGAGAGACAGAGAGTGGCAGTGATAATGGAAATTCATTTGTTGTTATCCGTCCAAGCCTTTGTGGCACTGGTAAGCATGCACTCTGCAATAGTCTCCACATTAGCAAGAAGGCCTTAATTTGAATCAGCATCTTTCTCATCAGTCACTCAAAGAGTGACTGATGAGAATGTTTTGGAGAGATTGTCTAAATGCACCAAAGCATTTCCTTTCCTTTTGGTCTGCTGGGCTACATGAATTAGTTAATGGAATGGGCAAAATACGAGCATAGCGACGCTTTCCTTTTCTGTATCTGCTGAGTTATATAACACGCTCTCTCTCTACGCAGCTCATTTAGGCTCGCTGAGCACTTTCAGAGAGTGACAGAAAGGGAAGATCCTTGTTTAACCTTGGCACGTAACTGATTAATCCAAGTGCAATTTTCATATAAGGTCATCTAATTTTGGATTTCTGAGTGAAGCGTGGGGTTGGTTAGAGATGGTGTTGGTATGTAACGGGCCCATTTTGGACCACTGTGGCGTTGACGAGCACCACTGAGGCATAAGAAAACAATGGCTCCAATTATTAAAGGGGCTTAAAGTTCTCAGCGGTCACCAAGCACCCGATTTATTTATTTTTGAATTTTAATTACATGATGCTGGGGTGTCAAATGTAAAACTTATATTCCAGTGGTTCCTGCCCTCTGTTAAATTAGATGATCTGCTTTAGATTAAAATCATGTTCATCTCGATATCAGATAGATAGATATCTAGATATCTTTGCAACAGGTGTGGCTTTCTTCTAATATCGAATTCTTCTGTATGTTGCACAAGGAGAGCTTTTCACATCAAATGAGCAGTTTTGACACTCTTTAAATGTATGTTGGGTGTTTTTGTTTGTTTGTTTTTAGATATCTTCCAAGTGGGTGTACACACTAAAACTAAAACTCACAGTTAATAGAAGATTATTCATTTGTTTGTTCGGGTTAACAAATCCCTTTCTCTGTGGTAATCAAACTGCAGTTTCACGACACCATGTTCGGCTGTGCCTGAGCTCGATTTCTTTTTGCTCTCGTTCATTCCCTCCCTGTGCAGGCTCATTTTTAGAAGCAGATCATACTTGCAGGGCTACTGTAGGAGGTAGAGGACGAGAAGAAGGAGGAACACAATGCAGGAGATGCTCACAGGGTGTCAAGTATTTTTAGCTTTCCCCTTGTGCTGTGATGATGAGTAAAGAACAAGGGCAGGTTGTGCTTCCCACCTCCATAGTTTGTGAAAGATTGTGGACCTGAGGGACGGGAAAGAGTGATGGATATGTTACAGAATGCATACGGCGCTCATTGTATTTACTGTATAAGAACAAGATGACACACCATTATTTGGCCCCTGTATTTTTACAAGATTATACTGTTTTGTCAGCTTATAACACGGCTTGCAAAGGTGATTACTCACACATTGTTTTGTTTTGTTTTTCCATATAAAACTGATTTTTCTCATCTTAAGTCAGCATCAGAGTTGTTTTAAACTGAGGCTAACCAAAGAAGCATCATAATGCTCTTGCTTTGCCTTTGTTTGAGCTGTGCATTGTGTGGTGTCACATATTTAAAAAAAAAAAAAAAAAAAAAAAAAAAAAATCTTTTTCATTGAAGAGAGAGGCTCAATGTTTGCTCACTCCTCCAGAGCTGTATTAAAATCGAGCAAGGTAAAACACTTGCTTGATTTTATTTCTTTACCGTGTGTGTGTGTGTGTGTGTGTGTGTGTGTGTGTGTGTGTGTGTGTGTGTGTGTGTGTGTGTGTGTGTGTGTGTGTGTGTGTGTGTGTGTGTGTGTGTGTGTGTGTGTGTGTGTGTGTTTCTTAAAAAGCATTAAACAATGCTTTTTGGTGCCTAAAGCGGGTGGGTTTTGTTGGGTGTAAATTGGGTGTATTGTCACAAAAATACTGTTTATCTGATAAATACTCTTCATTCTTTGCCCTCATTAGACCCTTCACGTTATAATCTCAGTATGTTTGAGACTGAAGTTAGAGTTCGAAATAAGCCCAAAGGCTTCTTTAGGCTCGTAGATGGATGGTAAACTCACACACAACTCATTTGTGTGCGTGTACGGCCCAGCATGAATACATTTGTCTTAAGCCTCTTGACATTTTAACTGGATTGGTCGGTAAGCCAATCATAGATTCTTATCACAAGCTGAGGCAGTTGCCATAACCGAGGTTGCCTCTGTGATACGAGAGCAACAGTGTGAAACCGATCTGCTGTATTTCAGGCAAGCCGGGAGGCTAATATGTTCCACTTGTATTTTAACGGTCACGTGAGCCACCGATCCCTGGAATTTACCGCCTTCTCTGGTGCGCAGCCTCAGCACGGTGTTCTATAAAACACTGCTAAATTTAAAGGAGCGCCACCATTGCAGCCTTTGGGGAAAAGCCTCCAGTGAGTCACCACTGCCCTCTCGGTGTTGTGCTCCGTGTTTGACAGCAAGGCCCAGCTGCTGCTCTCTGTCCCGGGGATCTGTCTGTTTACTGTGCATATATCATGTCTTTGGACAGATTAAGTCATGCCACTTTCCATTATGAGAGTGAAGGACAGTGTGGAGTGGCAAGGAAAGCCAAGAGTGAAAGGCACATTTCATGTTTATGTCAAAGCAATTGACCTGAAGGATATGCTGGTCTGTGTTCTGTGGAGTAAGCAGGTTTCATCTGTTTATGTCACTTATCAGTGGTTAGACGTGACCAGATGTGCAGCGCTCTCCACACTTGTTTGTTGAGAAAGGCTTTTGTAGTCAGACAGATGTATTATTCATCATGTTACCTGGAACATTTCTGTATTGATGCTGATTTTTAGTGTCTAATTCACCTTTTGAAAAAGGAAAAAATGAATCACTCGGTACAATAACACTCCTGCCTGGAGGATTGCATTTTTAAAAAAAAAAAAATTTTTTTTAATACCTTCATCACACTTTTTGTGATGTAGCATTGTGCACCTCAGGGTGTATGCCGGCCGCACAGGATCACGAAACGGTAGCAGGAAGAGGTACAAAAGGCAATCCCACTCAAAGTGTCTTGTAGCTATCGCTGTCTTCAGCTTTGTCGAAACAGGAGCAGGAACATTGGGGGCTGCTTTGTGATGAGCGCTGTGCATGGGCTTGTGCTGCTATTGCGTCACTGCCTAGAGGGGGGCAGAGACAGTATTTTTAGAAGGGAATGAGCATATTCTCTGCACAAACAACGTCAAGCACTCTGCTTGCGTATGCTTGGATTATTGTGACCAGGCTATTTTTAAGCTCTGTGTGTGAGAGTGCTTTTTTTCTGGGTCAAGCATGGTGCCAGTACTCTCTCGAGTCTGCTGGTGAATCGTACATTACCGGTCCTGTGCTGTGCACAGCATCTGCATCAGTCAAAAATGAAAGTTGGAGAGGCACAGGTTTAAACCAGCAGGAGGAAAGGCTTTCCTTTTTTTCTTCTTTTTTTTTAAAGGAAAGCTTTCTATCTGCAGTGAAACGTAATGCCTGTACTTGTGGAACAGTCACGTGGTCTTAAATTGGCTAATTCAGGAGGCCTTATAATGTGTAGTCAATACAACCGCAGACACAATACATAAATTTACAATACAAGATGTATGCTGTCATATGTGTATAAAGTTTGGGTGTGTCCATATGAGATTACAAAACTGCAGCCAGACAAGAGGAGACAGGTGCTGGAAAGTGGTGCATAAGCTTTCCACTGAAACCAAACATTTTACTGAAGAAGCAGGTAAACATATTTTAAGCTAGAACCCCAGATTATAGAGGGTGGAAATAACCTCCTAGTTTCTGCCCAACAAGTCATAAATATGACTCACATTTGCTGGTATATAAAATCAGACTTAAGCCAAATACGAGTACTTACTTTCATTATGTGCACAAAACAGAATTTTGCGTGTATGTTACTTTTTTTTAATTTTTTTTTTATTTTTTAAGGACTGAATTTAATTGAGTAATCAAGATGGTGGGGAATGGTTGCTTTGTGCAATGCTCACCAGTAGCAATACTGCCGTAATCCTGCAGAACAGTGACATAACTAACCTGCATCAGTATTGCTGCTAATCCCTGCAGAGCATCATCACAACAGCTTCTGAACACATGCTGCCGGACAGAGCTCCGCTTTGGGTGGACAGGGTCCCTCTGTTGAGCTGCCTATTGGTTTTTCTTGATTTCTGTTTGTTTGCTGTGTCCTTGTTGTGGTATTTGCATATCTGCTGTCACTTCTGTGTGTGTGTGTGTGGGGGGGGGGGGGGGGGGGGCTGGCCGTTGGGGGCTGAATTTTGATTCATAAAGCAATAGTAGCCAGCAGACAGTAAAAGAAGTAGTCTTATCACTGTCAGACTGAATGACCTCCAAATCAGTACAGTTAATACATCCATAATCTGTGGTCAAGAGAAAATACTCAGACTCATTTCTTGCATCAATAAATGCATCTGCATTAACAGTGTTGCCACATTTTTAAACCATTTTTGGAGTAAATGTTACTTTGAGGCTGTTAGTGCAAAGTGCTTATGCTTATTGATTAACTTCTAAAGACTCCTTGGGCTCCAGAGCTGCAGGCTTTCCTCTGGGCCTCTCCATGTAGCCTAGTTTTATTCTAGCATCCCCCCAAGAGTGCAGTTATTTTCAGCAAAATGTGGTGTTCTGCTCTGATTTTGTCAATGCTTTGTTCTTCACTGTAAAGAAATCACAAAAAATGTATAGAAGCAGAACACTTCCTAATATTTTAGTAAACAGCTGCTGTTCCAGATGTGAAGTCGGTCAGGCTGCATCTTCTTTCCAGCCTCAGTAAAGTCATTAGATAAAAGCTTTTCTTTAGCGGCATTCAAACATTCAAACACTGGAGGGAATTGGACTGTTGGTTCGACCAAACCTGGCCTTTGTTTGGTGGATAAGTGACGCAGGGGGGATATTGATGTGATTAGAGTGATTACACAGAATGGACGCATTCCTGAGCAAGGTCCAATAGCTTCCATAGTTCAGAAATTGGTAAATATTAAGGTTATGCAAGACTGTGTGGTCACATTTGGCTAAATAGCTAAATCAGCAGCGTCAGGATGGTGTTGTGCACTATAGTCTCCTTGGCAGCATAACTAAGATCCTGCCTAATGTGCTTTCACCTGACCTATCTGAAAACAGGCTGAACTTTATCTTAAATTTCAGTTAAACTCAGTTTTATTTATATCATTACACTCGCTTAAGGTGCTTTATATGGCACGGTAAAGACCCCAACAATCCAATGACCCCCAATGAGCAAACACTTGGGGACAGTGGGAAGGAAGAACTAACTTTTAACAGGAAGAATTCTCTGGTAGAATCAAACTGGTCGGGGGGTGAGGGGTGAAAGACAGGATAAAAGATGCACTGTGGAAGAGAGCCAGAGATTAATAATAACTAATGATTAAATGCAGAGTGGTGTATGAAGGGAGAAGAAGAGACACTTGTGAGAAACCCTGAGCAGCCTATGCCTATTGCAGAGTAACTAAGAGAGGATTCAGGGTCAACTGACTCAAATAAGTGCTTTATCAAAGTACACCTTTAAATCTTTGCTGTTAAAATATCCAAGTTTGAGAATTTGAAAACATAACCTGGAAAGGAGATAATGCCTGTGACAGTTATTTAGCTAAATTTCCACTACAGTGCAGTATGGTGCTGCATAGGCGTTATCTTGTTTTGTACTTTTTTAGCTTCGGAGACCTGTTTTCTTGCCTTAACGGTCAAAGCAGACTTCTGCAACTCACGCCACCCACACGTTGTGTATGTATAGCCCACACCTACCCCTATTCTACCCAGTGGTTTGAAAACAATGCTTTGTGTAATTCTTATTTGTGAAACCTCGATCATGAACAGGGGGGCTCTTACACTGTTATATAATGCCTCCCACTCTACTGTAATCCCTCTTATGCTAACTTAGCACCCCATGTGATGGTGCTGGACCGCTGGAAGAAAAAGGGTGGCTGTCGGGACTGTCGGCAAGGCATGGGTGCTCTTCGTAGACTCTGGCCACACACCTACACACAAAAACACACACACAGTAGCCTGTGTATAAGAAGGAGTATTTATCCTAGGAAGTGCTTTACTTGGATTTGCGATGCTGGATGGAGGCACAACACCGGTGCTTGTCTTCATTGCCAAGGCTTGGAGTAGATATCTACTACATGGAGCATATGTTCTTAATGACACTTTGGCTCTTTTCTTCATCTGCCTGTGAGCCACGAGAGGGGATCTTTGTCCTCCGATGTGTGTAGCAGAGTTAGACAGATTCAGAATTTAGTCTGTGTGCTGACAGGTTTTGCCCGTTATTGATATTTTTTACTGCTGCTTTCTGATTTTTGAGTGTTGGGATCTGGAATAATCATTAGGAATTTTAAGATGTTAACTTTATCCATATGTTTTGACTAACACACTCTACAAATGGGATGTTTTGCATTAATGTGCAGCACCCATAACTCAGTTTTTTACGTTTTCTTTCACCTCCACAGGAGCCATCAATGTGGACTTCAGCTGGTGATTTGACAAGTCTCGTATAGGAGCATCCCGAGTCTCTCCTTCCCTCTCTCCCCCTCCCTTTCCCTCTCTCCCTCCCTCCCACATTCCCTTGTCAATCTCCTCCCTGATCCCCCTATCCCCCTTCTCCAAGCTTCACCATGCTCATCAAGGAGTACCGCATCCCCATGCCCATGAGTGTGGAGGAGTACCGCATCGCCCAGCTTTATATGATACAGGTGAGGCAACACAACCATGGTTTCCAGCAAATCCTCACCCACACACACGCACCTAACTAAAAATGAACAACCGCAGAAACGAGGGGACGAAAACGAGCAGTCAAAGAGGAGATAAAGTAACACGGGGAGTTCTTGAAGTGTGCAATCACAGCATACTCAATGATGAAAACGATTGGTCGTATGATGCGTGACGTTGGTGGAGCAACTAAACAAAGAGAGCCTGTGTGCTGATAGATTATCCAGTTTAAACTCTCTGAAGCTGGCTGTTTAAAGCTGTCATAGACCGCATGTTTCTGCACTCGATGAAACTCCATGTACACACACTGCTGCGACGGAGATGGACATACTGCTTTCATTTGTCAAAGCAGGCCCTTAGCTGGAGATGGATGGTCTGTGTTAGAGCATTAGGGTTTACAGCGCCTGCAGAAAGGGCCCATTTATATAGCTTTAGTTCTGCTGTGCAGCATTATATCCTCTTCATATGGCATGTGTACATGAAGGTAGATTTACTTAATCCAGCAGTACACAGAGGAGGTATTGATGCCAAGACTCAGGCTGTAGTAAAAATACAGTGTTATTTATAGTTCAGAGATGT
This sequence comes from Neolamprologus multifasciatus, assembly GCF_963576455.1. Classification (NCBI taxonomy): domain Eukaryota; kingdom Metazoa; phylum Chordata; class Actinopteri; order Cichliformes; family Cichlidae; genus Neolamprologus; species Neolamprologus multifasciatus. The sequence continues at coordinate 18,045,601 of NC_140450.1, forward strand.
GCATATTAGGCATTAGGTGCATTTGTTTGGATTTGAGCTGCACGGTTACGTAATGTGTGTTTTACGATCATTGCAGAGCAAGCTGAAGTTACAGACCTGTTTGATCAAGTTGAGGTTTTTCGAGTTTCGATGCATTTTGTCTCTTTGCTGATCTTACATTGCGATGGTAATGTGAGTCTGGTTGCTTTTTGCTATCAGAAAATAAGATCCACAAAGAGTGCAGAGTAAATTCAAAGCACAGTATCAAGAGAAATCGGCATCTTAAGAGTCGAACAGTCAAACGTGGGAGCTTTATTTTCGACCTGCATCTCTCAGGGTTCAGCTTTGTTGGATAGGTTCAGCATTTATGACTTGTGTAAGGAAGGCCCAGGATGCTTTCATGATGTAGACCAGCTGTTAATCTTACAGCCAAATAAGGAAGTCGACAGGGTTGTTTAAAATTAATATCCACCCACAGGTATAACAAGGCTACATAGAGATTAATTCAACTGTATTGACTCTGAAAGCCTCTCCTTGTTTTTGCTGTGTACTTTAAAAACAGCCTGTGTCACTAGCTGCATTACATCATTGCAAATAGAGAGAGCGAGTATTTGAGAGAGTATAAGAGAGAGAATTTGGTTGTTGTAACGGTCTCACCAGTTACCAGTTTTCTCTGCATAAGCTGAAATGAGTGTAGAAAGAGTGTGTACGTCTTTTAAAGAATTTCAGATTTATTTGTTTATTTTTTCAGATGATGAAGATGTTTGTTGTTCATGTTTGTTTGCTTTTCTAAACGTCCTCCCGATGCCGTATCCAGCAGACAGGTTGTCCGCTTGAGTTGTAGATGTGTGGGAACATGACTCAGAGGACATGCCCCAGAGCAAGCAGATGTTTCAAGACGGCACATGTCGGGCTCTGCGGCACACTTCTTCCTCACCTCATAATTCACCTTCATTGTATTTGTGAAGAGTTAATTAATATTTTAAAAACGTGTGTGTGTGTGTGTGTGTGTGTGTGTGTGCGTGCGTGTGCGTGTGCGTGTGTGTGTGTGTGTGTGTGTGTGTAAAAAAAAAAAAAAAAAAAAAAAAATTTAGTCTTGAACTGCTTGCCTTTCATATTTTCAGGACAAAGGCAGAACACGTGAGAAAGTCTGCTAAAGAAATTCTTTGCGCGTGAACTCTTAAGTATGTGAACAAAATCCCAGGACGAAGAGTTCCAACATCGTATTGACCCATAGTTACCTTTTCCCCTGACCTAACCGCCTCTAAACAGCCTCGGTGCGCTGAGGCTTCTGTCACTATGGCAACCATGACATCAGCAGCATGCCAGTGGTCAGGTTTTGTTCACGAGAATGAGTGAATGAAAAAGTGAATGAGGAAATGGAGGATAAAAAGAGAGGCAGTGAAGAAGGGATGGGAAGAAATTTGAGAGAGGGGGTGGAAGGAAAGAGAGCATGGCTATCCTCACTTCATTGCTTTATGTTACCAGGGCAACCGCAGCATGTAGGCCTGTCCGCCCGCCTGCAATCCATCCTCAGTGAAAGCCTCATAAACGAAGCCGGGGCCTTAGGACAGCCTAGCCATATCTCCACCTCACCAGGCAGCGCCCCACCCTATCTCTCCTTTCACGTTCTTTCCTTTGCCCCTTACGACACTTTCTTATATGATCGGTAATTGTCACATTCTTCTCACAATCGGGAGATTTACAGTAATAAGAAAATACAGAAAGTGTGAGATTTTAAATATGAGCAGTTCTCATTGTGCCTCATTCATCCACACAGGCCCTACGTGTTTTGAATAAGCAACTGTGGAGTTATCGTTAAAAAGGAGCATCTCTAGCAGGAAACGCGCCTCGCGAGAGGAAAATGCCAGGATGTGACTCCTATCCTGTCATAGTAGTCGGGTCTAAACATGTATAGCAGGCCATCATGGTGTAGTACTTCGCAAAAGTTTGATGGCTGTTTAAAGAAAGTAAAACTGTATACATGAGAGACTCCCTGTAGAGGGCATCAAGGTACCTCCTTCTACACTTATTTTCCTCCAAAGGTACACTTTACCTCTGTATGTGAATAAATAAAATGTCCTGTATTTTGTAATATATAACGTTACATTGAGTTTCTTTATTTTTAAACTTGTTATCTGTTCCCGCTCTTCCCGTTATGAGAGCAGCTACGCCCTGGCCAGTGTTTTATGATCTTTTTCTGGTGAACTGGAGAAAATTACCCAGCGCTACAAAGGGAAGAAGGAGGGACTCTGCCTTTGACAGGAAAACACGGGGATGTAGTGTTTGTAGGTTGGACTTTTCCTTTTAAAAAATGCTTAAAATTCATCATCAGTGGATCTGTACTTTTGTTCTGTATTTTCGTAGTGAGCTTTTTATAATGCACTGTAATCTGGAGATTATCTGTTCACTTGCTGTGACTGAGTTTCTGTATCGCATACTGGTTGAGTGTACGGCCGGTCTGACGTTGCTGTGGTGGTGTCTGTGCTGTGTCTTTGGAGCTGTGTCTGGTTGTTGAGAGCTGGGCGGGTTGCTAATGAATGACCTGTCAAAGGTAATGAGGTCCAGTGTGCTGGATGCCTCATGGCTTCCTCTTCCCTGCTCCACTGATTCACTGGTTTGCTTCCATCACCTCGCTCTGCACAGCTGACTGGAGGAATCAGTCTCCCTATTATGCCATTGCTGCAATAAACACGCCGTTAAACAAAGGTTAAGCTGCATATACTAACACTGAACAACTGCTGATAAGAGGGGAAAAAAAACATGATACATCAGAAATCTGACTTTTTATGGTCCTCATGTCTGTCGTCAGCACTTGGACTATGTTCTGCTGTTTAATGTTTTCTCATTCACAAGTTTCACAATTACAAATTGTCCTCTAGCAATTCCTGACGTTTGCACCATTGTGGCTTCACACAGCCGCAGCTGCAGGCTCCACCCGGCTTCTCCTCTTATGTGCATCTGCAATGTAAATACAGAAAAGGTGTGGCTCCACACACTGATTCTTTTTTTCGGATCTTCCTGATATGCCGTTCAGAGCTGGAGGTGCTTCCAGGAAGCTATTAATTTTGTGTGTCATTGCCATACCCAGACTGATGCCTCACACTCTCTGCAAAAATCCCATTCATTTAGTTGTTTGTTCTCAAACATCAGTTCCAGATTTAGTGTGAAATTATTATTACTAAAAATTATTAGAATTAAAAATGATCCTATGTTGTTTCATCTAACACCGCCACACTTTGTGCTTTTCTACTAATATGCAAATATGCATTTCTTCTTTCATTATTCCTCTTACAGAAGAAGAGCAGAGAAGAGAGCTGTGGTGAAGGCAGTGGGGTGGAGATCCTAGAAAACAAGCCGTATACAGATGGACCGGGCGGGACCGGCCAGTACACCCACAAGGTCTACCATATTGGCATGCACATTCCCAGCTGGTTCCGCTCTATCTTGCCCAAAGCGGCACTGAGGGTTGAAGAGGAGTCCTGGAACGCCTACCCTTACACCCGCACCAGGTGAGATTGGGTGATGTAAGGAGGCCACCTCGACACTTTTAATGCAGCATTGTGTCGATACAGGAGGATTTTCTCCTTTTGGATACAATAAAGTAACGTTAGCTTTAACCTTGACACCTCTTTAAAGCAGGGTAGTAGAAATACACAGGCTATTTTAATAGTATAAATGCTTTGTGCATGTGACATAGCTGCTGCCGGTAGATCTACATTCATTTACAGACAAAAATCTAGCCCAGGTTCTGCAGAGGATAATATTTTCTGCCATAATTGTATTCAGTGATTAATTTGATGATTCCAAGTCCATGAACAAGTTGTCAGAATATTACCAGGCAGCCCATCAGATCGGCGCATGGCCAGCAGCGCTCCCAGACAGCCAGACGTTGACAGCCCCTCACTTTCAGAGCGTCAGTTCATTTGTCTGTGTGAGGTCTGACATACAAAGATGTGAAGGTGCTGAAAAGAGATGTGCCCTTGACTGCACACTCGGGATATTGATAGACTCCAAGTGCTGTTGACACATCTATTCAACTAGTGACAGTTTTGCTGCAGATGCAGCAGTTGGGTATGGCTTAAGTGTCTTTTATAATCAAAAGTAAGATGGGATTGTCACTCGTAGTAAAATAGTTCTGCTCTTGAGTTATTAATATAAAATGAGTCTCCAAATGAAGGGAGACACAAAACTCACTGGTGCTTTGTTGGGACAGTTGTTTCATTTCTTTTTTTAAATTTCTTCTCCCTTAGATACACTTGTCCCTTTGTGGAGAAGTTCTCTATTGATATTGAGACATACTACAAGCCCGACACTGGCAACCAGGCAGATGTCTTCAACATGTCAGCAGCAGAGAAAAGACAGAGGACTATTGGTGAGACCATTTGACGTCTGCCCCGAACGTCTGTGTCAACATAAAACTCGGATAATAAAATAATGTGGCTAATTTCACTTTCAAATTGCACACATACAAAGCAAGCTCAGGCATATGGCCGCATTAGAGAATCAATACAGCAAGTAATGATCTCCTCATTCAGAAGCTGAAGGCGTTTTGCTGTCTGTCCTCTTGCTACTAAGATATGCAGTGGATGAGGCCCACTTGTGGTAGCGTAATGTTACAGCATCTGTTATTTTTCTCTGGTTATGAGTGTGTTTTCCCAGTGAAAACAACGCCCTGAAAGGAATGGCTCTTAGGGTACGCAGTGACTCACTTCCACTATTGTAATTATTTAAATCACTTGTGTCTGTGTATCTTATAGTGTTAGCTGGAATTCCAGTTATAAAAAGAATTTGAAGCTGTTAAACACAAGCTCATACAAGTCAGAACTACTGCTCCACCCACTTGTGCACACACTGTAATGTAATCGTAAATCCTCAACAACTTCCAAACACCTGAGTCCATAAATGCTTACCCTCTGAAAACGAATCGTCTTTTGCAGACCCAATTGACATAGTGACAGATCCCATCCCCGCTCATGAGTACAAATCAGAGGAAGACCCGAGGCTTTACAAGTCAGCCAAGACCCAGAGGGGTCCTCTGTGGGACGACTGGATAGAAGAGTACAACAATAACCCAGGCAAGACCCCCATCATGTGTGCCTACAAGCTCTGTAAGGTGGAGTTCCGCTACTGGGGCATGCAGTCAAAGATTGAACGCTTTATTCATGATGTTGGTGAGTTGAAGGTCCTCAGATGTTCGTGCATTTTTAAAAATAATTTTTCATTTTACTAATACCCTATTTAGTTACAGTGTTAGCGAGGGTTTATTGTTCTGCAACTGTTTTTCACTAGGCTTAAGAAAGGTGATGGTGCGTGCCCACCGGCAGGCCTGGTGCTGGCAGGATGAGTGGTATGGTCTGACCATAGAAGACATCAGGCAGCTGGAGCTGGAAACCCAGCTGGCCCTGGCTAGGAAGATGGCTCAGTTTAGCCAGGCGGAGGAGGCCACCGAGGCCAACGGAGGCACACAGTCTCCAGACAAAGACCAGGAGGTTAAAGAGGCAATCAGCTGTATCGAAGCTGAAACAGTCGTTCCCAGCTCAGGAGGAGAAACTCTGCAGCCACGAGGTATACTTACCAAGCAGTGGTCCACCTCCTCCCGATCCTCCCGATCATCCAAGAGAGGAGGTGAGGAACATGCCATCTTCATGCATTTACCCTCATCACTGCTGTGAATGACTTTGTGAAGCTGGCACATCGATGTGATGTGTAAACGTCTTGATCCACCCCTCATTTCATTATTTTTGCTTCCAAAGAAGCAGGCTATTTTTTATTTATTTATTTATTTTTTAAAGCGGTCTTGAGCAATAGTTTTCCAGGCCTCCTGGAGAGGTTTTCTTTAGTCATTGGCTGCTCTTTCTCTCATTTTCAGTCCAGTTCTTATCTCAACTATTTTCAGAAGAATGTATTTTTGTTTGTTGAATAACTTAACACTGATTTGAGCCATTCAAGGGTAAAGGCAAACAACTCAAGGGATGAACCAATGTTGTGTCTACAGATAAGAACGAGTTTTGGATTCCATTTTCAGGCACTTTGTTACTGGCAACCTGTAACAAAAGCAGCTTCTTCCTCTTCATTTAGTCGAAAAATTGCAAAGATAACACAGTTTGACAGGCATAAAATTTTACACTAACAAGGTGTTTCCTGAATAGCTATTAGCTGAAAACTTGACATATCTCAACATGGTAAGTAATGTCCTTAAACAATCTGCGAAAGCTGGACAAGTTGAGGGAAAAAAGAAGTGACACTACACCTAAAAAATAAAACTATCTTCAGGAGATGAACAATATCTGAAAGTTGTGTTTTTTAAAAAAAATCTAGCACAAACCAGTCACTATCAGTCCTTCCCAGAGCCCAGATTTCAACATTATTGAAGCAGTGTGGGATCATCTCGACAGAGAATGGAACAAAAGGCAGCCAACATCCAAAGAAGAGCTTTGAATGTCCTGCAAGAATTCCTGAAGACTACTTATAGAAATGAAAAAGCTGCCTAAGAGAGTTCTTTCTTTCGAGCTCATTAGAATTGTACAAACTCTGTTTTTGCCTTACATACGACATTTCCATGTGTGTTTGCACATGCATGGAAATCGTGTGCAAACATACATGGAAATCCTTGCACCCATTTTCCTAGCAAAATATAAAGAAACGAGGGTGCTCAAGGCTTTTGCACGGTACTGAACTCTTTCTTGTGACAACTGTATTTACATCTCATCGTGCGTTAAAGTCTTATTTGTTAAGTCTTGCATGTGACTCATTTCTGCCTTTTATATATTTATGCATGCTAACATCAAAGTCCAAATATCCTGTAAGTGAACACAGCAAACTGTGATACTGTAGACTCGTCCACACTAGAAAGCTAGTATGTGAAGAATTCAGTCAGTAAGGTCAAGCTTCAAGCTGGTGCAAAGCTAAAGTAGGATTGTGTGATTCTTTGAGGTCTCATTTTTCATTTTGCACACCTGCGGTTGAATGAATTTGGGTTACAGCTGCACAGGAAGTGCAGTAATAGCGCTTCTTTTTTTTGGGGGGGGGGGGGGGGGGGGGGTTCAGCTCTGCACAAACGTACACACTAAGAGTTAACCCAAAGGTGAAGTAACCAGACTCTATTGAAAGACCGTGAGCTCAGACCTTTGAATTGGTGTTAATAAAGCAAACGCCTCAGAAGCAGTTTTAAAGTGTGCAGACTCTATGTTTGTGCCTTTACTTTCCTCTGAGGCACCTGAATTTCCTTTAACTGCTCCTCAACCATATTTACTCACACCCCCTGTGTGAATCTCCCCTGGGTTATTTTTGTCAGCAACATTGATATCGCAGACTACTCATTTGAATTCACCCATCTCAAGTGTCACCCCTTCTTCAAGGTGGCGCTCACTTTAGCTGCCAGATGGACCCCGACTCTCATTGAGCCTCATTTCACCCCTATAACTGTCCCCCCTCCCTCCCTCCCTCTATTATTCCCTCCAGGGCTATTTTTAGCAACAGTGCTGACATCACAGGACAGTGGAGGCTGATGCTCCTCAGAGTGACCCTCCCTTCCAGCACTGATGTGTCTCTCTGCACTGACAGCTACATCTGTGCCCCTCTCTTACTGCCTCTCACAGTGACCACCTAATGATATATAATGCATAGATTGAAGACAGGTGATAGACGAGGCCTGTTTTTCCTCAGCTGGAAAAAATTTTGGTGTGTTTGGAGCTCGTTCTTGTTGCACTGGGCCCCGGTTTTTAACACACTGCCGCTTTAACACACCACCAATCAGTCCATCTGTGATGAAGTAATGCACCACAGAGACGTGTGTGTGTGTGTGTGTGTGTGTGTGTGTGTGTGTGTGTGTCAGAGGCTAAAATGCACATCCCAAAATAATGGTGAATTTCTTGCTTGTGTGTTTCTATCGTTTTTTGTTTGTTTTTTTTTTTTTGTTTTTTTTTGTTCCCCCCACCCAGTGAGCCCGTCACGTCACAGCATCTCCGAGTGGAGGATGCAGAGCATTGCACGAGACTCTGACGACAGCTCGGACGAGGAGTTCTTCGATGCTCACGGTAACTTGCTGCTCTGATTTGTAAAGTAAATGTGGAAGCTGGGTGAAATGTTTCTAACCTGTTTGGCTCCCCTTTCTTCATTTCCTGTGAATGCGTCTCTTTAATCGCAGATCAGTTCTTAAGCTTCCCAGATACCCAGCATGCTTTGGGGCTACAGTTGAACTAGGTGGGTGTGCTGCGGCACCCGTTCTTCCTGCTGGATAAGTTCGGCCGAGAAGACACGAGCCAGGTGTCTCATCCCAGTATCACGTTCAAAAATCACAATCGTCTCTGCCCAACTTCATTCACACAGTTCACGGTGCATCAAAGAAATAAAAGAACCCCTTTGAATAATTTACGTGTGTGTGTGTGTGTGTGTGTGTGAGAAATTCACCGTTTACTCAATATGATGAATGAGAATAAAATTATGCATGATGCAGTCATTGATTACACTGATACTAATTTTGCTGCATTCATTAGTTTCCACCTACCCCGAGTTTAATAGGTTGCTCGTGACACTATGAGTCACCGGAAAACAATAACTAAAATGAATTGTGTTGACGTCTAATTATTTTTTTCCCCATATTAACATGTGTCACAGTATTCGTGTTTATATGGATTCATTGTTTGTATGTGTGAGAAGCAAAAGCCAGATGGCCTGCTTAAAACGTCATGATTTATGAACACTTATTTAATTATGGGTAAATAAATGAGGACATCAGAATGAGCTTATACATGTAAGTGTTTGTAAATCACATGAAGGAAGTGCACAAATTAAATCTGGAAAACGACTGAGTTGGCTCAGATTGCTTCCAATTTTAGGCTTCTGTCTTTAAAGTTCTTGTGATCTTCTTGCAGTAACCATCCATCTCAAGGATTAGAAAAGTGTGTGCAAGTTTATTTTTACACTCCATTTTTTTTTAATGCAAATGAATAAAGGAAGAAAAAAAAAAAGCTAAGGAGGTGAATTTGCCAATGATGGTACACGTGTAATCTGTCGTATTTAATTAACATGTTTTATTTAAATCATTGAAGGTTTATTAATAAAAAATCTTGCAGTGGAATAAAGAAAATCTGACATTTTTGTCCAGTTTAACACTGGATTGTTGTTCATATTAATGAATAAATTAGAAGGATGTTGAAGCAACTGAGGAAACAAATGAAATAAAGGACTCTGTTGATTTCGAGTCAGAAGATTTTGTGTGTTAGGAACAATGCTACAAAAACTTGCCGCAAGCCCCTGTGAGTATTCCAGCCAAATCGTTATGAAATAAAGATTTTCATTTGATTTCCTGCGTTGATGCTGTTTATTTGTAGTGTAGCTGCTGTAGAAATAGGACATGATTTGATTTTAGGTCAAATCTTGATTACCCAGCTAAAGCGAACGCTGTTGGCAAAAATCACCCCGAGAGGAATTAAAAAGGATCTGTTTGAGGTCCTTTTAAAATCACAGGTTAATGTCAGTAGATCAGCGAGACAATTCATCCATATGTGTGCATGAATTTAAGGCGCATAGTGAAATTTTTGTAGCAGGTAATCATGGAGGAAGTTGACTGTTTTTAGTTTATAGAAAATAAATTATAGTGATACAATAAATGCAAAACAACGTATACTCACTGTGTGTGGATGATCACACATGGAAACCCCAAGCTTCATGTGCATTTGTGTAGGTTGTTAACTTGTAGGAAACCCTAAGAAGGTTCCTTTTCCTTCATTCCCTTATTTATTAGATCACTTTGACACTGACAGGGTTCATTTAGATTCATTTTTCTTTTATTGTTTTAGCAGTTTGTCTTTGTTATTCTATTTTATTTGTTTGCACATTTATTTATTTATTTTTATATCCCATTATTTGTTGACACGCAGCAGGGTTTGTGGTTCGTGTTTAAGGACAGTATTGTGCGTGTTTGATTGGGTGAATAGGTTGTCGGGGTAAGCTGCGAACAAATTGGCCTTTCTTGGGTTTAATAAAGTAATCTGGCACTCTGAATCTGAACTCTTGGTGTAATAATAATAATAATAATAATAATAATAAGTGAATACAGTTTTAACCAATCTGTTGACATCCCCCTCACAGAGGATCTCTCTGATGGAGAGGAGGTCTTCCCGAAAGAGATTGCCAAGTGGAACTCCAATGACCTCATGGACAAGATCGAAGCTGCAGAAACGGAGGAAACTCCTGGTATGATGAACACCTCTACATAGGCAGGCACAGCCCTATGACACTTGCTGTTAAATGTGTGTATGTGTGTTTGTGTTTCTAGGTGAGCTGTTCAAGGAAATGACTGTTGATTATGAAATAGCAACCAGCGAGGAAAGATTAGATGAGGTATGTGTGTCACACGTTGACTGCCAATGCAAATAACACACCTATAACTCGCACTCCTCTGATGCCCGTCCATGTCTGGAATAAATATCCCTTACAAGCCATCTGCTGAAAGTTTCCTTCAGGACATGATTTAATTTGAGTTTAGCTGCTAAAAAACAAAAAACATATCAGGCTTTAAACTTTGGAGGATAAGAGCCTCTCTGTCCTCTTGTGTTCAGATGCGTGGCTGTCTTAGCGGCCAAGCCGATAGCTCTCCCATTCCCACCATCACGGTAACAAGGCACCAGTCAGTAAGTAAACATTTTGGCCCCAGTGCAATGTGGGGTACAACAGTTCTTCAGACACCTCCAGTCTATTAAATGCCCCTGCCCTTATCCTTGCCGTAGCCCGAACCCAAATCCATGTGTACTCCTCAACCTCACCACCTTCTGTTCGACCCCCTCCCCCCTCCTCTGTACTTAATGGAAATGTGAAGTTTTGGATTGGAAGTAAAAGACAAAACTACACATTGTGCTGTGCTAATTAGTGTGACCTTGTCATCGGGAAGCATGGTTGTTGTTTGCTGTTAGTTGAACGGTTGTCCAGGTGAAGGTTGGCTCTGTTATGTGTCTTCATGGTTCCTCACCCCTCAGTGGCTATGAAAAGCAGTTTGCTTTGTAATTCATGTTCAAAACGATGGACGCAAAACGTTGCAAGTCGTACCTTTTGAATCGGTTAAAAAGTGATTTGATGCCCATTTTCAAGGCCTCGTTTATCTCTTTTTGTTTGCTTGTTTTATCACTCACAGTAAGTATGTATTCTTTGGTCATGCTGATGAAGTGAATAAACATTTTATTGGATATTTTCCCAATAGCGCGCCTTAACATTCCCGTCCATAACGCTGCTTATTAAATTTGCTGTTCTCAGGAGAGCTCTTCCCAGCAGTGTCTGCAGCCCTCCAAGATCCATGTGCTCATCTTGGTCTTGCACGGAGGGAACATCCTGGACACAGGAGGAGGCGACCAGAACAGCAAGCAGGCCGACGTCAACACAATCAGTACGGCTTTCGACACAGTCATGCGTGTTCACTATCCTGCGGCGCTGGGACGCATCGCCATCCGCTTGGTGCCCTGCCCTGCCATCTGTGCTGAGGCCTTCTCCCTAGTGTCCAAGTAAGAGCACACACATGCACACATTACTCTGCAGGCTCAAAACCTCATGGATAATGATTGAAGGTTTGTGTGCAGTTAGGTTCATAATTTATTGGATGAAGACAGAATTCTTGTGGTTTTGCACAACCGCAGTAGAGTTTAAATCAGATAATCAAGCAAGATGTGATTGAAGTGTAGACTTTCAGTTTTTATTTTAAGAGGTTTGATGAAGAATTTCATTAACTGTTTAGGAATTACAGACATTTTTATACAGTCCCTAATTTTAGCTCTAAAGTAATTGGGCAAATTTACATCATTTTAAATGTAAGGATCCTAAGGCTCAGTGACTGCCTAAAGTCTAGAGCCCATATACATTTTCTGTTGAAGTGCTCTGGTGAACCTTTACTACAAACACTTGAGTTGCTGCTTGTTTAATAACTGAAAAGCTGTGCCTTTGAGCTGAGATCAGGTGACTGACTCAGCTATTGAAGAATATCATATTTCTGTACCCTGAGAAACTCTTGGGTTGCTCTTACAGTTTGCTTTGGGTCATTGTCCATTTGCACTGTGAAGAACTGTCCGATCAGTTTTGCAGCATTTGTCTGAATCTGATCAGAGAGTGTAGCTCCATACACTTCAGTTAATCCTGTAGCTCTGTCAGCGGTCACATCACCAATAAACACAAGTCCTCCGATTATACTGGCAGCCATACGTACCCATACCTTCACACTGCCTCCACCATGTCTGACATTATGAGCTGTTTCTCTAATACTCTATATTTTCTCATCCATGTTCATGCTGGTGTCATCTATCCACAGATATTTTTATACGGTGTAACCAGTGGTTTGCACCTTGCTGCAAATTCTCTGTATTTAAGTTCATGAAGTCTTCTTTTGATTGTAGATTTTGCCAGTGATAATTCTGCCTCCTGTGGTGGTGGTTGTTGTTTTTGTGTTTTTCTTAACGATGTAAATAATTCCTCACACACTTTGGCCTTCTTCAGTGGTCTTTCAGTGTACCAGATTGTTTATTTGGCCACTCCTGAAGTTTTGCCTGTCTCTCTCTCTGAGAGGTTGATTTTGGTTTTTCAGCCCAATGATGGCTGATATTTCTTTGGGCCATATATTTAAATTTACAGTTAAAAGCTTTAAAATGTAAATTCAACACTTTGAATCAACTTCAATTATGTCTTCTTCATTTATCATGAAATAACAAGTGAACATGCCTGAACTGCTCATCAGTCAATTGTAAAATTAGTTTTGAGCCACTAAAAATGAGGGACTCTATAAAAAAAAAATGCATTTGACTTTGAGTTTAATTGGAGGGGTTTAACAAAGTGCCTTTCAGCCACATCCTGATTTGTAATTTAAAAATAACAACAAAAATTGTGTGTTTGTGGAACAAATTGTGGTTCTAACTGTATTTTAGCTCGATAGCTGTTTACTTATGATGGAAGAGGTCCAGGTGCAGCTCGTGACTCTTGTCCCCTCTTCCTGCGTTTATTTATTCTCCCGTGTGCATGCCTTGGGTTTTAAATTTTATAATTAGATTTTTATCCACTAATGTTCTCACAGCCTGAGCCCTTACAGCTACGATGAAGGTTGTCTGTCCAGCAGCCAGGACCACATCCCGCTGGCAGCCCTGCCTCTCCTCGCCACCTCTTCTCCACAGTACCAGGATGCTGTGGCCACCGTCATCTTCCGAGCCAACCAGGTGTATGCGGACTTCATAAAATCTCTGGACGGGGCTTCTTTCTCCGGCCAGGTCAGATACCGATGGGGTTTGTTGTTCTTGTATGCTGTTTAATAAAGAATTGGAGTCATTAGAGTTGAACCAGCTGTACTTTTTGGAGCCACAATATCCTTACATCCAGCGTGTAACTGCAGAAGTCTTTTAAGGTGATCCTGAACCCCACGCATATATGTAATAAATATTTTTCATCCTTTAATTCTCCAGGTTTGCCTCATTGGGGACTGTGTGGGAGGAATCTTGGGCTTTGATGCTCTGTGCAGCAGCAATCAAACAGTAAATGAGAGCCAGAACAGCAGTCGCAGGGGCAGTGTCATTAGCGTACAGGTAAGCGAGACATCCTCCAGCATTAATGAATGCACGGCGACAGTATCGGCTCATCCTAAACAGTGCCTGGAACACTCCTATGTGCACCTTTAACCTGTTTTGTTCTTCTTAATTAGCTCATTTGTTGATATTTTTTTCTTAAGGTGCTGGAAGTTTTTATGACACATTTTCACAAATTGCCCCTGCAGGACCAGGATCTTCTCTCTCCTGGCATCATTGTCAACAGCGGACACGGATCGGCGTCTCCAACCTTGGAGGGCAGTCGCCACCTCAGTCGCAGCAACATCGATATCCCACGTACCAGCGTGGGCGACGACACCAAAAGACAGCTGCCTCGGAAGAGAAGTGACTCTTCCACCTACGAGCTGGACACCATAAAGCAGCACCAGGCTTTCCTGTCCAGGTGTGTTGTCCGTGGGAGGACAAACTCTTTATGTGGAATGAACTTCTTTTGTCCTTTTGTCATGCACTGTCAGAATATGTTTTATTTTTAGTTCCAGGCACGAAAGTGACTTTGTGTTGTCCTCCCAGCTTACATTCCAGTGTCCTGCGGAACGACACAACCTCCCGAAGGTCGAGCAGTAGCACAATGCTGGATGGAGGCTCCCTGGGGAAATTTGACTTCGAAGTGTCCGACTTTTTCCTCTTTGGCTCTCCACTTGGCTTGGTACTCGCCCTGAGAAAGACTGTGATCCCCATGTTAGATGGTGAGCTTCAATTACCAGGCTTTACTCTGTAAAGTGAAAGATGGAAATCTGCTTATTACTATAGACACCTATAGACCAGGCTGTCATCAAAATATGCTTGAATTCTTCCCTTCCTCTTTCTTATGTCTCTGGTTTCATTTCTCCCCCTAGTGGCCCAGCTACGACCTGCCTGTCAGCAGGTTTATAATCTGTTCCACCCCGCTGATCCTTCAGCCTCCCGCCTCGAACCTCTGCTGGAGCGGAAATTTCACCTCCTCCCTCCGTTCAGCGTGCCCCGTTACCAACGCTTTCCCCTGGGAGATGGAAACTCCGCCCTGCTGGGTGAGCTCTTTTTACAGATGATAGATGAAAGGCCACGTTAATGTGAAGCTTTCAGTTTTTGTACGTCTGTCTTGGATGCGCACACACACGAATGCAAAATACCCTTTAAAAAAAACCCAGCAACAACCACTTAAGATCACATCACCTGATGCTTCAGATGCTGATTTTTAACTCACTGTCCTTTTTCCCATGGATGCACACCATAGATGGCTTAAAGATGCCTTAGCAGCATGCGTTGAGTTCATTTACAAAGTAGACACTGCCTGAAAGAAAAATTACATGCTTTTCTACTGTTTGTGCTTCGGTATGTTTTGTGAAGGAGTTTATTAATCTCGGTGTTGTCACAGTCCCACTGGTGGTTTCTGTTTGGACTGATCTTTATAGCGGAGGATGCCTACCCTGTTTATACAATTACATGTCTGCTGTTCTCGAAGAAAACACACACAGAATTTAATAAGATCTTTAATGAGGAGAAATTTCTTTTTTTTTAAAAAAAAAGATATCTAACATTATTGAATCAGGAACTGAGGCTTAGTAAGGATGGACACCGGGGTTAATAAAGATGTTTAATATGGTTAAGATGTTTCTTAATTACTTCAGACCAGAGTTTTTGTGTTCCCTGGTGGTCATGGCCTCCATCAGATCAGCTACCAATGACCATCTTCAGGCCTTCCAAATTTTTTATAGCAATGAAGTTTCAAAGACAATTTCAAGATCAATGTTAAGGCAAGAGAGTTCAAATGATTTCATAAATAGCATATTGCAGGCTTTTTCTAATCTTAGAAAAGGGTCATATGTCAGCTTATTGTGTCTCTGAGGAGCAGCTGTGGTCCAGGAAAAAGTGAGCTCCACTAAGGGCTTGACTCTTGTTCCTTGTTCAGTTCTTGCTTCATATGTTTTTGTCTTCCTTGTCTTCTTTCCTTCCTCCTTTCTTGGCCTCCTGTCTCCATATCCGTGTACCTTGCTCTCTACCTCTAAAACCTCCTCCCCCGACTTCTGCCCCTCCACCCACCCCCCTCTGTAGTGGAGACAGTCCAGAGCAACGCTCAGCTGCTGCTTGACAGCGGGCCTCTCCTGTCCCTTCGCTGTCAGGAGACCATCAGTGAGACCTGCATCCCTGTACCTGTGCTAAACTGGCAGGAGGGCTCCCTCAAAGCCACACCCGCCACTATGGAGTGTGTGTAGCCTCTCCCATTCACCTCTATCTGTTCCCAACCCTCATTCGCCGTATCTCTGTCGTCCCTGTGTTCGTCCCTCTCGCCATTACGTCGAGATGCTCAGATTCCAGGCCGCCTCTTACTCTCTTTGAGTATGTCCATGCTGTCATTTCAGTGTCTCCAAATACTGATAAATACACATATATATATATTTTACCTTTTAGCATCGTGTCTTCTGGTTTACAATTTAAAAAGAAATGTAGCCAATTGGAACATCAAGTCATAGAAATACTCGAGACAAATCTGCTAAGCATCTCTTGTGGTGCTGTGTTTTGCTTTGTGCCATCACATTTTCATGACAGAGTTTGGAAGATGCAAGCGTCTGTGTTTGTGTGCTGCGGTTTTAAGGCCGGTTTCAGTGTATTTGCATCATCTCTGTAATATTAGCTGATTTGTGGTGACATAGGGTTTGTTTGTTTTTTGTTTCCTTTTTTTTTTTTTTTTTTACTGTTTTTTTTTTTTTTTTGAATTTCCAAAAAAAGGTTTTGATGTGCTGCTTGTGACGTGTTTGTGCAGTGGACTTGGAGCTCTGTGTGTACATGCTAAATAGACTGAAGCCTGTGCTTCTCCTTGTGATACTAGTCAGAGGTCTTGTGATTTTACTAAATCTCTGACGTTATTTTATTTTCAAGCCATTAGAATAGGCTCTGAATTTAAAAATCACCTCCATAAGACATACTAATATTACTGTAGAAGACGTTATATTTGTGATTTTACATTCACTGTGTGTTTAATGTCTTCATTTACCAGTCACGTGTTGATCGGTGAAGAAATGTGACCGGGGCCTCGCCGCCTGCTGTCACATTTCTCACCTGCATTCCCCCTCCTCCCCCAACCGTCACCGAGTTCCCCCTTACCTGTGTCTCTGTCTAATGGGATCTCCTTGTTTGGGCTCAATAGCGGATGTTGTTCAGTCTCATGGTGGTGTCTTCATGGACAGTTCGTACCCCTCATCCCCCGTAACGGGCCCCCTCTCCCGGGGCCAGCGGAGGGCCAGTGAGGTCAGCATTGCCAGCCAGGTCTCAGGAATGGCAGACAGTTACACTGCCACCAACATAGCCAACAGTAAGTGCTCTCAATACCAAACAGTCTCTCTTTCTCTCTTCCTTCCACTCACACAAACACTCTTCTAGTAATTCTCCCGCTTTCTCTCACTTTCAGCCCAACTTTTATCTGCTTTTATCTGTCCTACTTTCTCTTTCCAACACTCCGACATCATTTACTCTCACTCTGACTCTACACACACCCTGCTGTCCTGCAAAAACAGTCTAGTCAGCCACGTTGAGTGTCCCGCTCCTTTTTGCTCTTTTCTGCTTTGCCAGATTTGGGATTGAAGTGAGACTCATGTAAGGTGATTTATCCATCTCCTGTTAAAACTAAGACAAGATCAGAGTCCCGGAGAAGAAACCAGCTTAGAGCCACTTTCCACTGTCTGTCTTTCTCTTATTCACTGTCTCAATGTAAACGCAATGAACGAGTGCTGCATTTAATTAATGTGGCGATGCATGTAGACACCTGTTTCCCTCAGCCATTCCTGCATTGTCAACTCCCTATTGCAGTGTTTGCTGAGATAACCAGTACTGTTTCCTCTTTGTTTGAATGTCCTTTGAATTCCTCCTCCCCCTCACCCGTTCACTTCTGTTACCAGAACATTTATTTGTGCCTCATGTTACTGCGCCTGAACGCTGCTGTTCAGCCACCCACAGTATAACCCTGGAAATGTGCTTAAACTGATTACGACATGTTTCTCTTCTGCAACAGCATCACTCTGCCCCATTTACCTGAGTGGTTCCTAATATATCTTTAGGGCTTACACAGTCGCAGCTCTTTTTAAAACTGTCCAAGCTGTCCTAAACTGTCACAAGTGAATTTGTATTCATCATATCATATATGGTTTCTTTATCTTTTTGTTATTTTTGCTGTTGTTCCCCCCATAGCTGAATCAAACCAGGTTAACCAATCCAAAAAATACAGTCTTTTGTCCCTACTCGCCCTATCATCACAAAACAAATTCTTCCTGAAAACTCCTCCCACGTCCCGTAAGGAAACAAAGGCTTGCCAGGCCGCAGGATCTTCTGATGCATATGTAGCGGCAGAGCTGGACGATGAGGCAGACTCTAGTGAACCTCTAAGTCCCACCGGCCAGTACGAGAACTACCGGGCAGGGCTGGACTTTGCTATATCTGATCTGGTCTCACTGGACTCCCAGGCTGAAGTGGACCAAGGTATTTCTATAAGGAAGGGAGCTACTGAAATCGGTGTGAGGCTACGGCTCTCTTCCGTGTGCTGCTCTGTTTTGTGCCACAGTCGAAAGACTCAGTGCTGCTCTTCCAAAAAGCCTCTTTGCCTCTCTTTCACTTCATTTTTCTAAAATGTAATTCACAGCGATTCAGGTGCATTCACTGTCACTGATGAGGGGTAATCCATAATTCTAGATGCTGCCGGGGCTTTTAAAATCATTCATCTTCTTTCACACACAGACTAACACAAATAACCACCTTCAGCTGCTCATGTAATCAGCTCTAACTATCGGTTCCTGTTCTCAGCCTTTGGATTTGCTGATAATAACCATTATAAACTCCTTCCTTTCCCTCCTGTAGCTGAAGAACTGCTGGGATTGGTGATGAGTGTGGCTGAAAATTGAAATCAACTTCTTTTTTTTCTTTTTCTTTTTTTGCTATAACATCAGGGGTGTTGCACCTTTCTGTGGCACCACATACCTCATGCTGGCTCTTTGAGTTTCATCTTACGTCTCTGTACCCTATTCACTCCATTCCCATTGCAGTTGCAGCACGCTGGTGGGGCACAAAGCGGCTGGACTTTGCCCTGTACTGCCCCGATGCCCTAACAGCTTTCCCCACAGTGGCTTTACCACACCTGTTCCATGCATCATACTGGGAGTCTACTGATGTTGTGTCTTTTCTCCTGAGGCAGGTGAGTAAACAGCAATAATGAAAGCGTTAGGACTTATTCAAAAATTCTCAGTATGAATCTCTGAATTGTCCCCTTTCAGGTCATGAGGCACGAAAACTCAAGCATTCTGGAGCTCGATGGAAAAGAAGTGTCTGAATTCACCCCCTCTAAACCTCGAGAAAAGTGGCTCCGCAAGAGGACTCACGTGAAGATCAGGGTGAGCATCTTATCTGGAAACGAAGTCTGTTTCAGAGAGCTTTAACAATTTTAACAATACGATACCTGCCATCTAATTACAAATCAAAAAAATAGCCCTTTTGTTTTTTTTTAAATTCATTTCAATTTAAAAATTTAATAAAGCACCAAATCACAATAACTGTTGCTTCAAGGCAAAGACCCTACAATAATACAGAGAAAACGTCCAACAATCAGATGACACCCCCACCCCCCCACGCCCCACCCGTGAGCAAGCACTTAGTGACAGTGGGAAGGAAGATCTCCCTTTTAAAAGGAAGTAACTGCCGTTAGGGTTGAGGGGAAGGAGACGTGACGACACTCTGGACGA
Source organism: Neolamprologus multifasciatus (assembly GCF_963576455.1). Taxonomy (NCBI): domain Eukaryota; kingdom Metazoa; phylum Chordata; class Actinopteri; order Cichliformes; family Cichlidae; genus Neolamprologus; species Neolamprologus multifasciatus. The sequence goes on from NC_140450.1 coordinate 18,064,856, forward strand.
CAGCCAAAGATTATTAATGACCAATTCCAACCAATATGCATAAAAAAAAAATGTTGACTGTAGACTGTTTTTGTTTAAATTAAGATAAAGCAACACATCAGCATTTTCCCTTTGTTTCTTCTGCATTGACAGAATGTGACCGCCAACCACAGAGTGAATGACGCCGTCTTCACTGAAGATGGCCAGCAGGTCTTGACAGGCCGCTTCATGTACGGCCCTCTGGACATGGTGACTTTGGCCGGGGAGAAGGTGAACATGCTTCTGTCTTTAGGAGCTCACCTCCTCCTGTTAGAGATACCTGGGAAATCTTTTTTTTTTTTTTTTTTAAGGTCACTTCTAAGTGGATTTTAAGTCTCATACATTTGAGACATGTGCCATATGTTTGACAAACAATCCAAAGTTCAGGTATATATAATGATTGCTGTGAAATTTTAGCTTCATAAATTTCAAGATATATTATTGAAACTTGGTCCGTTGACCCAGGACATCTTGAAATCTGAGCCACTGCTTGAGCACAAGTATGTCACAAACTATTCAAGATAAAAGCCTGAAGCATTCACTGGCCTTACTAGAGTATTTGCCAGTTGGCTAGTAGAGCCCTACATTTGAGCACTCACTAATAATGTGAAACATTTAGAAAACTTTTTAACCTGAAATATTTAATCATAAAAATGAAGACAATGTTGTTTTCGTTCAACTTTACCTCTGGGTTGAGGAAATATGAAAAAAAACTCAAATATCTGTAGATCGGCTGTATTGAAACGCTTTTGTTTCCTTTTCATTCCTGCGCAGGTCGACCTCCACATCATGACCCAGCCACCATCGGGAGAATGGGTGTACTTCAACACCGAGGTGACCAACAGCAGCGGGCGCGTGTCTTTTGTCATCCCAGAGGACAAGCGTCTGGGAATCGGAGTGTACCCGGTTAAAATGGTGGTCAGGTGAGATTAGCCTGGTACCAAACTGTTATTGTATTTTATATATTCAAGCTTTTTGTCCGTTTATCTTCACAGAGCCTGGTTTCCATTTGACTTTTAGCTCACTTTATTGCAGCTCATTTTTTCTTTAATCTTTTTGTTTCCATTTCCTTACTCTTTTTCTTTTTATTCACCAGGGGTGACCACACGTTCGCTGACAGCTACCTGACAGTTGTTCCACGTAGCACGGAGTTTGTAGTGTTCAGCATTGATGGTTCATTTGCTGCCAGCGTTTCGATCATGGGCAGTGATCCCAAAGTGCGAGCTGGAGCTGTAGATGTTGTCAGGTAGCTGGCTGCTCTACCTCTCCTGTTTTCTTGGCTTCACATATTTTCTCCCTGATTGAACCTTAAGATCTGGTGTGTCCTGCTGCTTCTCCTTATTTCAGGCACTGGCAGGATTTAGGCTATCTGATCATCTACGTGACCGGACGGCCAGACATGCAGAAGCAACGGGTAGTGGCCTGGTTGTCTCAGCACAACTTCCCTCATGGCATTGTCTCCTTTTGCGATGGCCTGGTCCACGACCCACTCAGGCACAAGGCTAACTTCCTCAAGTCTTTGACAGAGGTCAGAGTGGGGGTGGGAGAGGGGACAGTGAGTGTTTTAAACAAGGAAACAGAAGCGACAAATACTGACAACCCGTTATTATTTTAAAAATGTAGCCAGGATTGAACATTTCTCGTCTTCATTTCTTCGATTTCAGGCACACATGAAGATTTTTGCTGGCTATGGATCAACCAAAGACATCTCAGTCTACACCTCCATTGGCCTCCCTTCTTCTCAAATATACATTGTTGGCAGACCTTCTAAGAAGATGCAGCACCAGTGCCAGGTATCACTTTCTGCACACCCTGAGAAAAGATCTTGTTAATAGTCTCTTCTCACATAAAAAAAAACAAACTAAAGTAAAAGCTCAAGTCACCGCAAAATGTGTTGCTTTTTAGTTGACAGTTGTTTCTCTGATCCTTCAACAGTTCATCACAGAGGGATACGCAACTCATCTGTCCCAGCTGGAGTACAACCATCGCTCTCGGCCAGCCAAGACCACCAGTGCACGCATGGTGCTACGCAAAGGCAGCTTTGGCTTGGGAGCAAACAGTGACTTCTTGAGGAAGAGGAACCATCTGTTACGCACCATCTCCTCTCAGCCAGCCCCCAGCTCTCCGACGGGCAGCATCCACAACAGGCCGGAGCGCACGCAGAGCCAATCAGACAGCGAGCGGCTGGAGCGGGAGCGGCTGGAGCGCGCTCACAGCCACGGCCAGGGAGGGGCCCAGCGCAGCATGAGCATCACGGCCAGCTGCTGGGGCCGCAGCAGCAGCACCAAGCTGGAGCCTGGAGTTTTCAGCTCAAAATGAGACTGGAGACACGATGCAGGGTTCGGGAGAGTGACTTACAAATGCAGTGCTGAGGAAGAGACGCAAAGTGATGTGAATATAAACGCAAACAGTGGAAAGCAGTTGGCTTCTTGCACCAGATAGGTAAAATACCATAAGGAAAAAAATCAGGTGCTACAAATCACTCTTTATAAAAACTAACACCAGTCACATTCAGCACAGATATTTATGGGCAGAGCATGAGGCAACATTCATGATAACACAGACCAACATTTCAAGAAGTGTTGCCCCAATGCGGGAAAGTGCACACAACCAAATAAAGCTAATATTGTAGGGATCCAGGCTGTTTGTACTGTTTAGTAAATATTTATTAGTCTTGAATACAAGGTCAGTTTTGCTCCTCCAGCACATGGAGACAGTTACACTTACACACACACACACACACACACACACACACACACACACACACACACACACACACACACACACACACACACACACACACACACACACACAAGCACGCCCCATGCAAACAACACAGTTGTTACAGTAGCAGCTGTAATCAACTAACGTGACCAATGCAAGCACAACAACGACTACAGAGACGAACTTTGTTTATAGCAGTTTTAAAGCTGCGTCCTTTTTAACGCGATGATCAGGTACGTTCCAGTCAGAGAGCGGAGCTGAGAATCAGGTGAAGCTGATTCGCCAATTTAGTGTAAACACGGAAACAATCGAGAAGCCAAAATTAATTTTTGTTAGATTTCTTTTCTTTTTTTAAGGAACACCGAACAGATTTAACCCTCTCAAGGCAGGCGTTGCAGATTTGCAACAGTTAAACAGTTGTAGGGCGATCGTGGCTCAAGAGTTGGGATTTCGCCTTGTAATCGGAAGGTTGCCGGTTCAAGCCCCGGCTTGGACAGTCTCAGTCGTTGTGTCCTTGGGCAAGACACTTCACCCGTTGCCTGCTGCTGGTGGTGGTCAGAGGGCCCGGTGGCGCCAGTGTGCGGCAGCCTCGCCTCTGTCAGTGCGCCCCAGGGTGGCTGTGGCTACAATATAGCTCGCCATCACCAGTGTGTGAATGGGTGGATGACTGGATGTGTAAAGCGCTTTGGGGTCCTTAGGGACTAGTAAAGCGCTATATAAATACAGGCCATTTACCATTTAAAAGCTAACAACCTGATTACCCCACATACATATTTTGTGAGTTTTTTTTACTCAGAAGTACCACTGCAGGTATTCTTTTGTGCATTAGCAACAAAAACTTAATTTGAGCCTGAGAGGGTTAACATCTTTACGCTCCCGTTCTGCTTGTTTTCTGGTCGCCCCTTAGACACGAAGAATCATGTAACGCAACACGAAGCAAAGCGCGTAATTACCCTTTAACTGTGGCTGCAGCTAAAACTGTTCTTGGGTTTTATTGCATCTCACACTTCACTTTATGCCATCGCTGCCGTACCCTCCTGAATGAGTAGCGTGCAGCTCCGCTATAGGGAAAAGCAGTACTGTAAGGGAAAGTGCCAAAGTGAAGCAGTGCTGAAGGATAAGCCGTCTGTGGATGCAGAGGAAAGAAGGGATCTCCTGTGTAAAAACAGAAACATAATAAATGGGTTAGTTTGTGTAAGTATGTAGTTGAATGCCTTAACAAGGCTTGTACATAATTGTTACATTACAGTGCAGATCTGGTATCTGGTCCACTGAAGATCAGTTTCAAGTGTCTTCTTTACTCTGGGGGTAAACACCGTCTCATTCAGGATATACTTTATTGATTGATGATACTTGTTGTTATTTAAGACTATAGAAATTTTAAAATGTATGGATTTTTTTCGTGAACAAAATATGTTTTAAGATTACTTTAGCTATGATGTGTTGTTTTTTTTCCCTCTTTCCTTCAAATTTCAGTTACAGCAACCAAACCTCAGAGGTCTTTGCCTGGCACAGTGTTGTATTTCTGTTATTTTATCTCTCAGATCACCAGAGTTGTATCAACAGAGCTTGTGTCAAAATATTGTTTTGTTTTTTTGTTTTTGTTATTAACTTTTTTGGGGGGGGGGGGTTCAGGATATGGCTTGTCTCTCTCTTGTTTATCCCCAAGCTGTAAAATGAGGTGTTGAATGTTCTCATAGATAATCCTCCTTAGGTTAAGGTCTCTTTCTCTGTGTTGCTGCGCCTTTAGGAAAAGAAATGTGCAAATTGTAAATCCTGTACAATACGCTGTTGAAAGTAGGAACACAGCTAAGATTTTGCTTTAATACCGTTGCCCATTTATTTTCTAAAGCTGGTTTAAAAACAAAATTGTGATTTATTCATTTAAATAACATTTATTTGTACCTCTAGTAATCATGTACAGACAGAGCTGACAGCAGTGGACCAATATGGGCTCAGACACGAGGGGGAAACGTGCAATATTCCCGAGTAGCACCACCAGATCTTACAGACTGTTGAGGAAACACGTCACAGTGCATTGACAATCAGGTGAACAGGCACATGGTCTACAGACGTCAAATTGCAGAGGGTAACTCACCTTAAAACGGCACTGCCCTAATTTTGGCTGTCGGGTTTTCTCCTGCAGAGAGACATGCTGTTTTGTTGTGATGTTTCCATTTTAGAATATGGGCATCTAGACAGACACACTTAATATTTATAAAACAGTCAGCCTGGTAACAAAACAAATGGTTTACATAAGTGCGATGAACAGCACGTTTACAGATGATGTAACCTTCAGTTTGCGCTGGCCCTCTTCAGAGGCGTCATTTTAAAATTAGCGGTCCTTTTAGAGGCTTCACTTTGTGATGCAGTTGAATTGTATTGTGCTGAGATGTGTTTCTAAATATTTCATCCACTTCACATTTTCAATAGACGACATAAGACATCCTAGATCAAAGGCACCTGTAACCTCTTTAATCAGCACTGATTTTATTTTATATTTTCGTCAGCTGGTTGAGGAGAGTGTGACTCATGCTGTACTTCTGTCCCTCTGCATTTTGACCTTGACAAGAATCGGCTTAAAGCCATAACTCTTTAAAAAAAAAAAAAAAAAAAACAGGAAAAAAGTTGCTTGTTGAAGAATAGCTCTTTGTACATTTATTGTAACTTGAAAAGAAAAAAGGACAGTCAGTCCTGGAAAACATGCAGTCATCTAACATTTTCAGCTACTGAACCATGCTCCCTGATCTGAAACGCCCGGATATTAAAAATCCAGAGAAGCGATCCGTGCAGTTTTTGCAACCTCTGGGCAGACAATCGCTTTGATTCTGCTACCGACACACACATTACCAGAGGCCTTACATTTCCCGTTTTACTGCCTTACATTGACCATTGTGCAGCGAGGACGAACGCCGATCACGCCCCGAACAGACTTCACGGTGAAGGACGTTGTTCGTGTTACTTTGTGGGAAAAGATGGAGGCCATATTTTCTAAACAGGACTTTGGTTTGTTTGACTTTTTTAAAGGAAATTTATGAAGAAGAGAGTGGGACATAATTCACCAACATTAGGTAATCCCATCGCTGTCTCCAGCTCCGCCTCCAACAGTTATTGTTCAAAGGCTGTATATCTGCAACACAATGTCATGCTTGGAAAATATTTTACCTGTACAGGGTGTGTATCTTGTAGGTTTTGGATAACTACATTTTACCCATTCCCTTGTGTTTTTATGTACAGTGTATAAAGAACATATAAAGAACAACTAAGGCATTTGGGCTTTTTTTTTCTTCCACACTGAGTTGAAACGAGGATGTTTTTGTTTTTTTTATGAGAGCAGGAACTGAAGTCAGACTTTACTTTCACAAAGAAATGGAGATTTATTTAGAGAAATTAAAATTTAAAAAAAAATTGAGATACAAATGTAAGACAACCATGAGATGGTGTGAGAAGGTGATATCAGACAGCTTATCTGGGATTAATCATTACTTAAAACAAAGATTTTGCACAATAATTAAATTAAATGAAACTTTTCTATGAAGCTCAGTGTTACAGAAAATCAGCAGCAATGTCTTTTGTTGAAATCAAAAATCTACTATAACAGAATCCCAGTAAGATCCTTGTTGTCAGCAGTTTTATATAGGCACTACTTTCTATCTACTCGATTACATCTGACAGCCATTACAAGCAGCTCACTATGACTTCTACCTTGTGTACCTCAGGAGAGTATCACAGTATTATTTTGCTATCACTATTATTTGATATGAAGTGCATTTCAGTACGCTGACGAGTTACTTTCTGCAGATCTGTTTAGTGAAGGTGCTCTTAGGCTGACGAAGCTGAAGGTGACGTCATCTTCTACCTGTTGATGCCCAGTTTTCTCTGGAAGGCATCCCCGTCTCCCTTCGTAGCTTGCTGTGAGATGAATAGAGTCTAGCTGTTAACAGTTATAACAGCACATTACTGCAATTACAGCTGAAAGGTTTCTGTCATACCTTGTTGATGTCTTTTTGTTTCTCCCGGCTGACTATCTCCTCTATGATCTCCCCTTCTCCTCTCACCAGTCTGTAAGACAGCAGGGGGGGGAAAAGATTACCAGTTTAACCAGGGTGAGGGAATTCTTCCTCCAAACTCCCACTCTTGTGGCACGCTTTCCCCCGCTTACCTTGTCCTCCCTGTTTCAGGGTCCACCACCCTGCGGATCACGCTCTGCCTGGCTTCATACTCCTCTTTGGTGAGGGGCCTCTTAGTGGACAGCCGGGCCTTCTGCTCATCTGTCATGACTGGAGAGGCAAAAATGCACCAGATTCATTTTTGGAAAAAAGAGAGGAGGAAATAACCAGATAACGATATCAGAATGAATATCAGAATTGAGCAATGGGACTACATATACTTTGAGTTAATAAAGGTAAAGGTGCTTTCCTCCGGGAACTTGGGCTTCCTCACACGGTCCTAAAACATGCATGGTGATTCTAACATAGATGTGAGGTAGATAAAGTGCTTAAAGTTTACAAAATAAATGCTGAATGAATGTATGGTTGAAAAGTGACTTTTAGTCTAAAATTTAGGCTGGTAACAAATGCAAGTGACAAGTAGACTGATGGGGATTTGATTTACCAAGACCATCAGAATGAACTAGATGTGAAAAAAAACAAACATTTTTTGTTAACTAAAAAGGAAATACACATTGGGCCACAGCTCTTAATTTAAACCCAGGTGCTTTCAGTGCCAGAAACGCCTACCTATGCAGTCTCTTTACAAACATTTGTGAAAGAAGGGTCATTCTAAAGAGCCTGAGTGTGGTGCTGTAACAGAATGCCGCTGTCCCAACAAGTCAATTTGTGAAATCAACTTGTGATGGTCAAATTATTTAAAAAAAACAAAAACAAAACATCAATCTTTCTACAAATCAAAGATCTTCAAAAACAGGATCTCAATGTCGTCTGTTTACATCACCACTATAAACAAGAAGGGTTCAGACCCGATGTAATCTCGTTCCACCTTGAACCCATCTGCAACTCCTACCGCTGGTGTCCTCATTCGTTCTCCCCATCAAATGCTTTATTTAGATCTATAAAGAAAGAGTGCAGCTCCTTCTGACCTCCTTTAAACGTCTCCATTGACACTCTCAAAGCAAACATCACATCTGTAGTGCTCTTTCTCTGAATGAGGTCATGGTGCTTCTCATTACCTCTCTTCTAAACCCAGCTTCAACAACTCATTCCCGCAGCTTTGTGGCCTGCCAGCGTTATCCTGCTCTGCAGTGCACTACTTCTTAGACAAGAAAGTAATATGTCCTAATAAGTCCTTATGTTTCACAAGCTGCGAAACAAATCCCACTCTTGATTATAAAAACCACAGTTATTTTGTTGTGTCAGACTTTGTGTGACCAGCTGATCCACTGAAGTGAAGTGTGGGGTTGTGTGTGATGTCCTACCAGGCCCGAGCTCCACGGCCCCCTCCTCAGTTTGCCACACCTCCAGGTAGGATGGCGGTTTCTCTGCTGGGCTCTGCTTCATCTCTGCCTTCTTCTTCATCTTCTTCTCCTTTTTCTTCAACTTCTTCTTCTCCTTCTTGATCTGCTTCTTCAGTTTCGCCTTCTTCTTCTTCAGCTGCTGCTTCTTCTTCTTCTTCTTCTTGGCTTCGCTCTTCTTCTTCTCATCACTTGACGAGGATGACGACGATGAGGAGGAAGGGGTGGATGAGGAAGATGAGGAAGAAGAAGACGAGTGCCTTCTGCGCTTCTTTTGTGTTTTCTCATCTGGGGGAGAAACAGAATATAACCCGATGATGAGGCTGATTTTCCTGTGAATGCTAGCATTTCATTTTCCAACCTTTGCTCCTGTGCAACGTCTTCTTTCTGCTCCGACTCCTGCTGTTGGAGGAGGAAGACGAAGATGATGGAGAGGAGGGAGAGGAGGACGAGGATCGTCTCCGTTTCTTCTTCTCGTGTTTTTTCTCTCTGCCAGCTCTGTCGGATGGTCTGCTGCGGTCCATGGCTCACGGAACAACTGTTTACAGACCGTACTGAACGACAAACACGGAAGTGTGCACGTCAAATTCCTTCCGTCGCCTTCTCGGATTGAGGAACCTAGTTCCCACTTCATTTTAATTTTAATTTTAATTATTATTATTATTATTGCTAAATGTACCTGTATATTGTTTACATGATCGAAATAAATTAACAAACAATTATTATAGTTGCAGTGTTTTATTATGAGACACTTTGCAAGGTAATAGACTCACTGTCATCTACACATCTCAAACTAATACACCAAAGTGTCGTCATCTTTAAACACATCTTTATTAAATGCATTCCTTTATTATTATCTTATTTCTTATTTTATTTGAGATATGTATTAATTAAATAATTCCAGTCTTTTTTTCTTTCAGTTTTGGTTCATTTCCAAATACCAGACTGCTACTGCCCACTTAACCCCTGGGGCTCACCCAAATTATAAATCTTCACTCTAATCAAAGTACAGGACGAAGTATTTCCTTGAAGATTTTATTCAAATAAACAAACAAGCAGCCTATATCTGTGTTTGTCATATAAAAAGGGTTTAGGCCAATGTGTGACCCACCTGCAACTGGGACACAAACTTCAACACAAGAGCAGAAAATTAAAAGTAATGAGTACTATCAAACTATCCACTTCTTTTTACTAGTTTTTATTCACTTTTTATATATATAAATAAATAAATAAATGTATATACATATGTAACTGACCACAAAGAATTAATGCAGTTCTGAAGGTAAAAAGAGGGTCCAACCCATTGCTACCTAATAATGTCCAGTGAGTGTATGCTGTCAATTTTAATTAAGACAGAGGTCATTGTCCTTTGTTTTAAGCTACAGTTTGAAACAAAGTAAAAACACCAATATTTAATTTTAGTGAATACCCAAATCCCCCAGATCTCCCTTCTGATTTCAGTCAGTCTTAATTATTTTTTGTATATTCAGTAAATCTGAGACAGAGCGCCAAACTCAGTGAACTCAAACTTTACTGCTCTTCAACTCCAAGATCATTCCTCGAGGCGAGAGGTGCATCCAGTTACAGCAAAACAGGGAAAGAAAAGAACTAGAAAGAAGTGCAGGAAACACGGACATCATTTACTTGGCGGTTAAAAAGTAACAGAAAAACATCATTAGGAGACATTTGTAATATTTATTTCAAAGATTTCTCAAAGGCAATTGTGAATCTTTAAAGCTTGTATACGGATATACATACTTGCCCCTGATGACATTAGCCCTTATCACCCTTTGCACATCAGGATAAACTAATAGAAAGACATACAGCAGAAAGGCTTCAGTCACCCGGCAAGCTAATCCTCACCACCTGCTTTCACTCAAGTTCAAACACTGCGTCACTGTACCAATAAATAACATAATCTCAGAAAATTCTTAAAAGCCCAGCACAATGCAAATGATAAATACTGAAAACACTGTTACATTAAACATGCTGCTGCATCAGTGAATGTAACAGTCTAATTATGGCTGGACCTGGAGTCATGAAAGGTTAACGACATCAGCAGAAAGAGATCCATAAGGCTATCATCTTTCCAGTCCATGTGCAAGGGGAGCATGGCAGGTTGCTCCAAGTAAAAAAATAAAAATAATAATAATAATAATAATAACGGTAGTGTTGGGAAGGTGGAGGGTGGGCTCGTCGGTGGAATGTGTCACTGTTGCTGGGATGTGGTCTTGATCCAATTAGGACGCAACAGCCATGCGGATCCTCTGTGGGGGACACAGGAGGACATTCTTGGCTGCTTTGACAGTGTTCTTCATCAGCATCGCCACAGTCATCGGGCCAACGCCTCCTGGCACTGGGGTGATGAATCCCGCCTTCTGTCTCACACCTGAAAGTGCACAGGAAAAGTATGACGATTAAGACCTTATACACCAAATGAAACTTTCCAGAAATCAGCTCCTCCCAACATCGTGTGTATAAATATAATATGAAAACAACATAAAGGTCACTTTATAAATAACACGGGTAATGAGGCAACATGATGCCAAGCATGTGCTCCAGAAACATGATCACGTTCAGCTTCTAAGAAGCAAAGTATAAGTCTGTGCCAAATGTTTGTTTATCAAACATTTATTTATTCTCTTTCCTCCATGAAGGAAGCGACGTCACTGGTTCGTTTTGCTAGCAGGATTACTCAAAGAGTTGTGCATGTATCTGCATGGATGTAAAGCAAGCTCCAGCTTGGTTGTAATAACTAACTGTGAATTGCAAATGTTCAATATGGGAAAAATCTGACATTTTGTGTCATACTGTCACATATAGAAATCAAATTAAAACAACAAACATCATTATAATGTTTTCTAGAAACTATTACTATACTATTAGTAGGTCACACCGCTTAATCTTCGAATTTGGGCGTTTTCAGTCCCATTGCCACAGCTGTATAAAAATCAAGCACAAAGCCATGCAGTGTGCTTTTACAAACATATATGAAAGAGTGGGTCGCTTTAAAAAGCTCACTGAACTTGAGTGGTACTGTAATAGGATACAGCTGTTACAGAGCGTGCGCGGGGGAGGGGGGGGGGGTTGAAAAAGGTTGCCTGTGGTACATTTTATTGGAACACAATTCAAAATGCCTGTGTGGAGCACTGAGGTGTTTACATATGTTCTCCCTCTCAAGCCTTACCTTCAAAATCCACATCCCCAACCAGTCGGCTCTTTCCAGTGACGGGGTCCTGCACTCTGTTTATTCCGACGTCGATCACAGCCGCTCCCTCTTTGATCATGTCTGCAGTGATGAGGTTTGGAATCCCTGAAAGGTCAGTAACGCACACACACGCACAAAGAGTACAGTTAGTGAAGTACAGCAAAAAGACAAAAAAGATTAAGAAAAAACAAACAACCAACAAACCTGCGGCAGCCACAATGATGTCAGCAATTTTAGTGTGTTGGCGAAGTTGATCCTTTGGAGTATATCGGTGAGAAATTGTGACTGTAGCGTCACCTGCCACAGAGAACAGAGGCGTTAGGGGTGCACACGCTTTAGTTTTATCACCCAGCAATGCGCACACACATCCTGTCCTACCTCCGGGCCTCTCGTGACGGCCGTCTGTGTGCAGCAACATGGCGATGGGCATGCCCACGTTCTTGGAGCGTCCGGCAACCACGACATTCTTCCCAAAAGTAGGAATACCTGGAAGATAAGAAAATTTGCAATCTTTTAGAAAGGGTTAAAATGCTGTTGAAGAATCTGAGAGGAAGAAGGTGGTCACTATAGTTACCTGTGCGTTTAATAATTTCCCAGACACCCCAGGGAGTGGCGGGGAGCATGGTGGACTGATCCAGGCACATGCGGCCCACGTTGACCACGTGGAAACCGTCCACATCCTTGGTTGGGGAAACTGCATTGCAGACTGCACGCTCATCGATGTGTTCTGTCCAAACAAAAGGGAGTTACAGTCAAAACAACTTTATCAACTCGTTCGGCTCACCGTGATAAGGTCAAATTCAGTTTCTCAGAGCAAATTCTGCCTCCAGCATGAAAGAAAATCCAAGCAAGAGACAGCAGGCAGGTGGGCAGTTTTCTGCTCCAACGTAGGCGCTGCAAACGCACGTTCACCAAAGCTTGCATTCAGCCGTCATACTGGATTTCTAGACGCCACGCACACATACGCAAACCCGACTCCCAATGCAGGATTTCCCAGTTTTTCTGTACCTGGCAAAGGCAGCTGTACCAGTAGACCGTCCACGCGGGGGTCTGTGTTGAGTTTATCGATCAAGTCCAGTAACTCCTCCTCACTGATGTTCGTGTGCTTGAGAATCGTCTCACTTGAGATTCCTGTGGGAGGTCGAAGTGTGAAAACAACTCCGCTCACAGGCGAACATTTGCAGTTTTGCCAATCACACGTATGAGGAATGTGCACCACACCACCAAAAAACAAAAAACAAAACCAACACCTACCGACATCAGCCGCAGCCCGTGTCTTGTTCAGGACGTAGGAGTGGCTGGCTGGGTTGTCTCCCACGAGAATAACACTCAGATGGGGTCTTCGGTGGCCGGTTGAGACCCATTCCTCTACATCGGCCCGGACCTCATCCCTAATTTGCCGTGCGAGTTTCTTTCCTGAGATGACCACCGCCTCCTGCCTGGGAGTTGGCGAGACAATTGTGGTCAGAAGACAAGTTATTGGGCATCAAGAAGCTGGGATTCATTGTTTAATTCCTGACAGATTTGTACACAGCTTTATTGAAAAGTGTTGGCCAACATGGCACAAATAACTGCACTGCAGCGCCAAAGCTAAGCCAAAATTCTTTCAACTAGGACTCATGTAAACTCATCTCAACCTCAATCCAAGCACCAGTTCTAGCCTCTAAAATTAGACATTAGACTGGGCCACATGCTTTACTACCACTTATGTTTCAATATGTATAGTAAACTGGTAGAAACAAGCAAGGAAAGTCTTTGAGCATCTAACCATCAGGCACGGTCGGAGATATTCGATGGTTAAAACTCATGTACAGTATTTAGGACTGTACAGACTGCTGCCGCACCGTTTTGTCCTCTTTACACAAGTGTCAAAGATGGTTATCCGTTATATAATGACAAGCAGAGCGCAGGGGCTAATAACTGAAGAGTAATGAGCCATTGACAGTGATGTAACAGTCACTTTTATCCTGTCCAAAGTAATTAAATCCTCAGAGAAAAGGATTGAGTGTTTTGGGGAGAATGGGACCAGTGTATCAGGTCCCAGACGCAATGTGTCGAGGTTACAGGGCTAATAGAAGTTCAAATCCCCCGACAGGCTGAGGAAAGATCTCGCTTTACAAATGTTTGAATCACTCATGTTCATAATGTTTATCTTTTGTTATTGTTTACTCTGCACATGATAACACAGCACTAGTACCTCTTGCAGCTGAGTTTGCAGAAATTTTCCTGGCATATATAAATGAAATTAACTTGAAGTAACGTGATCCCACCAGATCTAATTTCACAAGCAGTGATGTAAGATAATCACACACACATATGTCCTAAATTATCAGCCTTGTGTCTTTGTAAATCACGCAGATCATGTGCAGGACCCACGAGATTTAGGAGTAGTTTTTTTGTGTGTGAAAGATTAGTTAATTGCATGTAGTCATACTGCACTCAGCACGTTTCCAATAAATACCTGCACATGCAGACACTTGTTGACTGGCTGATGCAGCATTACTCTCAGCGTGTTATATCAGGTTTTACAGACAACGTGATCTGATCTGCCCTGCGTGTTCATTTTTCCCTAGGTGTGCACAACTCCATCTCGAACTCCACCTGAAGCCTGCCACTGGGTGCAAGTATTCACACAGATTTCATCAGCCAGCCCCCCCCCCCCCCCCCACACCTCATCTACACCTGCAATATTACCGGCTTGACGCTGGGGGCGCTGCGAAATGTGTTCCACTGAGGACGTTTAGTGCAATAAAACAATAAAAGCCAGCAGAATAAAACCCAGCGACCTCATCCGCGTACACAAAAGCCTACAAACAAGTGGGCACACGGAAAAAAACAAAACAAAAAAGAAGCAAACACTCCCACCGAGTGAGGTAACAGAGCCGCCTCAGAGGTCGTAAAATGACCGTTACAGCCGCTCAGATCGCAGCAGATGTGCGGAGGAGACTCACCTCGAGGCGGACGTGTGCAGTTTACAGACTTGGTGCTGTGTGTGCTGGCACAGTTTCCTGAGAGTCCTGAGCGCTGCCATTTCTCACCGGCTCACAGAAGACGAGACACAGCTACAGCGGGTCTGACGAAGGGAGGCTGGGAAGGAGGAAGAGGAGCAGAGCGGCTTTAAACACCTCCCCCCCGCTCGTGCAAGCTGCCTACGTCACTGCTACCAGCCCTCTGCTGCGGATACAAGAGCCCTGCCCCTTTACAGCAGCCCTGCGTGGCACAGGCGTGGAAGTTCATGAGGGGTACCAGGCCAGAGTTGTTGTTTTTAGAGCTTTAAAGGTATTTTTCACGTACAGTTTCCGCGTTCAAACAACCAGGATCATCATAGTTAACTAAAACAACATTGAAACCAAGTCTAGGTGTGGTAAAAACATTTGAATCAACTGAAAGCTTAAAAGCTAATTCATAAAAAAAAAACTTAAGCATATTATCAGTGTTGGGAAGGTTACTTTTAAAATGTATTCCATTACAGAATACAGAATACATGCCCCAAAATGTATTCTGTAACGTATTCTGTTACGTTACTCAATGAGAGTAACGTATTCTGAATACTTTGGATTACTTAATATATTATCATGCTGTTTACAACTACATGAATGTACTATTGCTGTGATTTATTACTGTTACTGAAGGTCCGCGGCTCCGAACCGTAGTAAAGGGACCTCTGGCTAATACGGTGGGTTCTGTGTCGGGCTCGTAGCGGAAAACTAGCTTTACTTTGTTGTCTGGGTCAACTTTGCTAGCGACAGACAGAGAGAGGCGTTGAAAGGCTGCTCCAACGGAACTTATTGTTTTTGGAGGAAAACACGAACACGGTGTACAGTCGAGTCTTAATAGCTTACTTACAACTGGGCTCGTCACGCTCTCTTCTTGGCTGCAGTGGTTATTATTATATTTACATGCTTCCAGCTCCCGTTTTTGCTCGATGACAGCTCGTACTTTTCCTTTTTCTCCCTCCCTCGCTCACAGACACATAACGTGTACGGCAGTCCATTCTCCCTGCAGCACGGACTACACTGCCTATGATGCTACATTCTTTAGAGCTATACCTGTAGCATTCTGCCTGTTAGCTTAGCACAACAACAACAACAACAACAGGCGCTCTCTCACCCAGGAAACACACAGAGAGAGAGAGCGTAACCCTGTAACCATGGCAACCGTAACGCTGCCACCTGGAACAACAGAACGTAGCTGTCAAACAAAACCCAAACAGTCCTGACCCGCGACAATATGAAACAGGGAAGTACCGCCGTGTAATCCATTTATTTCAACAAAGTAACTGTATTCTAAATACCACCTTTTTAAACGGTAACTGTAACGGAATACAGTTACTCATATTTTGTATTTTAAATACGTAACGGCGGTACATGTATTCCGTTACTCCCCAACACTGCATATTATATACTTGCAAAACTAACTTAATTGTTTTGTATTTTCACAGAACTTTTTGCAGTTTTCACCGCAGGCCAAAGTCACACCCTGCAATGCTCAGAGACACTGCAAAAACCCAAGAACCCCATCACAGACTCTACAGGCTTCAGTGAGCATGTTAAATGTTAAAGGTCATTACAGTATAGTTAGTAAAAAAAAAGTGAACAATCATGGCTTGTTTTTCCCTCTACCCTTGTGGAAACAGGTTAGAGGTTTCTGGTTCAGCTTCGCCCACTTCTGAGGTGCACGAAGAAGAGCAAACATCTGAGGACTCTGACAAAGGCTACAGGCAACAAGGAACTATAGAGTTGTTCTTCATACTATAAATGTAGTTTGGAAGAGTTGCCAGGAGAAAGCACCATGTTTGTCATAAATCAAACACAACAAATCAGCACAAACACTTCATAGCAGCTGTCAGGCAGGGGTGATGATTTGGGCTTGTTCTGCAGCCACAGGACGCTTCGCACTCATCGAGTTGACCGACTTTCATTTTACTCATGTTGTCTGTGTCACTTTTCAGAAATTTGTTCATGGACACGTTTATTAACCAAAATAAAAATAAACATTTGAGAAAAAATCTGAAACAATAATTTGTACTTACAAGACTGACTGAAATAAAAAAAATAAACAGAAAACATTCTTACTTTTTGGCAGTGTGGTCAGATTTGAAACACCTAGACAGCTTAATGAGGCTTTGGTGTAAATTAATTAGCGTAATTTACATCTGGCTTTGCATTTAGATTATGTAATTATTTTATATTTTATTTATTTTATTTATATCTGTAATTTATATTTTATATTGTGATTTTTTTTTTATCTGTATCATGATTTTACTGGAAAGCATTTTGGTGTACTTCGGTCTTTAAAATGTGCTATATAAATAAATTGTATTTGATTGATTAATATCGAGTCTATCAAATGAAGTGTTGTGTTTGTATTGTAATACATTTTCTGAACTTCCTAAATCTTGCTTCTAACTCTTAACGCCCACATTGTAATAAGAAAACTAAAACCAACACTGAAACTGGATTGTTATTATTAGATTACTAAATGATTATCATGGCTTTCTTGGTCAAGTTGAGCCATTGTAATTACTTTATTCCCTATTGGCAGCTTTAACATCCTTTAAAACGTTTTTTTTTTTCTGAAACCATAACAAAGAAAAATACAAATATAATGGCGTACATGGCACATTTATCTATTGGATGTATTAAAGCAGATTTTTATACATTTAAATACTCACTTCTGTACACATAACAAGAATTGTACTTTAGTCAAGCACTTGATTAAATGTAGGTCTTATCTGTACTCATGTTTATTTCAAACTGTGGGCTCTTAAAGGAAAAACATTTCTAAGGCAGTAGATTTTGGGGCGTTAACCCCAGTGTCTGCTGGAGGTTTTGTGGAAAAATGTAATACCTGACTGTACCTTTGGAAACACACTGGTCTGTTCTCTGTTTGCCACTGTTTGTTCTGACTCTTTGGTGTAACCACAAGCTAACAGCCTAGCTTAGAGCTTGGAGAGTACCGAGATGTACTGTAGTTCCTTATCTGGAGAGCACATGCAGGGTGGGCTATAAATGAATATGTAGGTTCTCTGACAGATAATGTTGTATGCTTCAGATCATATGCTGTCTCTCTCTTCTCTTCTCCATCTTTCAGGTACAAGTTCATCTTGTTTCATATATCCAAAGATTTATTTATTTGATTTATATATATACATTTATATATTTATTTATCTTATATTTTGATATCTCTCTGATAAGTTTGTGTTTCCAGACTAATGAGGCCTTCACCTGCACTGATGTGTCTTTTTTTGACTCATATTGCGAGTTCCAAATGCAAATCCAAGACTTTAGACCTTTTACTCCAGATCTTTTATCGGCTTAATTAGTTTTGCTATAATGAGGGAACAGTCCTCACCTGGCCATGAAATAGCTTGTTATTTGACTGAAAATGGAAAAGATTTAAGCTGACAGTCTGCACTTAGATCACATATCCATTGTTTGATTTGAAATCTGACTCTGTCTCACCCTGTCCCTAGGATCTACCTCTGTCACACCAGCCCTCTTCATGTCCTCCTTCGCTACATCCATGAACCTTCTCTGAGGTCTTCCTCTTTTTCTCCTGGCTGACAGCTTCATATTCACCTTCCTTTCTCCAGTATATCCACTATCTCTTCTCTGCACCATGTCCAAACCCTCTCAGCCCATCAAACTCACAACTCACTGCTGTCTCACTGTCCTCATATTAAACAATCAAAAAATCATATAGAACTTAAGGGGAATGTTCTGTGTCACAGTATTACAGTGTCACAGTATGCCACAGTGCTCCAGGATGACACATAAGAAAGTAACAGCTTTCTAACAGAAAGTTCTTGATCTTGGAATATGTACGTAGTAGTACCCACAGGCAGCCTGAAGGGGGCGACAGACTACCGGTTGCGCTGCTACAGACAGCAGACAGAGGAAGAGGGTCTGTGGGTGCAGTTCATGTTAGCCTTCACTGTTGCTGTTAGCAGGCACCACTGACAAGTGCCTCGCACAGTGTACTTCTAAAACGCGTTTTTGTTTATTAAACCAGCTTCAAGAGTTCAAATCGAAGGTCTTAAACGATTCCTGCGCCAAGATGAGCTTCCTGTTGTAAGTAAAAAAATGTTTTTGTTTTTTTAAGCGCTCGTTGAGTTACAGCCGGAGCTTGCGGTTAATGTTAGCTGCGCTTCTACGAAGTTCAGTCAAGGGAAGTAAGCGGCGATAAAATAAGACACCGCTACATAAAGAAGTCAGCTAACCGCATCCCAATCTTAGTATAGTTTTAAGTTATGCTAAAGTCACCCATTTCTTACGCAGAGCTACCACTGATGACTGTAACATGATCGGGAAACTGTTGATTTACAGTTCGCCACAACTCACGAACTATAACTTTTTAAAGTAGTGAGTTAGTACGTGCTAACTTTGCTAGCCTGGTGAGCAGCGCTAACTCGCGTTTGGTTAGCCAGCTTAGCTCATATAGTCACTCTCTAATTGACTTAAGCGATGCTAGACATTCGATTTTTAGTCATGAGCCACACCTTTGGAGGTCTAATCTCGTTGGGTTGTTATAAAGTGTAAAGCAACGCCGCTAATTAAATTTCCGTTGTTTACAGTAATACCGTGACACTGGTGCATTTCCTGTCAGTGGGTATACACTATGATGTGGTTGAGTCACGGCTATGACGCTGTGGAAACCAAAGTTTTTGGTTTGATAGCAAACGCTGCAGCGGTCATCCATCACGAGTTTGGATTCAGCGTGAAGTTCATAGATGTCCACCACCAAGCTTGCATCTGCTGAGTGCACACATGAATAGGAGTCCTCCTGTGTGTAGATCAAGGCCCAGGAAGAGGATCTGCTCTAAGATTAGCCTTTTAAAAACAACACTTTAGAGAAAAGTCTGTTGTTTATATAGTTCACTATCACAAGTTCAGTCTTTATTGTGTTCAGCTCTCTGTCACATTTGATTAGACAGTTTTACCCCAAAAGACCTTATAAAGGAAATAAATAAAAGAGGAAGGAAAACACATGAAAGTCAGCCATGCAGGGATCAGACACAGACAGCTCAACATGTCCAGTTAACAGTATATTTATCAGATATCAGATATTTAAGATGTAAAAATTACATTGTCAACATTTGAAGGCCAGATGTTAACCCCGCAGGGGAGAGGGGGCAGACAGATATGGCCTGTGCCACATGACCACCGTGAAGACAATATTTCTTAGATCCACTTTGATTTCTTTCCAGTGGTAGTCGCTCATCTAAGACCTTCAAGCCGAAGAAGAACATCCCAGAGGGCTCCCACCAGTATGAGCTGCTGAAACATGCAGAGGCAACGCTGGGTAGCGGAAACCTGAGACAGGCTGTCATGCTGCCAGAAGGAGAGGATCTCAATGAATGGATTGCAGTGAATAGTGAGTGACTTAGTACAATGAGCCTGCACACACAGTATCCAACTAACCAGTTAACGTTTGTACCTGTGCCCAGTGTTAGTATGAATCATAAATAAAATAGTTCTGTACAGGCGCTGCACATTTGCACCACCCTGTGGTGTGAAAAGAGTAGTAGGGTTATAGAAGAGTGCACACAGCTGGCAAACTGGTAAATAATTGGTTGTTGCATTAAGCAGGGATTGTAGAATTACATGTTTTATATATTATCTCTAATAAAATATGGTATGTTTAAATATATTTCTTATGTGCATTTTGTGCTTTTAAATCTATTAAACTGTGAGTGTAGAGGATACTAAAATACATATTATAATCTAATTTGTTGCAAACCCCCCCTCCCAGTTCTTTCATCATAATAATAACATGCATAAATTCTGGATAAAACAAATAAGAATTTACTCTTTCCATTAGCGGTGGATTTCTTCAACCAGATCAACATGCTGTACGGTACCATCACCGAGTTCTGCACCGAGACGAGCTGCTCCGTGATGTCTGCAGGACCAAGGTAATGCCAGTCATTGTCCTCCTCATGTTTGTGCTCTTAATTTAGAGTAAAACTATTTTCACTAGGGCATATTTAACTGAAGTCACTTTGTGACACAGCAGGAAAACCACGGGTGTTTAGTTGCTTTATCGATTTGTGTGGTTAATGATGTACACGATGGCCCACTGTCATGTGTATATGGATAATGTCAAGAGCCATCTGTAAGATTTATCAATTCAACACAACAACACCGAGACTAGGGCCGCAGCGATTAGTCACGTAATTTGATTATAAAAAATTCTCGACACAAATTCTTTGCTCCAGTGCTTCATTTAACACGTTACTCTGTAGCACGTAGGTGTTGCCATGGAAATGTGAGCCACATTTGTGACTAAAAACAGACCTGCAATACAAACACAATAAAAAGTTTGATAACATTAGATTGTATTAATTAATTTAATTAAAAACAAAACGTTAAAACTTTTTTTCACAAGCCAATAGAAATTTAGACCGGCCAGCAAAACTCAGAGGCAGAGTAAAGTTAAATTTTTATGCCTTAGTTTAAATTTCATATACATCTTATTTTGACCTTTGACTGTACTTGAGATTATTTATATATTTTCACACTTCAGAGAAGTGGATTTTTGACTTTTAAGACTTGGGTTATTATTGAGCTATGAGAGAAACCTTTTTTAGTGTTTGATACCAAAACATAATGTTTTTGTTGAGGATTTAATTCCCCCCCCCCCCCCCCCCACCTTCCCCCCTAACAAAAAAAAAGACCAACAAAAAGAAAAAGCTAAATCTGTTTTGTACTGTGTGTCAGATAAAGCAAAATTCATCTGACTCATTTCATGCGGGTCCACTTCCTGTGTTTTATCATCTCCACAATTAAATTTTATCTATTTATTTGCCGTTGTTTTACCAGGAAGTGTAACTGAGATAAAAATAGCTTTCTTTTACATAAGAGACCTGGTCCAGCTGTTAAGACCTGATGTCCTGAGTTAACTGCAGAATCAGATTCCCAGATCACATTTTGAGTGGTGAGATGGTTAAGTTAAATCAGCTTCAAATCAGTCATCTGAATGTCACATGAGGAACACGGGAATTCAATCTTGCTCGTGGACCCTGTAGAAGCTGTTTAGTTAGACTCTTCCCCTATCCTCTGTCCTGCCAAGACTTTCTGCGCTCAGTCTCTAATCAGGAGGAAGAGATGAGGGGGTTCACTTCCTGTTGACATAGCCGCCATCAAGACTACGAAACTTCTGCATTTCCCTCTTCTGTTCTTTTTTTT
Organism: Neolamprologus multifasciatus; assembly: GCF_963576455.1. Lineage (NCBI taxonomy): Eukaryota > Metazoa > Chordata > Actinopteri > Cichliformes > Cichlidae > Neolamprologus > Neolamprologus multifasciatus. The sequence goes on from NC_140450.1 coordinate 18,086,466, forward strand.
GGCCTGTCAGCTACCAGATGACGTTCCCCTGTCCTGACAGATACACAGTTATATGTAGAGCTCTCATTTTGGTAATCTGAGAGATGACTACTGATTTTCTTCTTTCTCTGAAGGTATGAGTATCACTGGGCTGATGGCACCAATATTAAGAAGCCCATCAAATGCTCTGCACCCAAGTACATTGACTATTTGATGACTTGGGTGCAGGATCAGCTGGATGATGAGACACTTTTCCCCTCCAAGATCGGTGAGTTTTAACAAACTTAAAGCTTTTGTTTGTGTTTAACAGATAGAGGGATGTTCCCTTTGACTTTATTTGTAGCCTGTGAGAATGATTTAATTATGGTGTTATTGGTCTTCTGTGTTTTTGAAAAAAAGACCAAAGAGCAGAAATAAGTTTTTTTTTAGCTGCACACTTGGCATTTAAAGCAATGCAATCCTAAACATACAGACAAGATAACCAAGGGCAGCAGGATAATGGTGTTGGCGGTCCAAGCCAGTCACATGACTTCAGTCCAGCTAAACTGTGTCTTGCATGCTGAGGAGCAGACTGATGCCAAGAAGCCCCTTAGACAAACAAGCTTTCTCTTTGTTCATTTTCTACAGCTGAGGTTTTAAAACTGGAAGACGGTGCATGAGAAGGTTACAGTTCCTGCTGCCAGTCTTTCTGTGAATGTGATACTATCACCTTTAAACTGGAAAAGTATCACTTTAACTATCAGCATTGTAGTTTTATATCAAAACATAAATTTTTAAGCTAGGCAAATGAGCGAAAAGTCCAGCAATCCTCTGGATTTAGGATGAAATGCATAGTGGACATTTGAGGCAGCGCATACTCTTCTCTTGACATCAGCATTTTCCAACCCCTTCTCTCCTACAGGAGTTCCCTTTCCCAAGAATTTCATGTCTGTGGCCAAAACCATCCTGAAGCGCCTGTTCAGGGTTTACGCTCACATCTACCACCAGCATTTTGACTCTGTGATGCAGCTGCAGGAGGAGGCCCACCTCAACACCTCCTTCAAGCACTTCATTTTCTTTGTTCAGGTAGGTGATTTGTGGTTCTACAGCCCCTTTCATACCTGGACTGTTATTTATATATACTAATCTAAAGAGTCCCAAGTCATTTCTTCTCTTACTGTTGGTTGAGTAATCTTTGTGAGGGGGAACTAATAATGTTTCTTAAATTGTTTCCATTTGGCTCAGGTTTGAATAAAAGCATTTTTAAGATAGTGACAACTTCTTGTAATATATATCTACATTGAACCACTTCCATAACTGATACCACATATTTTTGCAATGCTACCTCAGTCTGTAAGCAGTTAAATTAGAATACATGTGACTCATGCACATTCGCCTGACATGAGTATCTTGCTGCAAGACTCTTGTGGAGAAGACAGATGTAGTTAAAATCCTCCTCAAATGTTTGCATGTACACACACCTCCATGTAGAAATAGTAGTCATTACTCTGCTGAAAGCCATAATTAGAAAGTTAGCTCCCTCTTCTCATCCTTTTCATCTTGATCATGTGCACACTAATTCTCTGGCGTCCACTGCACATTAACTTTTAAGTGAAACTGTGATTGGCGACTTCTTTGGCCTCCCGTTTTATTTCTGTTCAGCAGTGTGCTGCATGTGCCTGCACGGCTATTTTTGTCCATGTGGTTCTCTTCAAGATCCTTAAATGTGGTAATGTCCACATAAAAAAGCCCATAAAAGTAATGTGAAGAGCCAAACAGGAAAAAAAAAAAAGAGTCACTTTTGAGGGAAAAAAAAAAGAAGATTCAAACTGATATTTAAACACCTTCACAGACCACACTTGTCACAATAGCTGACATTGCTCAAACACAGGAATAAACTGAGCTACTCTCAGTTGCAGAACAAGATAAAACCACATCTTAATAGGGTGTGGCAGTAAATACTATGTGCTGTTAAGATGTCTTTTTATCATAGACTATACATAATGTACTTAAGTGTCTTGCGTCACACGTGCTTGATGCTAAATGCCAGTTTTAGTGCAGGTACTGATGCTCTAACTGCTTCAACAACAATAATAAGAGGCCATCGCCTGCAAAGAAAGGTCGACATACGCAGGATTCCATTAGCAGTCAGGATAAGCGGTCACACGAATATGGTTGTTAACTCATTAGGTTAACCCAGGGTTTATGAGTCTAGCACTCATGTTAAAGGCGTGGTGTTGGCAGCCATCACAAACATGCCTAGGTCTACTGTCACCAAAGCAGTTTAATTTACAGAAGATAAAACTATAATGCAGACAAAGCAGCCGTATGTGTGTCTGTAATAGGAAAAGCACAGTAGAGCAGTACAGTATTAAGGTCCTGATGGGAAAAGACCTGCTGTGTTAATAAAGTCGAGCCCGTTTGAAGCCAGGAAGGCCGGGGGGTCAGTGAATACAGTCGTGTCTTAAAATCTATCTTTTATGACTGATGTTCAGCGTGGACAGACATACACTTTAGAAGTTAGTAAAAAAACTTTAGATGCTCCTGCTATCAGAGCATGGAGGCCTGAGGTATCTTCCATGAACCCATTCCTAATCTCGGACATAAGGTTATTTCTTCAGAGTAAATGTTAAGTTAACCCTGAAATTACCCAAATCCTGGTTCATAGTACAGGCCTTGTGTTGGTTGTGGAGAGAAATTTTATTTTTGAGCTTTAGTAAATGCTACACTTTTATTTTATAGTTTTACACTGTAAACTTAAAGGTTCCCTGTCTAGTTTTCTCCTAAATAGATAAATAATGTTTACATTAATCATTCACATTGTGTCTATCCATGAGGTCTGAGAACCATTTAATTAAACTTATTTAAAATATATCTTAGAAACTAATCTGGAATACATGTGTAATTTTAAAAAACTTTTTTCTTACAGGAGTTCAACCTCATTGACCGGCGAGAGCTTGCTCCCCTGCACGACTTGATCGAGAAGCTCGGATCAAAGGACAGATAGACATTTCATCACACGTCTTCCCTTCATAACATTTTTTTTCCTCCTTTTTTTCGCTGTCTGTGACCTCTTCTACCTCTGACTTCTAGTCTCAGCTCTGAAAATCTGTGCCTTCCTCCTCGTATCTCCTGAATCTTTGCTGTATTCTTTCCCTTTTGTTCCTTTCTGTTGTTTGCTGTCTTTGAGCCTTTGTTTTTTGTTTATTTTAGCTTCACAAGATCATAAAATAATTTTGTAGAGTAAACTTTTTTTTATATACAGGACTGTGGTTAATGACTCTTTAAGAGCAACCTACTGATTTATTTTTATTTTTTAAATTGGACCAAGGACATTTGGAAGTTAAAGTGAAACTCAGCTGATCCGCTGTAATTACGGAAACTGACCAAACGTAGGTTTTTCTTTTTCTTTTTTAACTCTCTGTCATTAGTTTACAGGGAGAGTAACAGGAAGGATGGAGGGTAGTGACGTTAACAAAGGTTTTCGGAGGGCTTTTGTAACATTACATGAAGGCAGGCAAAAAAATGTAACAGTATATTATAGTATATTAACAGTATATAGAGCTCTCTGTCACGCGCTAGTTGTGTATCTGATATCCCACATGCTAACAGGGGTCTGATTATGTGACGAGATTCAGTGATAGTTAATCGTAAGGTGCCTTTCCTCTTACACCTTAAAGAACATGATCTTAGACTCCAGTAGTTTCAGTTTGGTCACACATTACTGTCTTTTTGCACTTTTTTTCCTTCCTTATTTGATTAAAATAGTAAAATGTGAGATATAGTGCTTTTATTTACAATTTGGTTCCACCTATAGCTTTTATAATGACCCTGTGAAGGGACTATGTAGTGTAAAGTCAACCTGTTAACAGCAAAATATAATCTGTGAACTTTTTTAAAATTTTAGTTCTTTTCTGTGGTGCCGATTAAAGTCAGTGCTGGTACTTAGTTTCTTTGTTTTTCCTTTTATTTTCAAAATTTGTACTAAATATTCCCCCTGAAGTGGACCATAGTGTGATAACTATTACTATTATTACACCTGTACACCTGAGATGTATGCAGTATTTCAGGCATGGTCAGTTCCTCCGGCTTCAAACAGCAGGGCTGTTTGTACTACCATCTTTTTATAAACTGAAGCAGATTATATTCCTGCTGAATGCTTTGTCTGGTTTTATCAAGGGAATTCTTGTTGGACCTAAATTTCTATTGGACAATCACGTGACCAATTATGATCTTAAATTATGCACAACAGGAACTAACTATTAGATTTAGAGGCAGCAGGATTCATTTTATTTTTTGTTACCACTTTGTAAGAAAGACTTGTCGTCATACCAAGGTAAAGGTGTAATTGTAAACTTTTAGTTCACGGCTCACAAGATGCTAGTCAAGTCAGTACTCTGCAGGCATTTCCAGGCATTACCTTGAATCTGTATTCAATGACATGTTTTTGAAATCTATTTTCTTTTTTTTTCCCCTCACAATTTTTATTTTTAAGATTTTGGTATGACGTTACATTTCATATTGCATTGCAAAATGTTGGCTTTATCATTTTGAATCTTGTATAACAAAAAGGGCTTTGAAATGAATGAAACCAGTTGTTTTTTTGTTTTTTGTTGTTGTTGTTTTTTTATTGGACCAATTGTTGGCTGGTCATTCAGGCTAAGAAAGAGTTGTTTGTATGTACCACGTCCACACATTTGCTGTACGTAAGATCAGTGTTTTCTCTGAACAAACCTGTGCCTTACCATAATGGAAGTGTCTGATATGATGGCATTGATAGATCAGAAACTCAATAAACACTGAAAAGACACTGCTGCTTGGTGTGTACTGCATGTCCATGACATGTCTTTTTAAAAGACTATCAATACCAATAGTGTTTCTGACAGTTCATTTAGTAACATGCAGCTGAGCAGTTTCCAGGGAATCATTTTGTAGGGCTTTTACAGGAGCAGATACTGGTGCTGATGCTGGGTTCATGGCTTTCTACTGCCCTGCACAGCTCTCCTTGAGTAACCGCCTATCTCCTGAGCAGGGAGACACAGCAGAACTTCTTGGGATGGCATGATGGGCTGCAGGTGCCATCAAGAACACTAGCAAAAGCGATACTAGAGAAAAATCAGTTAGTGATAAAGAGCAATATTCTAGTAACCATTTGCAAAACCATTCCCTTATGCAGGTGGTCTTGTTACCTCTGCAGTGCACCTGTTGTAGCTTTCATTTGCAACAAAGCACAAGAAGTAAATTCTCAGTGTTTGATGCTTCTATCTGGACAAACTGACATCCATTGAGTTTAACTGACTTAATTTTATAACGTTTTGACTGAACTATGGCTTTATGTGATTGAGTAGTGTATGATAGTATCCAGGCTATGAATATAAATGGGACTAAAGCTGGTACTTTGTTTGCGATCGCTACTAAATTGTAGACTTAAAATTCAAATAGTTTTAAAGATAGTAATCATTATTATTGTTATTTAATTTGAAACTATTATTTTTCTGTTTTTAAAAAAAGAAAACCGATTAACGACAATCATGTTTTGAAATGATAGGTTTAAATATCTAGCTAAATATACAATAAAATGTGCACTAAACCATTAAATGTGTAAGATTTCTGAGAAATAGGATAGAAAAAATAAAAATAAGTAGATTTACCCGAGACGTTTTCAGCCATTGCACGGTCCTCCTGTCAACCAATCAGAGATCAGTCTGGAGAGATAACTGGAGCTTTTGTGCCCTGAGTTAAGACTTACAGTTAACTTTGACCCTTAACTGCTTCAACGTAAGTGGGTCCAGACCCCAAAATATAGAGCCTGCCATTCCGTTTGGTAGGTGTATTCTGGTTGCAGTGTTATAAATTGTGACAAGACGCTTTGGTTTGGTTGAGTCGTAAACTGCCTGACGAACTCCGCGTTGGGTGTCAATCTAAACCAGCTCAAGAAGGAAATAGCGAACTGTTTTTCTGGCTAGTTGTCGTCAAGTAGTTATCTGTCGTCTGTGAGTTTGGGTGAATATCATTGACTGATAAGCGCTAGCGTTAAATCGGTTGATTTGGCTTTGCTTCTAACGGTCGGCAGAAACTATCTAAAAGGGGGGGAAACGATGTTACATTAGCTTCTTGGCTTAGTAGCCTCTTCGTATGCGCTTATAAAGTTAGTTAGCTAGCGTTAACTTTGCGGTGATACCTAGTCGTGTATTCAATACGGGGTTATATATCTAGCAAAATAATAAGGAGCTAGCACAGTAAAACGTTTCGAGGTAGTTCAAATATGCTTGTTAGTTATTACTGAGAAGGAATTTCCTTGCTAATTCAGGCCATCGTTGTCAGCTAACGTCAGCTACCTGCCTGAAACACTGGGTGAGCAAACCGAAAGTCCTCCTGCCAAGCAGTTTCAATGACTAACAACAGTGGCGGCCCATATAATGTCTGGGCCTATTTTAATATAGCTCGATAAAAAAATATTATTGTCGCCCGATGTTCAAATGCCACCTTTTTCACGAACCAGTCACACATATTCTTTAGCTTCAAACTGTAGCTCATATGAACGCCACACTCACCAGAGAGCTGATTTAAATGTATCTTCCTCCTAACAACTTGCTGATTTGTTACTAATGTATTACTTTTCCCCCCACAGTCTTTGGCAAAATCATGGCAGATGAAAACACACAGTTCTGTGGCAATTGGTAGGTGGAATATTTGCATCGCCCGATGAATATTTTATATAGATTGACGTTATAAAAGGTTTCTTAATTTTCTTTGTCCCTTTAAGCAAACATGACATCCCTGAGGCCAATTTTACAACCCACGAGATACACTGCAGAAGAAATATTTCTCTGTGTGATGTGTGCCAGGAGCCAGTACCCAGGTCAGACCTGCAGGATCACAAGCAGCAGGAACATACACAGGTAAGCCTGAAGAGGAGCAATGTAGACTTTAACATGATCTCTGCAATAGATAGATGTGTGCTCTCAGAGGTGGGGAATATCTCTCTCTCTCTCAGTATGTGTGTGTTGATGTGTGTGTGTGTAAAGAGAGAGAGAGAGATGTTATGAAGTTCAGTTTTATTTATTTACTGACAGTTCACAACAACTTTCCTCTCAAGGTGCTTTGTACTGTAACATAAAGACCCTACAATTTTAGAAAGAAACCGCTATAATCACACGTGGGCAAGGACTTGGCGACAGTGGGAAGGAAAAACTCCCTGGTTACAGGAAGAAACCATCACCCGATCCAGGCTCAAGGAGAGGCAGTCATAATCTGTAACCTGTAGGGGAAAGATGAGAGCGCAGAGAGAGCTAAGACAAAAGACACATTATGGATGTGAGACACAAACTTGATAACTGCTAAAGACAGTAGTATAAACACACAGGTGTGAGAAGACCTCATGCAGCCTAGGCTTATTGGTGCATAACAAAGGGAATGTTAGGCCTACCTGATTCATCCCTAACTATAAGGCGGATCAAAAAAGAAACTTTTAAGCCCAATATTAAAAATAGAGAGGGTCTGTCTCCTAAATCCGAACTCGGAGATGGTTCCATAGTTGCGGGGCCTGAAAGTTGAAGGTTTTGCCTCCCATTCTATGTTTGAAAACTCATGGAGACTGAAGTTAACTTGCAGTGCGAGATTAAAGTGCTCTGTTAGGATAATAATATATACGGGATATAATGGGGCCTAATTATTCAAGACTTTGTATGTTGAAAGAAGCTTTGTAAATTCAATTCTGAATTTATGAAAACATTTATTTGCTGTAAATTGATTCCACCACCCATTTGATTTCACTGGATTCTCTTACTTTATGACTCATTTGGTGTTACTTAACAAAAGGAAGGGGGTTAAGGAAATGAAAGTTGGCTAACTTGAAATGAAGAAATAGAAACTCAGGAGGAAGATGGCTGACAGAGATGTAATTGTGCGCAGGACATCTTGTCAGAATGGAATAATAATGATAAAACACACGGTGATACATAGTCACTGCTTTTTAAAATATTTTTATGTACATTTTGTGTTTCTCAGTTGCTGAAATATTGTGATACATCACAGATGATTATTTTTTTGTTGCAGTGGTTCTCAAACTTTTTCTGAACCTGGAAAAAAAGTTTCATCCTGCTCTCTACAGGTTTTATTAATGTGTAAAAAGTTAAAGTTAAAAAATGTAAAAGTTAAATTCTTCTCAAGTGCAAGCTCTGTTAGTGTATTTTTTTGGGGTGGTGGAGTTGTTGGTTTTTTTCTTTATTTAAACCTTATTGGATTCTAAAGTGTCACAACAGTGATAATGTAATAAATCCTGTGCTTTTCATTTTAGATTACCTGCAAGTGTGGTTTGAAGATTGAGAAGAATAATTTGGATGCCCACCAGGTATTATTGAAGAGCCTTTCCATTCCTTATTTTTATAACTCTCAGCTTTGTTAATCTTCATTAAATCCTGCGTCTTCATGATGATTGTCTGTTGCAGAGCTCTGAATGCTCTCAGCGGCTGGTTCCATGCCAGTACTGCGAACTGGAGCTTGTCTTCAGTCAGTCCAAAGACCACGAGGATTATTGTGGAACGCGCACTGAGCCTTGTCCCTACTGCAAGTGCAATGTAATGCTGCGAGAACAAGCTACACATCCGGCCTTATGTGGAAGCCTCACACCGCCCCAAGAAAGAAACAACAGTAGGATGGGTCAAAGTCCAGGGGACCCTCAGTCAGGGGCATGGCTGGAAGCTCACTCCATTAGAAACCCCCTGAGAAGCCAAGAGAGAGGCCCGAAAAATAATAACGTCAGTGCAGCAGAGCAGCATGTCTTTCCCCAACCTTCAGTTTATAATACTTCAAGGGGATTTCGGCCCTTAGGAGACTGGAGAAATATTTCACCACAGAATCCTTTTAGCAGCTGTGAGTGTTTTGATTGATACATTTTGAAACAGCAGCACACAAATGAATGCTCCAGAAATGTAACTAGCTGAAAAATTAAAATACTTTTATAAGGTGTTGTAGGTGCTTAAACTGAAAAATGTGTTATTTTACCCCATTGCTAGATAATTGCTAGGTATCATGATGGTATCATCATAACGTGTGTTTTAGATCAGAAGCTTCAGGGGGCTAAGATGTACCTGTGTGCAAAATTTGGTTCCTCAACTCCTGATTGCGCGGGAGGACACACATACACAGACAGAACATACACAGCACTGTGTGTTTGTCTATATCAGCATAACCTCAGTGTTATTGGCAGTTTTCTTCAAAAAAAATTGTGTTTTTACACTTGTGAAATATTGCTCAAACTTTAGGTCTCTTACTGTCATGTTTGTTTTAACTTTTACATTTTACCAAAAATAATTAAACAGACATTTATATTTTCTTTTTACTCTACATTTTGCATAGAGATTAGAATGAATCTGCCATGCTGTTGAGTTATTTTCCTGATATTTTTTTAAATATCTTGTACTTCCAGTGCTGGGGCAGAGTGATTTTCTGCACAGCAGAAGCGGCAGCACATGGGCACATACTGAGCACACTCTGGATGATGATTCATCTGGTCTGGACTACATGCTGGCTCTCAGCCTGCAGACTGAAGGAGACACAGGGGCCAGAGGTGTCGAGGGCAACGTGTGGAGTGGTATCTGGGATCACAAGATTGGAAAATCCAACACTTCTCTGTCCAACAACAACTATCCAGACTTCACTGTTGGATCAAGTACAAGTGCAGTGCAGGACCACGATCAAAAAGGTGAGTTAATGTTTGCTGGAAACATCAGGTTATTCGGATATCCATTTATTGATCATTTCAAATTGTTTTCCCAGATGCAATGCTGCCTTGTGAATTTTGCGAGGAGCTGTTTCCAGAAGACGACCTCATTTTACATCAGGTTTGAGATTGCCTTTGATTGGTGTTTCTTTGAGTCTCAGTGCTAACTCGATGTTACCACTCAGAGTTTTAGATGTCGGAAAGTTCCTTTAAATCGGCTGAGCTAAAACCTGAGTGGGGTCACAGAATACACGATGGACAAACGCACTTCAGTCACATGGTGCCTGAAAAGACTGCCGTGTGTCACAATTATACACTTAGACAATCGTTGCTTTGAATAATAATAAGGATCTTTTGCTGATTTTCTTCACGTCCAACATTTCTAAACATTGTTTTACTTCCGCCTGTAATAAGGCATAGTGTAAGTTTTAGAGGGGGCCAGTTTCAGCAAATGAAAATAAAAAGGAGCAGTTCATCCTCCCCAGACTTATCAAAGTAAAAGCTTATATTCATTTGCTTGCATTTTGGTGTTTATTGACTGTATAATCAGTGAAACAAAAAATATTTAAAGTTGGTTCTTTGAGAACAAAACATATCAGTATTCATAGCAAATCTATGTCAAGTTGTCTTTGGAAGGAAACGCAAAGCATAAATCATCAAAGAACTCCTAGGAACTGTATTTCCAAGTAACATTAAACTGCTTTTATTCTGGTGTGGATCAGAGTGGTGATGTTTAACCTAAAAAAAACTTGGTATAACTTTAAAATACTGCTTGCAACTAACTCCCCTGTAATTAAATGAAATTTCAATGCATTTTAATTTGAAATTACAATCTAATTATATTTGCCAACTAATACCATAAAGTAGGTACACTTGAATTAGGGGCTTACAAGTCAGGCTTTTACAGGAAACAAAGAAAAAATTATACTGTAATTAAATTAAAGTAGCATGTAAATAATTTTACATATTGCACGAGTAAAACAATTTCGTACTTTGTGGTACACGGGCCGTATTATGGAGTGGATTAATGTTGCCTTTTTACGTCTTTATTTTATTTTTATTTTATTGTTTTACATCTATACTTAATATTCATTATGTTGATGTGCATTATGGATGCACAGCCACCCTCCTGTTAAAAGCTGACTTGCTGCCCTGTTATTCTAATGTGCCCAACCTTTTAAGCGTATGTAGGTAAATATAATCACATATTTTATTTTTAAATAAAATACATTGAAATGCCATTTAACTTCTGGGGAATTATGCTCTAAGTCGTGGGCTATTATATAGTATTACCATTATAAACTATTACCAAAAACTCCATTGTATTTTAGTGCAGAAGTCTTCACGCAGAAGCCCAAAACACCATAAAAATAGGTGCACCTGGTTTTCAAGATTCCTCCTATTGGTGGAGCTTCACTGGTGGAAAATGCCACTTTCATCCTAGGTGGAAGTTTACCATTAGTGGAACGTCATTACAAACGATCATGTATTCCTTATAAAGTCCTGTTTTATTTTCTAATAATGGCTTGTGTGGTGAAATGCATTGGATTTCTTTTGTTTTGTATTTTAGTTTGAACAGTTAGTTAGAATACAGGCATTGTGAATTTTATTTAAAGAGACGGTGCCTTTGATGATTTTACCCTGTCAGGCAAGTTATTTTAAATAAGATATTGCCATTTTTGTTATAAATGTAAATTTTTTAATCACCAACTTGTTAATTTCTTTTTTCTTTCTTTCTGTTTTTTTGACTAATGAACTTAGATATTTCTGATGGCGTCCACCCAGAGGCTACACCTTGAAACTAACCTTTATGCATATCTGATAGTAAACCATGAGATATTTCCTCTTAGAGAAACATTCATTTACTCAGTCTAAAAGACCTGCTTCAGCCTGCCAAGTAACTTCAGCTGACATTTTCAGATATTTTCCCTCTTTTGGTCTGAGTCCAGCCTCAGCTTTAGTTCATAACCTCTGTGTATTTCTGGTTCTCTTTCTAAGCCTTCTGCACACACTGCTGCCCTCTCAGTTGGCACTCTGTATTGTTAATTGACAAGTAATTGTGTGTGCTGCTCAGTGTAAATTGCTTTGATCCAGACTGATATGACACAGCGTGCAAATATTTGCATACCTTTGGTTTATCTTCGATTGTTCATAGTCCACTTAAACTCTATGCATGTTGGAGCACATGCCTTATTTCCATCTAGACATAACATGACAACTTGACTTACGTAGGTTTCAACAGTGTGCACTTTTCTCTGTTTCAGACTGGATGCAGTCCTGCTTCAGCCTTTGCGTCTTTCAGCAAACAGCCCTCATCTCCACCTAAAGACGACAGGACCAGCACGAGTACTTCAGGGCTGATGCACAGCCTTCCTGACACACTCGCTTCTAATATCCCCACCTTCCCGCGGTCAGTCTCCCCAGCATCCTACAGTCCTCCAGCCAGTCCACTAGAGGGTGATGTGGTCATACCATGTGAATTTTGTGGGGTTGCTCTTGAAGAGGCTGTAGTCTTTCACCATCAGGTATTTCACTCGTCTAATTACCCAGCCAATACAAAACTCCCACTTCATGATGACTGTTAAGAACTCTGTGTTACCTTTTAAAATGTGTTCAACTACATGTGTATGTATTGGGTTTTTTTGTTGTTGTTTTTTTTTTTAAGTTTTATTTATTTTGTTTGTTTGTTTTGTTGTTCTTTAATACAGGACAAATGTGATATGCGCCCCCAGAGTGCTCACCCTCTGAATAACGTAACAAAAGCATCGGTCAAAAAGCCACTAAGCCCTGGTAGAGAAGCCTTTGGGCTGCCATCCCCAGAGTTTCAGAGGAGAATAAGGCACCAAGGTAAAATCTGACATTTATTCAGAAACCTGATTTATGGGAACAAATAACTGACTAATTCTGAGAAATCTAAATATGCCATTTGCAGTGATGTAGTAACATATGGAGACATTGTTTTGATATGAGCAGAAATAATTTTGTAAGTCTGTGTTTCAACAGTGATTAAGCGATTTGACGCACTTGTGTTTAAATGACATTTAAAATGTCTTTCTTCTGATGGTTTAGTCACGTTTTGGTATTTTAACCTTTAACAAAAGCAGGGGAAAGTGTGTGTAAGTGTGGGGGTGGGGGTGGGTGACAGACGGCAAGTGGCCTGGGTGGACATAAATCCAAGCCACTGCATTAGCCTTCAGTATTTGGGTCACGAGCTCAGCCAGGTGAGCTGTAACGGCACATAAATCTAAAACAGCTTTGTTCAGCAAACGAGCCTTCATCAGGGAGTTAAATGTGATAACAGCATGAGAATAAAGTTGATTTAGATATTTTATGTTTATGTGTGTTTAATTGAGTTTTCGTTTGTACTTGTGGTTAGATAAAATCAGAATTAAAGAAATGTTCAATTCAGTTTAAAGAAACTACATACATAAAGCTAGAATACCTTTCATGCAGTATCAGCAAACACGTTTGTATAACTTGTTAAAGGTTTGTGTTGTTTGCATTTTATTTGGGTTACTAGATACTGTATGTCCAGTTTTTCTTCTGTTGTATCTACATCTGCATTTGTTTTCATTTACACCTTTTCTTTTTTCTTTTTTTTTTAATTCTCTTGTATATAGCAGACTTCTTGGATGAGGACTTTGCATTTGACAGGGAAACACCATCAGGGCAAAACCAAAGGGGATGGCAGAAAAGCTGCATCGGCCAACCGAATCAGAGGAAGACGTCAAACTTTGATGTTTCGCTTAAGAACAGACCTCAGCAGGGCGGAGAAGCAGAAGGGACTCACTTTTCTTTCTGTGACACAGACAAGAATGCATCTCTAAAGGGGTAAAATAATTTTATGTGCAAATATTTTTTTAGCTTTACTTGACTGTTGTTAGTTTTTAAAAAATTATTAAATATATAGTTTTTGCTGCACTTTTAGTGATATTTTCCCTGTGACTCTTAATAAGTAGTGAAGAAAATAGATGAATGGACCTGATATGTTATTAATATTCTCATTTAAATGTATTTTTCCACCAGACTTCATTATCCAGAAAACAAAGAAGGAAGAGGTAACAGAAGGAATCAAGTATCAAAGGTGCACAACTTTTAAAATCCCATTCACCTACATTGATATTTGTTTGCATGTTTGTAGGATCAGAGCATGTACATGGTGAAAAAGCAAAAAGTTAAACCAGGCAACACCAGCTAATTTTCCTGCTTGTTTTTTTGTTTATTTGTTTGTTTGTTCCTCAATTGTTCTTGCCAAAACTTAAACTTTAAATTAATGACAGAGCAGTAGGATAAAGTTAACCTATTCAAAGTAACCTGTTAATAATAAAATAAAATGTAAAAAAAAACAAACAAAACTAAAGCCTAAACTTTTTGTTTTGCAGGTGGCATAAAAAAGTAAAAGTAGAAAAAATTGAAGTTAAACCAAATAAGATGTTTCTGCTAATAATTCTTATTTGATTAACAATTAAAACACAGCATATTTATGCATAACGAGTGATGTACCTTGACAGTGTCTTTACCTTCCAAACAGTGCATACACTGTGCACAATCTCTACTGACATACAGTCGGTGGTTTATAGTATAGCTCCTGCTCTTTGTGGATGCACACAACTGAATTCAACCTGATGTAAGCAGATGTTTCGTAAGTTGTCCTGGCTGATTTCCATCCTCTACACTGATAGCGCACAGTTTATGCTGTCTTTTGTCTAGATGGTATAAAGTTGGTATGAATTTAGCATCATCAGCCAAAATTCACATGAATCTCTGCTATACTTGATGTAACCTAACTCAGACCATAAAACCACAGCCTCTGTGCACCAGTCTGTGCACACTGTACTTTAAACCAATCACAGCACAGGAATCTAACCTGTTTATCCTGCACTAACCTGCAGAGGATTTTCATGCAGCCTTTAAATAGCAGTTAGTCTACCTCAGTTTGCTTTGCAGCAAGTTTGACAATATGAAAAAAACATAATGTCACATGTACAGACCCAATATCTGATTTAAAAACATGAGGACTTACATGTAAGCTTTAAATTTACAGTTTATCAAATCCCACTAAGCAATTCTTACCTTTAGATTAACCTCTCTTCTTTCTCTCCTGTCCCCTTTCTTATCTTTCTCCATCTGGGAGTGAAGTTAGCTCTCTTTTCTTTTCTCTCCCTGTGAAATACAGCAGCTGGACCTTTAGCTGATGTTTGTTGAGCTGATTTAAAAACGCTGCATTTGAAATGACCTCACATTCCCTTTATGCTTACTCGTCTTCAGTATGGCTAGCTAGATGCTGAAGTACCTCAACAGACAACTGTAGGAAGGAAAAGTAAAGAGTAGTGAGAAAACAAAAACTATTCAAGTACAGATACCTGAAAATTGTACTTAAGTACAGTATTTGTACTTTGTTACTTTCCACCTCTGCCAATTACCACAATGTTTATTTTACTAGTCTGTACACTAAATCACCAGATTATTTCATCTCTTATCTTATTTGTGACAGTGTTGCATTTTACTGCTATGGTTTTTAGGTTCTTTATAGATTTTTAATCACCATTTTATCAGCGCTATCTGATAGCATCTCTGATGACAGTAGAAGACACTCGTAGGGATTATTTTGGGCAGGAACAAAAGTCACACGAGGGGTGAAGCGCCCCTTTTTATGTGGGCACGCAGCTTAACAGAGAAAGTTGATAACCACTCGTGATACCTGTTATCTCTGACTGGGGTTTAGGTTTTGTTAAACCAGCTAGCACAAAGAAAGAACTTTGTTCAACGCCCCTCTGTGAAACTTTCACAAGGAAAACATTGAGGATAGAGCAGGTCCAAAACAGCAGGTCATGGGAGCTCTTGGTAACATTTACTGAGAGTGGTCCAAGTCATAGCAACCAGTGAACCCAGCAACGGGGTCATGGGTGACAAAAACCTATTTATATGTCTATGGTGCAGCTAGGCCATCACAAAAGAGCCATTACCGCACAAACTGCTCCAAATCATACTGCTAGCTTTGATAGATGGATCTCACGCTGCATCACAGCTGTTTGCAGTTCTGACCAATGTGCACAAAATAATAATAATAATAATAATAATGGAGTGGATTTATATAGCACTTTTCAAGGCACCCAAAGCGCTTTACAATTCCACTATTCATTCACTCTCGTGGAAGCAAGCTACGGTTGCACAAAATGTCGACCTTACCCAGTAAAGTAAGGCCAGCACTATGCTAAAAAGAAGGTTTGATAGAAATGTAACTGTACACTGATGCAGACCATGTACGCTCTTCATGGTGATCATAGGATGATGCAAATATAAATACAAGGATGTAATTGTTACTATGAAATAAGTGAGATCATTAATTCTCTGCACACAGAACAAGATAAGATTGCAGATATTTGATCGCAGAATAACTGTATAATTAACGTGAGGGCCACACAGCATGATTTTAAAAGCATTTTCACTTTTTTTTTTCCAACTGCAGTTACCCAAGAAGCAAAATGAAGAGCAGGACGAAGAGTGAGAGCTGAGACTGGTGCAGAAATGGAATAACCAAATCTTCTACTCTTCTGCTTTTCGTGTAACTTTTTGCACTTTTTGAAACTTAATGAAACATATAGCTATCTGCTAAGTGCCTGTGAGAGTGTTTGGATTTTAAAGTTTATATCTTGAGGAATTTTACTCTTAGTATAAAAAAATAGAGTGCCCCTATTATGCTTCTTTGTAGCTTTGTAATTTTTATTTTGGGAGACTGCTATAGTAAGCTTACATGCCTTAATGTTCAAAACTACAATTTTCTCAAACTGTATACTTGTGAAATCTTCAAAAGCTCCCATTTAAGCTCCTCTCATTTTAAGAACCCCCGTTGCACAAAACCCTGCTCTGATTGGTCAGCTGGCATGAAAGCAAGGACAGCTCTGATTATATACTTAAGATAGTCCAGAATAGAAAGAATTTTGATTACTTCTAACTTTCTGTGATTAATTTACATGTAAATATAAATGAAATCACAGCACAGCCATTATCTCTTACTTATCTGAACCATCATGATGTGGCTGTTCTAACATCAAGATTATAGGAGTGCCGAACTCTGCCTCCTCAGATATCAGGGGTGCATGAAGACTCCTGCATACCATCTTTCAGTCAGCAGAACATTTGGCATGCTTTGCTCTAAACTAAGATATTTTGGAATGAGCAGAAATGACTCTACTGTGAAAATCATGGCAGACTGTGAGGCAGCTGCTCGTTCTTTGTTTGAGGGAGTGCCAGTCTTGTGGCATTATAGGAGTGCGGTGCATAGCGGTCTAGAATGAGTTCAGGAGCAGTGTTTTCTGGGGGGTGTAACTCCTTATGGACTTTATAACTTTGCAAACCTGCACAGAAAAGCTAAATAGTGTAGTCAGCGTAGCGTCACCTGTTCATTAGAGAAGTCCTGTTAGGAAGCCTCGAGCTGATCTTTAAAACTGCACACTCACTAGTTATCAACTTCTGATTGACAAGATGCTGACAGATGACTCCGGCAAGGAGCATAAGTTATAAAATTAACTTCATGTTTTATCCAGTATGAGCTGAAGCTAGCTACTGAGCCCATAAATACTCCTCAGGGTAGGTATCCCGAGAGCCAAGGAGCCAAGGACCATCTTTCACATAGCCTACAACCAGAGGAGACTGACCGCTTAAAAGGATGCAGGCCTGAGGCATACCTGGAGGTTATGTCCATCATTCACATACAGATTATATGCATAACACACTAAAGGATAGGGAAAGCCTACAAAGTATAATAGGGGCACTTAAAAGTCTGTTTGGTTTATTCATACATATTCTACTTTATATCAGAAGTTTTATGGCTAACATGAAGCCTTCACTATAAATGCTAAGATGGACTTAATTTATACTGAATATAAGGTTGTTTTTTTTTTTTAAGACCTTAAAAATCACATCTTGGTTTATGAAGAAAACTGTGTGTGTGTCAAGGGCAGTCACCTGACCCCAACAGTGTGCATTTGTTAGACTTTATATTTTGTTTGTTACTCAAGCCTATTATTGTGACGTTTAATTTTTTTTTTTGTAACCACTATTTGCCGTTTCTTCGTCTTTCTATAACCTAAAGCACTTTGATAGATTTTACATTTAGTTTAAAGGGCTTGAGGAAGAATTTTAATTTCTACATCTTTGACCAAGAGAAGATTTTTCCGGTTCGATTGAACACTTGTCTTTTTATACTGTTAAACTTTTGTCTTTAATAATTTGTTTGTAACTACTCAGTAATGTTTTCATTTGTATTTAAATACCATCATATCTCGGATCATATAGAATTCATATAGAAAGCTTATAGAATTATATTTGTGGTGTTATAAGATGTTTTCTAATATTTTATGAAGTAGTGTTAAAAGTTTTGTATGTTTCTCCTCTAAGTAGTTCGGATAGATAGGATGTATTTTGTGTGTAACATAGGGCCTGCTCATATAATGAGATCTGCACATTTTGCCTTTGTGATCAAAATGCCCAAGTAGACAGCAGCTCATGAGCGATATCACCTTGTGTGTTGTTTTTGTTGGATTTTAGGCTGACGTGCTGTTTAAGAACAGCTGTCTTGATGCTCTTTGTCTTGTGTAGTTATTAAAAGTTTTAAGGCGCACTTTGATAGTTTTGTGACTGGTGTTTGTATTTTCTTTTCCATATACATCACATGAATAAACCTGGTTGTAACAAAGTGGCAGAAAGACTAAAATATCTGCTCATGTTCTTCACTTAATCCACTCCTCATTTCTTTTCTACCGCCAACAGCGTGGCTAGGGAAGTGAAATACTAGAGTGTCTCTAACAGTAAGAATACAGTATAAATGTTGTTATTTTAATAATATTTAAAATGTTACATTTTAATATATTATATATTCATTAAATGTAAAGTTAAATACCTGTATGTCAAGACTTATTTTGTTTTAATTTGGATGGTTTTTGGGTTAAAGTGCATGAAAATCAGAAATCTAGAATCTCTGATTATTTTAAGTTTGAGTAAATTGCTTTGCTTTCTGTGTTAAACTGAGTGTATTTAGGCATGTAGGCATGCTTGAGATGACCTGCTGAAATTCAAACTGAGCATCAGAATGAGGAAGAAAGGTAATCTATGTGACTGTGAACGTAGCTTGGTTGTTGGTGCCAGATGGGCTGCTCTGAGTTTTTCACAAACTGCTGATCTGGGATTTTCCCACACTACCATCTCTGGGGTTTACAGAGAACCGTCCCAAAACAGAAAATATCCTGTGAGTGGCAGTTCTGTGAGTGAAAATGTTTTGCTGATGTCAATGGTCAGAGGAAAAAGACCAGACTGCTTCAAAAAAGTAACTCAAATAACCAATCGTTACAACCAAAGTATGCAGAAAAGCATCTCTAAATGGACAACATGAGGGACCATGATGCAGATAGGCTACAGCAGCAGAAGACCACACTGGTTATCACTTCTGTCAGCTAAGATCATGAAACAATTTGCAAAAGCTCATCAATAGATGATTGGAGAAATGCTGCCTGGTCTGAGTCTTGATTTCATTCAGATGGTAGGATCAGAATTTGGTGTGAACAACATGAAAGCATGAATGCCTATCAGTGGTTCAGGCTGCTGATGGTGCAATAGTGTAGGATACATTTATTTGGCACACTTTGGGCCCCATAGTGTCAAACAGTCTGACTGTCATTGCTGACTATGTCCATAACCACAGTGTAACCTTACTCTCATTGCTGATGTCACAAAGGCCAAATAATCTCAAACTGGTTTTGTGAACATAATGTCTTCACTGTACTCAAATGACCTCCACAATCACCAGATCTCAATCCAACAGAGCACCTTTGGGATGTGGTGGAGTTGTGTGATGCTATCAGTGTCAACATAAACCAAAATCTCTCTGGAACATTTGCACAAAATCTTGAATGAAGGCAGTAGTGAAGGCACACTTTGGGCGTCAGTTTAGCTTGGTGGGTTGAGTGGATGTCCATCTGCTGAAAGGTTACTGCAGGGGCCTGGCTCTAGTTCAACCCTGGGCTATTTCCTGTGTGTCATTCCCTCCCTGGTCTCTGTCCCACCTTTCCGGTCTACTCTACTGCCCTGTTATCAACAATAAAACTTAAAAATCTATTTATTAGATAAGTACTATCAAATAAACTAATCCCTTATTTACTGTATAAACAGGTAATTACAGACTATAAATCAATGTAATTATTATTATAATTATTGATAACAGGTATGTATAATTATTAGTATTATTTTAGGGAGGTTTCATTAATATTATAAAAGGTAAGATTTTAATGAGAATCTTAAAGATTTGAGTGCCATCTATACCTGGAGGCTATTTTACGTCTCCCCACACAGCGGCGCGCTTTGAATGAGCGCCGGGAGAGGCCAGATCCAGCGAGGGGCGGGGTTACACCTTTCCGAGGGAATCCTCGGTTCAAAAAGCTCCCAACGTCTCCTCGTGAGAACTTTGGACTGTGTGTGCTTTCATTGTGACCCGAGAAACGGACGAAGACGACCGAGGTATGCTCTTGTAGCAGGACGAGGGTTTATTTCTGTTGTTAGAAGTTAAAAAAAAGTTTCTGCTGTGCTGAGTAGAAAGTTATAGACAGTGCGGATAATTTTTTAAAAGACGATAACAACAGCCTACGTGCGGTGCAGGTGGGTACAGACGTTGTTGTTGTTGATCGGGACACCTATCCCTATCCAGATCTCGTCTCACCTGAGCTCGACAGGACACTCAGAAATGTCCCTGGAAAGCTATTCAGCGTTGGATGAGCCCTCTCTCCGAGCTTTGGTGAGTAGATGAATGGGAATACTAATGTTGAGCACTGTGGGATATAAGTGTGTTAGGGGGCTAAGTGATTCCTTTGTTTTGGGGGAAAATGTGTGCTTTTAATCCAGGTAAATGTCTGTCTGATCACCGGTGATTGAGCCCAGTGCTGTTGATATATTCAGCATTTGTCTCACCTTTTGATACCTCACAGGTAAGAGTGTCCAGACAGGTGGTCTGCACGCATACAGGGCCATCTACTCCCAGTGCTTACCACTACACTGGGAGTAATTCATCTCCAGTATATCCCAAACACAACGGCAGTACAAAAATTATGAGGGTTTTCTACTGGTGCCAGGATATTAAAGGGTATTTGAATCTTTAATAAATGAGTAGTTTTGTGTATAATCAAAGCAAACAGCTGTCAGACTGATGGAGAAAGTAGCTGTTTAAAAAAGTTAATATCTAAAAATGTCTAATGCAGAATATTCAAGGTAGTTCATGATTAATAAAGTTATTCATGAGGCATTACCTCACAGGAGCATCAGTCAGTACTGACAGGAGGAATGTATCATTCACCAGGAAGTCTAGAAACATTTATTAGTTCTTATCAGGAAGGTTGTAATTAATTATGGAGGAGGGGAAAGTAACACCTGCAGGCATGCCGACAAGGAAGTATGAGTCAGCTGCCCTTGTTTAGGCATGAGTTTGTCTGAATCACAGACACATACGCAACAGTCATACATGCAACATATTCATTCTTTAGTTTTTTAAAATTTGTAATGACTCAAAGCCTTCAAGTTTGCATCTCTCAGCTGAAACTCTGTGTGGCTTTGTTTTTCTGTCATTACCCTCACTGGCTGATTTCAGAAGAATGTGCACTTTAAGATGGAAAAGAAGAAGGGGAGGAAAAAACCCTTGATTGCTGTTTTTAAAGCTGACCTGCGTGCTGTTCTTTAAATCATCTTGCCGACACACACAGTCCTTGTTTTCCCATAAATTGCTCTCACCATAAATGACGTTACGCTGGTGGGAGCACAGGAGAACATGCAGGAAATAATATTTATTCTTCAGCACAGTGATTTACTTTGAAGCGGTGGCACTGGCTGCTTTGATCAGGGGCTTTATGAGTTTATTTATACGAAGACGGAGCAGGGAAAAGGAAGATGAACTGAGTGCGAGGGAGGAAAGCCACAAATTTAGCTGGGAAAGTTTCAAAGACTGTATTGAGAGATTTTGTTTGGGAATATTTAATTTCAGACACATTTTTCACCAAATTATGATCCCATGAGACCCCAGCTCATTGGTTTTAAGGGTGCTTGTCTGCCTCTTGCTGTGTGGCCTGTGAGAAAATGCTGTCCAGAGAGGAGCAGCAGCATCAGCAGGAGAATTTAAAAAAAACGTATGTTCTTATCCTGGCGCCCATTAGTCAAGCCTTTACTGAGCTGGAGCGAACGGGACTCTTCCGGCTGAGCGTCTTTCCGCTCAGTTTTCCTCCCTCAGACGTGACCAGCAGCCTGTAGGTCACAGAGATCCCACATTTTCACTGATGATATTTGTGGTGACTCGAGTGTCAGGGTTTTCCGTGGTGAACTCGGATTCAAACGAAACAAACCCGGAGGAGAAGTTCACATGAGGTTGCGGTGTAATTTAAACGCGGCATGACAGCTGTGAATGGAGCCTTTTTTGTGTTTTAAGTTTTTTATGAAACATAACACCTCATTGTGTGGGGTTTATGCTCTCTCTGAATCTGCCTTTATTCAGGACACTAGTAAAAGATGATGGGCGTTTGGAGATGGCTGGGCTTTAATTAAGCTCATCGTAAATCCGGGTGGAGGAGCTGCTATTAAACAGTTGGATAACGAACACAAGTTCCAGGCCTGTGTTGTACCTAATGAACTAAGCAGTCAGAAGGTCATACGGCGGCCTCTCTAACGCCACTAATCCCGTCTCTACACTTGTATTGAAAGCCCGGCCAGCCTTTTATACTGCTCATTTAATCCCCTCCATGGCAACAAGGGAAAGCAGTTGTCTTTTCTCTTAGCTACCACAATTATTTAAATGTCCACAGGAATAATCGGTTGGTGTCCTGGTTTCCTCAGGAGAAGAGCTGAGGTGGGGAGGGGGAGTGTTTGCAGCGGGTCATCTGTCTGAATGGTGCTTGTGTGGCCACAAAAACACAAAAGCTGCTGAGGCCACTCAGAGAAAACCCCTTTCCTTCCAAACCACTCCAACCGCTGTTACTTAATAGCAGACTTTATCTGATGGTTTCAAGCTCTGAGGGTGATGGTTATCTGCTGTTATTCCCATCAATGTGCTGTGCGGTAACAGTTTTCTTGGGGGTTAAACCTGCAGGACGGGTTGGGTCTGCAGGTGTCTGTTGATGTGGCAATCTTGCGTCATCCGGCTCTGTCGTGAAAGTGTCTGTTGGTTCTCTGGCTGCACTGTAACAGACCTGAAATCAGTATTTGCATAAAAATCACATTGCAGTTAATGTACAACTCAGACGTTTTATTATTTATGAATTGATTTGACCGCTTGGAGACTTTTCTGCCTGCGGCGCCTGCTGGGCTGGTTTCACACGGGCTGGATGTCTCGCGTAATGATTTGTAACCTGTCTTGCCAGCTGTGTGACTGTCCCTTTCTCCCTGGTGAGCGAGAGGCATTCACACATGTTTAAAATAGCCGATTTTGCTCTGTGGTCCAGGCTCGTTGATATATGGGACCCCTGGGCCTTTATTTTATGGCTCTGTGGACCCTTTGCGAGTTGACAAGGGCTCAACGGTTACAGTCTGAGAGGAAGAATGGACTTGTTTTGAAGGATCTTGGTATAGTGTGCAGATTTTGCTTAACCCCCAGAGACGGGGGTCCAAAATGTCAGCCTTGTCATTAGGAAAATATGAATTGCAGGAGTTGCACTATATTACATAACTCTTGTCTGGGACAGTTTCATATATATGCAGGCTGTGTGTTTTCATACACTCCAAGCTAAAATTAGAGAAAAAAAAATGTTTCCATGAAATTTCAGTCAAGGGGACTGATTATGCTTGTACCAACTATAAAATTTAAGAGCTGGAAAATTTTTAAGTGAATTAGAGTTAATACCTGATACACAGTTCAAAATAATCCTTCCTGGTGAGTTTGGTGCTGTTGGCAAACTCAAATATTTAATCACATTAGGCCCCTTTTCCATTACTACCTACTTGGACCGACTGGTTTTCGATTACAATTTGGTACCACCAAATATGCATGGTTGTTGTCATAGCAACGCGTTCGAGCGTCCTGCGACGTAACAAACTCTACAACAAAGCTTGACATCGAAGCAAGAATACCTGCTGCTCGGTCTGCTGAGACGGAGAACACTGCGTTTTGTTGTTTTTTTTGCTTTTTGCTTTTTTGTAACCGTTTCCAGAAATGGCAGGTTGATTTTCGTGAATGAGACAATCTCATGACTCATTGAGTGACACTAATAACCAGCCAATCGGTGGCATGCAGTCTGACAACGTCACCCGGCCAAGCAGGTACTGTTAAAACACACCAGGTGCTATGACCTAATGCACAGGTGTCGAACAGGGCCTAGAGTTGTAAATCAGCTGTGATGGCCCAGGGTGTTATCTAAAACCTGCAGGACACCGGCCCTTGAGGCCTGGAGTTCGACACCCCTGACCTAATGGAACACCCTAAAAACCGTGCCCAGTCGATCTGAGTAGGTAGTAATGGAATAGGGGTCATGGCATCATAATGTATGATAAATAACTCAACTGTGTGGGTATAAATGTGATGAAAATTCAAACTATGCGATGCTTTTAAGGTGTTGTACGTGTGTAAAACTTTAAAAAAAAGGTCATTTGGTAAGTGGTTGCTAGGCCATGTGACAGCCTTATAATATCTGATATAGATAAGCGCATCCAGGAGCCTAAACTTTGTGCCACGTTTTGTTGCTCAACTCCTTGCGGACTAAATCGCAAACAGACACACGCAAAGAGATTTCATTTAAAACGTGGCCTCAGTGTGGCCGCAGTCTGAAACGAGTTGTTTTAGCTGTCTTCTGATTGGTTGCCCACTTGCAAACAGAAGATTTGAACAGCAGGTGGGTTGCGGCTGCTGTGTTCATCATCATCAATCTCCTCTTTCTTTAGCACCACACAGAGCCAAGAGCAGTAAAACATGCCTGAGCATTAAGAACCGCTTCACGTCTGAGCTTTCAACTGGCCGGGATTACTTGTAAATACACTGACCTACATTATTCAAAAATCATCCACGTCTGTAACAGCCAGTGTGTGACAGAACAGTACAGTAGTGGCACCTTTTTAAAGTGATATCAATCAAATTGAAGCTGAAATGATCAGATATTGCTGTCGCCTCAACGATCCTGAAAACCATTTTCATTTCTTTTCCTTTTCCTTTTTTGGAAAATTGAGTGAAGTGTCCTCAACTTGTACCTATCATGGTAGGTACAAGTTGTTGCATGCATTACATCTCCCTCCGAATGCACACCTGCATCCCACCACAAACACCTGTAAAGACAAGAAAACTGAACCTGAAGTATCTCCTACATCTCGAGCTTTAGGGTTTGTGAACTTGGCTGCCTTTGACCTATGCAGATGTGTATGTGGTGTTTGTGCTCCATTTTCCGAAGGATTAAAGGGAGGTGATGATGAAGACTGGAGCAGTTTAATATTCAGGGCAGCGCTCCCTCTGACGCAGGATGAGTTATCTGCACTGCTGCAGTGACAGCCTGTTATAGTGAACCATTTAGTTCCTGGCTTCAATCTTTGAAGCAAATATCCAAATAAATGGCCGTGCTGAGCTGAGATAAGAAGCTGCATGTTTGCGTCATAAAACGGGAAACTTTTGTTCTGCTATAAATAGTGCTCTACGATTTTAGCTCTGAACAGATGAGAAAAGAAAAACCATGAACTTTGAGATCATCTGGTCTTTGACCCCTCAGTAGTTTGTTATTGTGGGACAATCATTCAGAGTGAACGTAACACTGTTTAGCGCAGCTCAGAAAGTATTTAAGTGTTTGTGTTTAGAAGGCAAAGTTGAAACTGAGTTCAGTGTGTCAGTTTTTCTTGTTTAAGCATATATTTACTATTGTTATGTCATTTTTGAAAGGGTGGGTTCTCCAGAAGGACGAGCAGCCTTTAAAATCTGAAGCAGTATTTTATTTTTAGTAGTCTTTTTTTGTAATGCCATTAGAGAATAATGTGGCAGTACGCTGAACAAACAGCGCTCAACAGTGTAGTAATGTGATTACATTATTATAAGATTGTGTATTAGCTTGTACTTAAATTGTTACTGCTTAGACTCCTTGTCTGTGAGTTATATAGTTCTCATGAGGCGGTGTTTGGAAACTTTACTAAATATATTGCGATACAAAGTTAAACTAATTGTCACCGTGGCCTTTGGAGCCCAACAGCAAGCTTAAATTTCAGGAGTTTCACTTTAACGACTATCGAACCCCGTACTCTGCAAGACAGAGTGAAAAAATGGGTTATTTAAAAAAAAAAAGACAGGTAGACTTTTAAAGTGTTTATCCACCAACACAAATGGGTTGAGTGCATTTCATTTATCACAAAACGTTACTCTTTATATCAGGGATGTCAAACTGATGGGCTACATACAGCCCACTTTGATCTTAAGTGAAGCTCACAAAGTTTAACTATGCATTGAATCCCGCATTGAGATGTCTTAGTATAGGAGCAAGAAGTGCCATTTCTACAGTACATCTCAGTTCCTTCACATGATAAAGAAATGTTGTTGTAATAAAACAAAGATATCTGATGACTCTCAGTAAGAAATAAATGTGTAAAATGACAA
The DNA here is from genome assembly GCF_963576455.1 of Neolamprologus multifasciatus. Taxonomy (NCBI): domain Eukaryota; kingdom Metazoa; phylum Chordata; class Actinopteri; order Cichliformes; family Cichlidae; genus Neolamprologus; species Neolamprologus multifasciatus. The sequence continues at coordinate 18,112,733 of NC_140450.1, forward strand.
AAGAAGTTCTGGTAGCTCATTGCTCAGTCTGTCCTGTAATTATTTAAAAAACAGTTTTTGTTGAGTCACAGAAAATACTTTTGTTTTGTTTTATTTTACTGTGGAAACACTGTTAAATGTTTGTAATATATAGTAGAAACAGGAACTTTTCTGTCATTTAATTGTTTACGTATCACTTTATTACTACGGTGTAGTAATAATGCTCGTGGGGGAGGTCTTTATCCATAGGAAACACTGTAAAGTCCAAAATTTATCCCGTACATTTACATTTTCCTAAGCTGTCAAGTGGACCAGATTGCAGTCTTTGCTGGGCTGATTGCGGCCCCTGGGCCTTATATTTGACACACATGGTCTATATCAAACAAGCTTGATGAAGACTATTTGGTGACTTATAGAGTAGAAGTGGGATTAAATAAGTGTGCACTTTTTCCCATTCCTTTTTGGGTAGGTAAACTAAATCAGCAAATCAGTGGCTCCATATTTGAGTGCAGGTGTGTCAAACACAAGGTCCGCGGCCCAGAATCGGCCTGGCAGAGAAACCAGTCCGGCTCACTGGACATCTTTGGAAAATGTGAAGGAGGACACTTTTGGACTTTTAATTGCTTTTATAAATTTTACAGCTTGTCCTAATGATAAATATCTCTCCACAGCCATTCTAACTACAGTAATAAAGTAATAGATAAAGAGGTGAATAAAATGACAGGAGAATTCCAGTTTTCAATATCTACTACAGAAATATCTATTTTTTTAGTGTCCACAGTAAAATACACAAATAAGTACAAGAGGACATTTTCTGTGAGTTAACAAATCTTTGTGCTGTATAATTACAAATTGAGCACAATGTGAGTTGTGTTGCTGTGTCTGGTTTGACTCAAACTAATGGCGCTTCACTCTTAGGAACTTGCAGTCTGCAGCTTGTCAGAAGAATTCCTACTTCCAGTACTTCTGATGCAGTCAGCCAGGAGATATTCAGAACGATGGAGGAGACTCCGCCTGTGAAGTTTAGACTCAGTATATTGTGTAGCTGTCAAGCAGGCGGTGCACCGAGTTTTGTAACTGTCAGATATGAGACTGCTGCTGCTGTCACAGCTGCTCTGGTCTTTTCCTCTGTTTGGTAAGTGATCCAGCAGAGGCAGTTTGTGCGACTGATCTCTGTCCGGATCATCAGTCAGCCAAATGGAAAAGGTCTGAATAAGACATTGAACGCGTGCTTTCTTTCTTCCCCTCCTCGTTCCTGTCTGCTGTCAGAGGCGTCTCTGAGATGGACAGCAACCTTCCCTTGAGCTTTATGCATTTAGTGTCTGGAGATTTTTGGGTTCCAAAGTCTTCTCTTTGTCCAGTTTTTAGACAAAAAATACTCAGCAGATGTGGATGAAACATACAGTTTTTTCGATGTGATGAGAAATCTGTTGTTGTTCTCTCAGGGGGAAGAGAAAATTAACTCTCATTGAGATGCCATTAAGATGCCATCTAATGCTACTTCCCAAGCTCTGATTCTCAGCTGTACTGCTGGAGGGAGTCGGCACAGATTTTGCTGTCATTTAAGCTGTTGCTCTGTTTATAGAGGAAAATGGAACATATAAGGATCTGCATTCAGCAGGAGGGAGAAAAAAAAAGTTTTTTATTAAGTCACATAGAGAGTTAATAAAAAAGGATGATTGTATGGCGCTGGATAATGCTTTTTAAATGAGAAATTGAAGAAATTTAAAAACACTGTTTTTCTTTTTTAGTTTTTCTTTTCTATATTAACTTCCTGAGGAAAGAGGCATTTCCTGAGGTGCCTAGAACTCATCAGGCGGATGTTTATGTTTTGCTTTCCAGCTCGGCCTTGTTAATGTCGTGGCATTCTTGAGATGTACACTGCTGATCTGTTAAATTTTGTTTGCCTCTCTCAGTCTGTCTCTGTATCATTGTTATACGCAGGATTTTTATTGCTGCCTCTCTGGGATCTTTTATAACAAACAGTTTGTGCTCTGCAGCATTGCAAATTGCTTCAGTTATCCCTCTCTTTTTCTTCCTGTGGGACACCACTTCTGCCTTCTGGCCCTCCATCATTAAACTAAATGAGTCGGTCACGCAAGGCTTTGGTTTGACCAGCGATGTAGCATATTTAGAGAAGATTCATCATACACTTTCAAAGTCTTGTCACAGGACAGTGCAACTGTAGTGTAGGATGCAGTGTGATTTTGGAAGGCTCGTTCCTCCTGGATGGGAATATACAAATATTTTTTTAAAAGCAAATAAGGTGTTTTTGTTTTTTTTAACTATAATTTCAACTTCAAGAACCAGCTCCTACAGATAAGATTCAGTATCAGAAATCCCAAAAGGAACAGTGAGGCTTAAACCCTGTTACGAGAGTGGCTCCCAAATGTGGGTCACAGTTTTCCTGCTCGACCTGGATACCTCACTGCGACCTGACCAGCGGGTCTGGAGGCAAGCACTTTCACAGGAGTGGCTGAACGAGACCAAAGAGAATTACACAGCAGAGCTGATTTTTAGTGTGCTGAGACGCAGCAGTGCAGCAAAGATCTGAAATAACTTTGAGGTCCTGCACACAGCCGAACAGTAATTATTTTGCAGTTTAGATCAGAGTGCCGACCATGTGTGCACAATCAAGCATGCGCTGATTAATCCTTCAGCGTGTGGAGTTGTTTGCACTAATGTGAGACTGAATGAATACAGCACATTCGAGTCCAGATCTGTCTTCAGTGCATCATTACGGCCCTATAGGGCATTGTTGATTACTATACCACCCCCCACCCTCGTGGCCCCCGCGCATTCCTCTATGTGTCTGTTCTTTGTGGCTGCTACCTCTAGTGTAAAGGGGGACAGTGTTTTCCCAGGTCTGTCTATTGAAAACGTTTTAAGCTTTCCTACACGTGCAACTGCACTTGCTGCAAGCACGTTGGCACATGCACAGTTATCTCTCCCTCACTTACCTGTATAGTTCATAGATGCTCCCTCTTTTTCTTCATCACAGACAATGGAGGCTCAGAGCGCTCTGTAACACAATGACTTCTAACCTTGAGTTTGGTTTTCAGCTGAAAGGCAACTGAAACTGCCTCCTCTCCAGAACCAGGTGTCCTCTGCCTTGCAGGGCTTTCTGTTGCTATCCTGATTATATTTCCACCTATCTTTGTCTGTGTGTGTGGAGACCTACTGTATGCAGGCATTGTGAGGTAATTGATCCACTTGATCAATCATTAAATCTTGGAGTTTTGCCCTGAAGAAAACCAACAAGGGCATTATATGGTAATTAAAATTACTCTGAGCTTTACTCACCCTCACTTATCTGTTTTTTGTTTGTTTGTTTGTTTGTTTGTTTGTTTGTTTGTCAGTAGCAGCCCAGCTTCCTCGGTGGCAGGTGCTAATCTATTTCAGCTTTTGCTTTAAGAAGCGTCCCGTGTTTCCTTATAAGGCCAAACTCACTTGTGGACTTGACACAGGACTCATCCAATCAGCTGCCTGGCTGCACTCAAACCTCAGTCTACTCTGGAAATTATTACTCTAGGGCTCTGTTCATGCACAAAAACACAGTACCCCCTACCCCTCCTTTATATTCATGCACATGGGTGCACAACCACATACTTCAGACTTTTGTGTAAAACTGTACAAGTCCTAGCTTTCAGTAAAAAACAACAAAATGAGACGAGACCTGCACACACCCACTGAGAGTCAAAAGGTCACTTGGTCTGAGGGGTCTCAGACACTGGGCTTATGTTTTGGGTCATTATCTTGCTGTAGGATAAAACCTTCACCAACTAGGCGCATACCAGAGGGTGCTGCAGAATGCTGTGGTAGCCGTTTGGGTTCAGGGTGTTTCTCACTCTCAGTCACCGACCCTGGATCCAGACTATCACATTTCCTCCTCCTTGTTTGACAGTTGATGCCACACACTGTGGAACTATCGTTTTGCCTACTCGAAGGCGTACAAAGATCCTGCGTGACGAACCAAAGATTTCAAATTATGATTCATCAGTCCATAATACCTTCTTCCAGTCTACAGTAGTCCAATAGCAGTGTTTCATGGCCCAGGCAAGCCTCTTTGTCTTATTCTGATGTCTTAGCAATGGCTTTCTTGTTGCAATTCATCCTCTCAAACCTGCAGCTTGAAGTCTTCTCTTCATACTTGAAACGGAGACTTGCTTACTATGAACACTATGAAGCTGTAGCCTATAACACAAGATAAAAGAGTCCATCCGGGCAAGAAGGATTGCCACTTGGAAAATGTATTTTAATTTCAGAGAAAATTTTCAAACAGAGGGAGACTGAGGACAGGCAGGATAATGAGAGGATGGAACAGGTGGGAACACAGCTGGGGGCTAATCTGACGTAACAAGACAAAGGGGAAGCAAAATTAAATACATCGAATGCAGGACAAGGACTATCAAGATAAAACAGGAAGCATGAAAAATATGGAGAAGCAGACAAATACACATAAGCTTAACACTGAGAACAGGGGGGAGAAACAAACATGGGGACATTACTGACTGGAGAGACGGAGAGGGAACATGATATACGGAAAGACAGGGAAGACACTGAGACAGAACCCTAAAGACCAAAAACTATACATAAGCACAAATCCCATACAGACAAAAAAAAAAAGAAAACGTGACTGACACTGGAAAATTAACACAACTCAAAAACATAAGAACCCTGGGTCACCAGAACCAGGACCATGACAGTTTGTCTACTAGGAAGCTGAAGGGTAGCTCTGTATTTTTGAAGAATTACAAACAAGACTTAGTTAATTAATTTGTATCCAATTTACCAGTGTAAACATGGTGTTTGAGGTCTGATTGAAGGATTGATGTGATGGTAAGGTGTCCGCTGCTCCACTTTGAATATTGGTATGAACTTGAAACAGTGATTACTTAGTGGATTTTCACCAAAATTGTGCCCATGTTCAAGACCATATTTGCTGGTTGTTGTTTTTAAGGATATTTTTTTTAAATTTTCACAAGAATTGCTAGTTCCCCTAGAGCAGGAGTCTCTATAACTCCAGTCCTCGAGAGCTACTATAATACACAGTAGCTCCTGAGGACTGGAGTTTGAGACCCCTGCCCTACATTATTTGGCCACTCCAACAATCAGAGGATTGTGATTGTGTGAGAAAGCATTTAGCGACAGTGGGGAGGAAAAAAACTCCCTTCAATAGGAAGAAATTTCCGGCAGAACCAGGCTCATGAAGGGACAGCCATCTGCTGCAACTGGTTGGGGTGGGGGGGGAGTGAAAATAATTTTTTTTTTTTTTAAAAAAAAAGCCAAAGTGATAAATATTGGAACAACTTAATTATTTTTTTTGTTAAAATCTTAAGCTGTTGTTATCAGTTTTAAAGGAGTATTGGGTTTGAATTGTAGATAAGTGTTTGCAGTGGATTTCTGCTGTTGATTGACTTTTCCAACCGCTGCTTGTGGTTTTGTCACTTTTGTCTGGGGTCAAAGAAGCAATGCTGGAGACTTTTGTCTCCCTCTGCTTCTCATTTTAATGCAGGGGGAACTTTCAGGTCAGGGTCAAAAAAGGGATGCTTGAGAACCTCTAAGGGTTTGATGCACTGGTTTGCATCCAAGGCCAACATCCGTTTAATCAGGCTGACCAATAAATCTGTGCCACTTTCAGGTCCTGTTCTAACTGTGATTACTTGTTTGAGGTCATCAAGATACTGCAGTGTTATATTTCGAGTATTGCTGGATTGGTATCCTGTCTCATACTGAAATTGTTCTTCTGTCTTAAATGTCCACCGCTGTTCGCTGTGGTCGTTTTGGCCATGCCACAGTCTGAATTTTAAAACATTGTAATCCCAGGGTAGGGGCACCCCCATAGCAAGTTTCACAGCTACCAGCCCCAGAGACCACATGTCAATTGCTTCATTATATGGAATATGAGGCATAACTTCATACCAAATTGTCTGCACACAGGTACCAGGAATCACTACAGACACAGGATGTGCTAGGCCAAAGTCAATAACTTTGACTTTGACGGGAGACTCATGGTGGTTCACAACTATTATGTTTCCAGGTTTGAGGTCAGCATGCACTATTCCCAAAGAACTGAGGTGGTACAGAGCATTTGATATTTCATTTCATTTCATTCGATAATTTGTAAAATTGGCCTCAATTCTTTTATGGGGAGACCCTGGTAATTCTGATCCTTTATGTAGTCCCACAGGTTTTGATCAGTTTTGCCTGTTGCAAAATTTCAGGTTTGCTCTTGTTGATTTTAATAGCCACGTCCATATAATAAACTCCACAGGCATGAAACCGGAGAATTCTGTAGACTGGACATTGCTGGCGCTCACAGCGAAAGAATTTTGTCAATACGACTTGTAGTTTTCTCTTGGGAAGCATTTGTTTTGGGCTCACTTTTCTGTTTATCTAAACCAGCAGCAGACGGGCACATGTCTGTGTCTGTGTGTCTGGTGCCACTGGCTGGAGTTGCTATAGCAACCAGGCTCACACCTGCCTGCTTAATGAGCTCTGTTTGTCACTCTGCCAAGATTCATCTTAAAACTGCTGCTGTGTCCACAGTGTTTGCTCTACAGCCATCATTTTACCCTCAAAACGTAGCCATCATTATTCTCTTTCCAAAAGTGTGTCTTCCAAAGCTCAGAGATGTAAACGTTTTGAACTGTGTGGATCCAATTAGAGGGATCACATTTCAGTCATTCAGAATGAATATGAACTTTTAATATTCATTCAGAGGTTTTCTGACTCTGAATTTTCCTTTCTCATTACTCAGCTTTTTCTAATTTACATTTTAAAACATGTTGAGCTACTTTTCAACAACTTCTGTGTGAATGTCAGCTTTCAACAGTTCTGCACTTTTGTTTTCAGGTGAGAAATTCTGTATTTTTTTTTAGCTCATTCAACATTTTTTAACTTAAAATTCAGCAGATATGTCATTTCAGCTCAAGACATTCAGCTATCAGCATTCACACTGCAGTTTCTTCAGAAAATGCATTTTTGTGATATTGTTCACATTAAATTTGACCCCTATTAATTTGTTATGAGTCAGTCAAAGAAAATGTTGGTTTTGGAGAATTTTTAATTATAAAATTTTTGGTTTGTTTATTTACTGTATTTGGTTTTTTGTTTGCATGCCATGTCAAGCTTTTCCGTATATATTATTTATTATTATTTTAGATTTTCCTTCAGCTTCATATATTCTTATTTATACAAGCAGTGTGTTTATGCATGTGTGTGTGTGAATGATGTGGTTCACACAACAAGCTACAATGTTTGATCCAACTTTTGTGAACCTCTTCTCACAGCGTTGTTCAACAGTAATGCAGTTTTTACAGCTAACTTTTATACTTGTAATACCTGAGTTTAGTGTTGTAAAGTACATGCAAACCTCTTATATATTTAAATATATACAGCTGTAGAAGAAATCATATTTTTTTGACAAACACAGGCAAATTAAAAATGTAAAATTTAAAAAAAAACAAAAACATTTTCAGCACGCAACGTTTCATCCTCCCATCAAGGCTCCTGTGTGTTACCATTCAACCCAGTGCACAAAGACGTCTGAAAGCCAGAGCTTTCATATAATAAGTGGTCTATTTCAGACATTCAGAGGCTGTGTACTGCTCTGCGTTATTACCAAAAAATGATCTAACGCTGGGAAAAGAATAGAGGTTGACACATCATTTGTATATTAATCCTGTCTAAGCACTGCATGTTTTCACATGTTTCACAATGTCAAAATGTAGTCCTGAAAATACCAGCGGTCATGGGAACTACTACAAAGGCAGTTTTGAGTACTTTGGCAGGCTTTGATTTGTCTGTGGACAGATTTTTGTCAAGTCGCCTTGGAGGTCTTGTGGGTCCATGATTGACAGGCTACAGCTACGGTGAAAAGACTCCAGCACATTAAATGTAGGACAAAGATTAACCTGTTTTTGTGTGGGACTATGCTAGGAGTTCATTTTGACATATCTAACAAACCTATCTAATATGTTTGGCATTTGAATGTAACACTCTCAGTTAATAAACAGTATAAGTAAGTATATATAAGTATAAGTATAAGCAAAAACAGAAGATGAAGGGTTTTTTTTGCTAATTTTTTCAAAAAGTTTTACATATTAAAACTGATGTCACTAGACAAGATGTCACAAGCTACTCTGTCTGGTAACATCTTCAGGTTTTAGAAAAGTTCCACAGAGGGCAGTTTTTATGATGTAGTTGATACCAATATTGTGACTACCTTAAATCCCCTCCTTGTTTAACCACATCTGGTGCAGTTTCTATATCGGGCACAATAAATTAAATTGGCCTCCCGAAACATAGTCCTATTGAAACCTGTGTCTCTCATGTGTACCAGATGACTTCCTGTCCTCAGGAGCATGTCGTCAGCTGGTTGGGATTACTGGTAAACCGTAGGAGCTCTCTAATTGGCTGTGATTGATTGAGCTGCTTCAGTCGGATGTCTTTTGGAGGTTTGAGGTTTTGACTCCATAGAAAGCTGCTGCTTGGCAGGAAGTGACTCAAAGCACCCTTCAAGTGCAAGTTTTTACCAACTCCCTTGTGAAGCAACTTTCTTTTGTCATTCTCCTCCTCTCTCCTTGTTTCCTCACAAATATCATGGTGTAATGTCTCTAATACCTGTCTCCCAGCAAGGATTGTTCTCTCATCACCCTCTCATATCCACCTCCTTCCTCCTGGATCTCACCGGCTGAGTCAGGTGAGGCTGACAGGTGTGGCGGCAGCTTCCTTGAAGGTCTGTCAGCACAGCAGACCAGACTGCAGCATGACTGTCTGCAGTCATTAAAGGTGCTGATATCTGGCGCTGACGTCTCAGTGACTGCATCATTTTCTGTAAAAACGTACTCCGCGTGTGTGACGACGTCGTCATGTGTGATTTCTGAGTCATGCGTCTTGTTAGAGGCACGAGCAGCGCTCTATGAAACGTTTTCTGTCTGGGTGTAACGGCCTCTTTCTGGGTCACTGTGTCGCTGTTTGGAGCCACAGTGACAGTTGGTGAGCCAGAGGTTTGTGGTCTGGTTTGAAAAATGCCTGCAGGGACGGTCACTGGTGTGAGATGCTGTCAGTGTGTAACCAGAAGGATATTTTTTCCCTTCTCCGCTCTCATGACACAGCTCACTCTTTGTCAAGGCCGCTGTCACGAGGCGCCAACTGGACTCTGTTACTACCCAAGCGCATGTTTCCGTCTCTGCTTCTTTGACCGTTATTCTGTTTTGTTTGGCAGGCATCCAGGTGTAAGGTGTGTTTTATTAGTCTGGGTTAAGCCCGCTAATTTCTTTCCTGTGCGAGGAAGTGCAGATATGTAAAGGGAGAAAGTGGGTTACAGTCTTTGGCGGCATCTGTCAACAGACAGATGGCTGCTGATTGGTCCGTTTAAACCCCATGTACATGTTAGATGTTACTATTTGAAGTTGTTTTTAGAGCAGGTCAAGTCGAAGTGCTCGAGTCTGCTCTTAATGACTTTAATTCCTCCATTTATGTCACATGCTCTGATTCTCTCCACACTGTTTAATCATTTCTCATGATTTTTGTTTTAAGTTTAAGCTGAATTGGAGCCTGCTAGAGAATGCTAGGCACACATTACTGTCTTTGAATTGAGGGTTGAAGCTGTGCTGCTCTATATCATGAATAAATAAATTAGTTAGCCCTGATACTTGGTGAAAAGAGTACTGGCTGTACCATCACATCCTGACACTTGCTCAGCGCAGAGCCCGGCAGCGTGGTAAGGGATGACTTGAGGGAGAGTGTTTGAGTTAGTGTAACACGGGCGTGTGAAGGACACACTGGCCAGTGATGAGCGAATGTGATCTCATTTTCCTGCTTCACAATCAGAAACCAGCCATTGTCTCTCCAGGTCATAGTTTCTCTGCGCTGGGCTAGAAACAAACCCAGTGCCTGATTGCTGTATTTTGCTGCCTTCTTTTTCTCTTGTGAGTCAGTAGGAATGTGAGGAATGACCTTTGCGAGGACTGACTGTTTCCCACCCAGCTCTCATCTGCCCATTTTTAGTCATGCACAGGTCTAGTTTCTCCTTCGTTTTTCTTTGTCATCCTAACGCTCCATTTCTTTACTCTAACCTATTATCCACCTCCTGCTTTCTCATATCCTTTCTTTCCAGCTGTTTATGAGCACTTTCTCTTCTTACCCATTCTTTTCAGTCAGCTCAGCACATTGAATTTCCACAAATTGCAGCATAAAGAAAGAGCCCCTGTGAGCTGGAGTAGCTTGGGCTGCATATTTTGTGAAACCTCAAAAACCACTGGACCTCTTCATCTCTTGTGAGAAGTGCCTCCTCCTCCTCTTCCTCCCATGGGCCTAGCAGTGGGGCTACATCAACCCCCTTTTTCAAGCCATCAGCATGTGGGGCTTAGCTTAACAACCACATCCAGCTCCCTTCAGAAGAAGGCAGTTGGCACACACAGGTTTGAGTCACAACACTGCAGGTTTTAACCGGTGCAGCGGGAAACCTTAAAGTGTGTGAGCATGAGATTCATAAGAAAAGCCTGCCAGAGGAGCTGTTCCTCTCTGCGTGTGTTGACAGGTTCCTGCTGTTGTGTTGTTTTTTTTGTTTTAAAAAGAGAGATTTATCTCCTGTTTGACAGGAGAGGGCTCTCTCTACCCTGCACTCACGGCTGTTGCTGACACGAAGGCGCCTGTCTTTGTTGAAGTGGTGTTTCTGTCTGCAGGTGTGCTTTTATACACACTTGAACACCTTAATTAGTCCTCTTTGGCTCGAGGAAAATATGTGCCTTTTAAGTAACAGCCACTCAGAGCGATGAAATGGCTCACTCAGTGTTTTAAGTGGGCCATTCAACTTTTCTGGGTCCCGCTGCAGTCTGGCTGCCATTCAGCGAGACTGGGTAAGACACCACAGTAGTGTGTTGACCCGGGGAGACAAACACACTTCTCATCCTTAGTGCTGAGCACTAGCTGTTGCCAGGCCAATTTCTAATCCTGCGCTCTGTCTCGTCACATTAGTGAACTCTGATCACTTGTCATCGCAAATCTCTAAAGCCCCCATCACCCTACTGACCCTATAACTCTTTACTAAATGTTCGAAAGTAAGCCAGCAGTGCATGGATGGGAACTTTGGGAATTATACTACTGAGTACACGCACATACTTGGAGCTGGAGTTCAATGATTCCAGATTTGTATTTTTTCAAACAGCTGAAGGTTGCGTGAAAAGCTTATCCTACATGCCCACCATGCCTGCATGAGCAAATGATAACGATGATAACGGTGTCATCCAAAGTTATCTGCAATGCATGGAAAAAATCCCAAATCTCTCCAACTAATTCTCTAGCTCTTCCAACACACTCCTCAACACCATTTACACCATTTATTATCCTAATCGCAGTCACACCTAATCGCAATTAGGCTCACATAATTAAAAATCGCTGAGTCCCAAACTTTATTGGATACGCTGTCTCTCGTGGGTGTGTGTGTGTGAGAGAGCTGGGATTAATTACAGAGACCAAAAGTAACAACATATTGTAACTATAATGTAATTACCGAATTTAGTACAATAACGTCACATTACTGCATTACTGGTGAAATAAAATGTGATCGCAGTAATGTGTTACTTTTACGTGTTACGCTCAGTGCTGCTCGCCACCTTGTACTTACACTGTCAGCAGGTCTGTGACTCTTTATCTGCAGACTCTCATGTAACTGTGTGGCCATTTCATGAAATGCGAGCAAGCCTCTGCGCTGTATTTACTTGTGAATACGTGCAGATATGCAAACGTAAGACTAAACTTTGCAAGCCAAATGTTTGCCGTTCTGTGCAGCCTCCATCCTTCATGCACTTTATTCTGTTTGTCTTTTATTATGGTGTCTGCAGCTGGATGGAACTGTGGATCTGGATGAGAGGCGCTGCATCCGTTCAGCCATCCGGGAGCTGAGGAGGAGGGAGATTGAGGACATGGAGGCAGCTCTGGCTAGCAAGAGATTTCGACCCACACGCCTCAATCAGCAGGAGGACAAGGAGAACCAGCACAGGTGAAGCTGCACACACAGACACACAGATGTCTGTGCTGATGACAGTTTACTAGGCCAGGTGAACTGGAAATGCTGAAAATCTTCAACTCCACTGGGAAAGCTCTGGAAAAGTCAAGTTAGCAAATCACAGGAGAGAGAAAACTGCAACAGTAAAATTTCCCATCCCTAAAATTTCCACCTAGTGTGGTTGTTTTACAATAAATACTTTCACTTTCAAATATGCCACACGGTCATGTGTCACATTAACGTAGATCAGCTATCGCAGTCTGTTTGATTATTTACCTTTCAGAGACTTTCCAGCACCTGTCGTCCAGCTAAGCAGCGTGGATTAATGGGTTACTTATTTGAATCACTTTAGGTTACCACAATCCCATCATCTGTTCTGGAGTAAAGGGAAGAAGTGACATTATTGGATAAGAAGCAGACGCTCAGAATCAGCCGCCACTCTCCTCCTCCATCGCCGAATCCTAATATAAGAGTGGTGACGGGGCCCTGATTGTTTCCATTCAGTGCTGCTCTCGAATGACTTGCGTTACAATAACACAGGAGGTGCCTCAGTGAAGCTGCTAAAAAAAGCATGCTTTTGCACATGCATGCATGTATTCATATGCCAGGACACAGAAACCCATCTGAAAGTGGAATAGAAATGTGGTAGGAGGAAAGGCCATTGTCCCGTGCCTCTCAGTGGTGGAATGTGAAGTATTCCACTCCGGCATTGCTGCGCATCTTTTTAATGCCAAAGAGCGGAGAGAAGCGAGGATAATGAGTATGTGAGTAATAGAAACCACCATAAAAGCAAGGAGTGAAATGGAGAATATGAGGCTGAAAAAGGGAAAATAAGTGCAGCTTTTTTTTTAGGGGGGGGGGATGTCATTGGCTGTCAAATCTGTCATGTCGTAATATCACTTCTTCCATGCTCGATTTGGGAGTGTTCCCTCTGGGTTTTCTCTCTGCCAAGAAAACCGTCCTTTATCTTTCAAATTACCTTCAGCTGCCTGTAATATATGGGCAGAAGCTTCAGATTAGAGTCAGAGGAGCCAAAGTTTTACAGTCTGATATTTTAAACTATTAGGCTTTCTAGTTTGTTTCATGGTGAGTGGGGATTAGTTGAAGATCCATTAAAATGTCTTTGCGTTTCTTTCTCAGGTCAGAATCCAACGAGAACTTGGATGGGCTGAAACAGAAACTGCAATCAATCCGGGACATCGACGAGCTTCAGCAAATGGTGAATATCGTATCGCAATATCAGTAATGCTAACGTCTCACATCACTTTGTAGTTTCACTGAGCTTTTGCATGTGTTTGCTCATAGCTCAATGCAGCCAGCGAGTTCAAGGAGAGGAGAATGATCCGAGCGGCCATTCGGCAAATTCAAGAGGAGCAGCAGCAGGGTGAGTGGGATCCAGTAGCACTTGTTTGACGGAGCGGAATCAGAAACATCTTGTCTTATAGTGACAAATCAAATTAGGGTGTTGTAGTCTTCATGCCATAGTGGCATCTCAAACAGTTTAACCAAGCTATAATTTGCACCAGTGTAATTAGAGAGAAATGCACCAGAGGGAAATATGTCAGAATTTCAAGTCTTCAGATGTTTGCGGTTTGTTGCAAAAGATGTAAATTGGTTTGATGAGGATGCAGAGAGGAAGAAATTCCAGAGATGGACAAATTATTGCTAATCTACAGATGAAAATTATTACATTGTTATGAAATAATCCCTGGTTATCTCATACTGGGCCTTGGTGCAACAATAGACAGGGAGAACATGCAAACACATGCACATAGAAAGACCCCGGCCAGATGGTGGATTTGAACCCAGGACCTTCTTGCTGTGAGGCAACGGCACTAACTAGGCTGAAAAACTGCCTAAAATCAAGCCGTTTGCGTAGTCTCATGCATGCGCTTTTGGCTTAGAGTTATCTTGCACATTAACTGATTCCATGTGCTACAGCATCCATCATTGTAGCACATGGACATCAATACTTCAAGAGCCATCCAGGCACCATGTGCACATCCAGAAGAGGGTGCTAGAATTAAAGGTAAAGAAATGAACTTAGCTGTTCATTGTGGAACGTAAAAGTAAAAGTAAGTTGGTCTTATCATTGTCTTGGCCATAAAGTATGTTCACGTGTGAGCGCTCAGTGCCATAGTTACTAGGGCAGATCCACCTACGATGCTGGGTCAGATAGGGGATTCCTGTCATGCCTAAGTGCTGTCTGGCCCATGTGAACATTGAACTGCACGTAGGAGGCTGTATGTGCAGGGTGATACACGCACACAAAAAAGCAACCCATTTTCAATTTAACTTGTGTCCCCCTGTGTTTCCTCTTCTTTTAAAATCACACATGACCAGAATGTTAACATGAGATGAGATTATAAGAAGGTATCTACTTTGCTCTAAATATTCCTACTGTACTGTAATTCTATTGTGTGCCCATGTTTTTCAGTGGTCGTGGAGAGGGGGAAGACTTCTGGCTTGGAGCCGGAGGGTGTGCAGTCCCAGAGCAGCATGGGAACTGGGGTGAGTACTGCAGAGTTACTGGAGTGGGAAGAAGAACGATTAAATGTCACAGCGCTGTGCTGGTGCAGTCCTGACATCTACATTTACAAAAATCATCTAAGCATGGGGCCGTTTGCGGGTGTCACATTCTGTTGCATGGCAGCAGTGACCACCGAGGTTTCTCTGCTGCCGCAGTGAAGAAAACAACAAAAACAACAACAAACAGCGAGACTTGAGTCACTTACCGGAGCGGGAATATAGCTGCACACAAAACAAAAAAACACATGCCTGAGCCGCCACAGAGGGAGGAATGTGTTTGTCACATATTCCTATTCAGGTTCGACCAAACCGAGGAAAATGATAAAATGCGCTTTGACTTTGGTGTGAGGGCGGAAAATTGCTTTTGACAGGGAGAGTCTTCCAGCTGCTGTCATTTCACACACATGTAACTGAAAAGCCTGTCTCATTTTTGAAGAAAAAAAAGTTTTAAAGTATGGATTTCTTAAGATTTCTGTTACATCTGTCGGACAACTACTTTTAGCTGGAGTATTCGGCCTTGTCTCAGAGGTCTCTCACAGCTGGCGCGCCCTCTTGTGGCTGAGCAGCGGAGCCTTACAGGAGGAGACGTTAGATTATCTGCTGTCGGTGATCAGTTTCTTGATAAAAGCTCTGTTTCCAGTGGATAGGATTTCTATAGGGAAAATTCCTTTTGTATGCAGCCACTGCTCTTAAGACTAAGTCCCTGAGTGATGAGACCACCTCCCATATCTGTGCTTTTAAAGAGGGGAAAAATACAATCGCTCACCTTATCAGAGTTCTGGTGTTTCATTTAAAAGCACTTGTTTTTCCCACCACAGAGATGCAAAGGGGGAGAAATGAAAGGCTTTTAGTATCAGTCCCATTGTCTGCTGGAGCCTGTGCTTTGCTTGCATTCCTGTGTGTGTGTGTGTGTGTGTGTGTGTGTGTGTGTGTGTGTGTGTGTGTGTGTGTGTGTGTGTGTGTGTGTGTGTTCTCCTCAGCTAGGAAGTGATGATGGCATGTTGGCGTAACAGGATGCCCTATCACTCAAGCCTATTTTACCTCGCTTCCTTCAAGACAGCTGAACAGTACGTTGGTGAAATTGTGAGGATGGACGAGGAGGGGGAGTGGGAAAATGCGGAGGTCGGGGGTTGAATTCGGAAGGATGGACAGACAGACGGCCCACCAGCTGTGCCCCGGCAGTCTTAAAAGTCTGTACTGAAATGGGGATGTGGGCCAAAAAAAACATCAGCCAGCAGCAGCAGCAGGGCTCCTTCCAGTCACATCACAGCGTCGGATCTCTTTGAGCCTCTTACAATTGTCCCGTTGAAGATGGTGGTCTTAGATAGGCCTGAAAAGCAGCACGCAGGCACAAGCGGCATGCAGTATGTGTATGTGAGCCCGGACTCAAGAAGTTGCCTGTATACAAAATGATGAATGAAGGTGTTTAATTAGTAGGTTAATACGGCTGTTTGTCTGTATTTATGCTAGATTCCGATCCCATTTAGAATTTAATGTTTCTAATGCTCACATGCGCGGGTAGCTGAGGTACACTTAAAGTTTCCTTTTGCCCATTTTCTAGTAACCACGTGGAAACTTTAATTATATGTATGTAGCAGAAAAAAATGTCAGTACACAGAAAGGGTCCTTTTGATTATTGCAACACATAAAGGCACAAAATATTTAAATTGTGTTTTTTGTTTTGAAGAGCACAACTCCCCAAAAAAGAAGTCAAAACAAGAGCAGAGTGTGTCAGAAGTTAATGTGTCAACCAGGCAACCCATTAACCTGTAAAAGTGTCCGTGAGTGTGAGTGTGGTGGGGGTCAGATCCCTCTGGAGACAGAATGAGAGGGAGGGGAAGTCAAGGGAGTGGCTTCTTGGTATTATATGTGTGTGTGTGTGGTGTTTGTGGTGGTGTAAATGTTTGTGCGTGGGTGTGTATGATGTGGCTGCGGGAGCAGAGCGTCAGAATAGCGGACGTCCTGACTCCAAGAGGGTTGCTGCTGATAGAGAGGGAGAGAGAGAAAGAGGGAGAGGCAGTCAGTCGCGTGAAGAGAAGGTAAATGTCACTCTGATTTTATCGCAGGCTAAACACGCCTCTCATTTTCTTAACCTTTGGGTTTTTGTTTTTTTTTTCCTTGTCCTGAAAAGGCATGTAAATATCTTTCCTCGTCAGTCTGTGCTCATTTCTTTCTGAGCGGAGAATGGGATGTGCCTGCCTCTGTGTTTACATTTCAGGTATGTGTACTTAATGGTTTATTGTTCACTTAGATCGCTCGGTGCGCATTTTAGCCAACAGGTAGACTAATTACAGCTGGAACTTTTCACATTTTGCATGAAGATCCATTCAAATAGTCAAAGTGTTGTTTAACAAGTTTAACAGAAACTGTAATATTTAATGCTGGATTTTAAAATGGATTTATTAAACTAAACTTTGAAAGTTTGCAGGTTCGCTTACTATTTGGCGTGTTGGGGGAAGAGTTCAGTCAGGCTGCTTGTTGGGTTGTTGTTTAATCATAAAATTGCTACAATAAGGAACCTTAGTTGTCAAAAACAAGCCCCAGTATGTGCAATAGAGAGGGTTTAGCAGACTTCTTAGAGATGAATTGTGAAAGCGTCCTGTAGGAGGAAAAGTCTAAAAAAGACCAGAAGGAAAGCTTAGACTGGCATGTGCTGATCTGCAGTAAGTAAAAATGGGAATGAGACTCTGGTCTGACGACTTCTGCGGGTTTCCTCACTCCAGACTGAGTGTATATGTGATGCAGAGAGGATTCCTGCTTCATTCTAGATATTGTATTTCATTTGTTGGAGGTTAGCCGAGCGTGTGGTTCCTCAGGCTGCCGTAATGGAAAGTGAGCCGCCAGGTTCCTTCTTCTTTTCTTCTTCTTCTTCCACGTAGCGGCATGGAAGACCCTCAAATGGGTCTGACCTCACCGGTGGAGTGATGGATTTAACTTCCACGGAAAACTGGAAGTTAAACCCCGTCATTTAATCCAACTATGGATTAAAACCCGGCGTGTTAATCCATAGTTGAGCTCACGTGTGTGAGCTGGTTGGTAAAAGAGGTGCTTGTGTCTCATTCTGAACTCTCATTGTTGTTTTTTTGTGGAGTTGAGGGTTCAGAGGAGTCCAGATGGCCCACGCCTCGCTGCGGTCACGGGAGAGGACAGTTGTTTTTGTGTTTACGAGGTTGAGATTTTGCAATTATAGTCTGACACAAACAGGCGCTTGAGGCCGTATGGGACGATTGGCTGGAGCGACAGGGTGTCGGTGTTGGTTCCCCTCTGTCAGGTCCCAACCATCAGGGCCAGAGCGAAGCCGCTAATGACAGCATGGCGGCTGGCAGCAGGTCCCGTACTCTGGTCTCGATCTCTATTTCCACTTTATCTTCCCCTTTTTTTTCACTCAGCCTCGCTGTCTGTGAGAAATATGTTCCCTGTGGTTTAGTGGGAGTTTTAAATGACGGCTGTCTGTCTGAGTCCCGGTAGGAGCAGCAGAGGGTGAGGGGGGTGAGCACGTGAGGGAAGGCTTGTTCTCTTTAATTGTGTTTGTTGCTCGAACACAATTATCTCCCCCTGCGACTCTTTGATTGGGTGACTGCACTCAGGATGCGAGCATCCTCTCGCCTCAGTGCACCGTAGTGCCTTCATTACAGGAGACTGTTTGTGCCCTGCAAAACCATCAGACGCTTTAATGACTCATTATAGGAGCATTCTGCTACGTTTCTGTGGCTTGCCGCAGTGTATAGGTGACATTTATTGTTGTCTAGAAAAGCTCAGAAAACCTTTTTTTCGAGCCCCTGAGTCTGTGCTCTGCTTTTAGCTCCATATGGAAACCTGGAAAAAGTGACATCAGGGCACCTGCTACGTAGATTTACACTGTTATAATATCACATTTAGGAGTTCAACTCCCCTTTTGGCTTATTTTAGCAACAAAATGTAATCGTGTCCCAACCCGAGCTGTGCATTTTCCACATTCACCTTTTGCCTGCGTCTCATCACATTTTCTCCTCTGCTATCAAACCACTATCTCCTGTGATCTGCTCAAGGAGGGGAAGGTCACAGTCAAGAGAGCATAAAGCTGTCGGGTTTCTTTCTTGCCTCTTGCTTGTGTTTGACTTGGAGCAGGCTTTGTGGTTGGTCCTCTGTCTGCGCGGATCACACATTGCACTGATTAAATTCCATTTAAAACACCAAAGGTGTGATTTGTAGGATTTTCACTCTGCTTCTGCTGTTAACAACCAGGCCAGCCTTTTGTCTTGAATAACATAATTTACACATGGGGAACTGTTTGCGGTGCGATTGTGCGGTTGGGTGTGTGCACTTTCTTTCCGAGCCTGAGAGATAGTGAATGTGTTTAAGGAGCGTTTGGCAGTAATAGTAGGCTGTAAATCTGCTTTAAGTATTATATTTTCATGTATTGTATGTTTTTTCAGGATCCACCCCAGCATTTGTTGCGCTATTCTTAACCCAGATGCCTCTTTTAAAGTGATTTTTGTGCTGTGATGTCATTCATCATTTCAAATGAGCTGCTGAGTGACGAGCAACACCTGAAGCTCCACACAAGAGAATTTTTGCCCTTTAGTAGAAAAGTTTAAGTCTCCAGAAGTTTGAGTTAAGAGTGTGTTTGTTGGTGATTTGAAGACTGTGTGTGTGCGTGCGTGCGTGCGTGCGTGCGTGTGTGTGTGTGTGCTCAGAGAAGCCTTATTTGTGCAGCTGATTTTCCCGTGGAGTAGCTCAAGGTCAAGCACCAGAGGCCCAACAGTAGTGTCGGCATCCACATCTTTCCCTCTCTGTTCTCTCTCTCCTGTTTCTTTTCTTCAATCCAAAATGCTGCCGCCTCAACCCCGTGACCTCCTGCATTGGAGCTCAGGGTTAAAGTGCTGAGGTAATCTAAAGATGGTCAAATCATGGACCTAATATAGCAGTAAACCAGGTGGTGAATGCACATGTTTGCTTTTTAGCCACTCAGGGCGCCTCTCTCTCTTTCTCAGCCATACACAATCTAAAGTAAACATCCTTATTTTTCCAGCTGGCCAAGCTGTGTTGCTCATCCATGCTCAACGCCTCGAGCATTTGACCTCGACCTCAAACAAAAGACAGTTGTGATCACCAGCTAACCTCAGACCTACGACAGTAACTGATCTTTCGTTCTGGTTTTGATCGGAGGAGTGGCTGCCTGCTGCTCTGAGCAATGGCTGAACACATTGTGTCTTTTGAGAATTTCAGCTCAGTTGAGTGCAGCTTTGCTTTTTGCAGCTGAATTGAAGATCACTAAGCACATGTTATTCTTTTCTTCTTTTTTTTTCACAGGAGACTGAGAAGGAGAGCCGCAGTGAGCGTATCCGATCTCAGATCTGGGAGTTAAGCAGCCAGCAGACACAACAAAACAGAGAGCAACAGAGAATAGGTGAGAATGAATGCGAGTACTCTTCAAAAGAGAGGGAAATTTTCACCGTTTTATGGTTTGTTTTTCATAAGAAAAAAAGAGAAGCTGCACAACCTCACGCTTGCAGGATATACTTCTGTCACACTTAGGGATCACTGCCATATAGAAGTTTGTATATACTGTAAACATGCCCTAAAGGTCAAGTTTAGTCAGGCAATATCAACACAAAACCAACACTGGTCACCTCTGTTACACGTATGTGTAAATGCATACGCCTCTCTTGATGCCTTTTCCTCTGGAGCGCCTGTTAAAATAGTTGGCCAAAGGAGCCATTCTCCTCATGAGGTGGTCGTCGGGAGGTCATGTTAGTTCAGCTTCTTTATGCTCCTTCATCTAACTTTATTAAGTGTTTGGGGTAACTCACAGCCACGACTAAATCTCTTTGGCTACACGTCCTTTACTTTTTCTTTTTTAAGTGTAAAGTAATTTTATTAGCCACTCTGTCAGTACAGCCATCAATAAAGTAATGTCAGTTCATGCCTTTAAGAGGAAACAAGTGTGCTACATTTGCAGCAACACTTACAGAGCTACCACGAGCAGCTTATAAAACGTGTAAAGGGGACTGAAGTCTTGTTGCAAGCCTGTTTGTGTTTTGTCATTTTTACTTTTTTTTTAATCCTAAATACCACGTATAACATCCGCTTTGTATAACTTAAGAACAAATTTAACTTTGGCCATCCGTAGCTGATTTCAGCACACATTTGGCTAACTGGAGCTTGGCCCGAGGCTCATAGTCATAATGTCATTGTGTGTGGCCTGGTCAGCCGTGGGCTTGGCTCTTGGTGTCCTTCACATGGGGTTGGTGATGGGGTTCTGGGAAGCAACAGAGGGAAACCCAACAACCACATCTCTGCTAAATAAAGCTGATACCAGAACAGAACTGAAGCCTCCTTTACGTGGCCGTGAAACTCCCCACTGTTCTGCATTTAGCTGTGCCTTACAATTTAAGCCAGTGTGAAGCTAGGGTCAATAAAAAAAAGACCACCATAGAAATGTAAAGAGGAAAGGGAGCTTTTTTAAAGTGGATCAACAAAGACATGGGACATTTGTGGTTGGTGTAATACAGTGTAGGCAGGGTGGGCATGTGGTTCCTGAAGGTGTGGTCGTCTTAAGCCCTGAGCATAAACGCATAATTCTGCGTTTCACATACAAAAGAAGAAGCTTATATTTACACGCTTACGTCAGTGACCATGTGTCACTATACCGGTAAGGTTATGATTTCAAGAGTTTCTCAATGCTTTAAGTTCCCAGGGGAGAGCGAGTTCCTTTGAACGTATCTTATGCAGTTTTAAAGCTTTGAGCTGAGCGTTTTGGACATCATGATTGAGGTGATGTGGGATAGGGGTAGTTCAGACTGAGAAAGTGATCCCCATACAGTAACTTATTAATCTAAAGGTTTTGCACAAAAATATGCTGCTTTATTGTCCTTTTAACTCTATTTGGGTCATAATTTGCAAAAAGAGCGTCATTTGCTATTCAATAGTACGTGAAGCTAACAGCTGAGAACACTAACTCCTCAGGATTTTGTGGTCTGTATACAGTACACACACAGTTTCACAGATTCTGTTTGCAAACAGGTGAGTTCCTCGCTGCTGATCATTAGAAAGAATGGACATGCTCAAAGGCACAAGTGCCCAGGTGATTTGTCTAGCTTTTATGTACAGTATCTGATTAGTCCATTCATTTAGTCCAAATATTGCTATAACACATGAAATCTCTTTACACAATCACAAGCTGAGCAACCAAAATTGGCACACAGGTATATCTTAGGCCTCCTATATTAGATCTTATTATTTTGCCTGGCAACCACTTGCCAAAGCAACAAAAAAGAAAAAAAAAAAGTAAAAAAAAGTAACAAATTATGAAAGCATCATCTCATTTTGCAACAATAACATCTAATTTATATCCACAAAGCTTTAATGATGTGTAATATGACCTCATCACGGTTCCTAGCAACCACCTAATAACACAGACCCCGCAGTACCGTAGCACAAGCATGTACTAGCTCTAAAAACAAGTTGCTTAATCCCACCACAGGTCGGATCATTGAAAGATTACATACGTTTTTGTTTTTTTTTAACCTCTCTGTCAGTGTTGCTCTTCCATTTGGTTGCCACTGAAAAGTTTCAACAGCAACTACATGCACGGACAGACATTCATTGTTCCTGAGGATGAATCATTCAGACTCTAGTAATCCAGACTGTTTCTTTTCTTTTTCTTTTTTTTTCACCACAGTGAGGTTAAACTTGTAGATTTTAGTAAAATATCAAATCATATTGTATTACTGTGTATTGTATTAGTTGTCAAATTGAATAAAAAAATACTAATAATGAAAGTCCAGAGCTGCTGGCATGGCTCCAAATCTACAGTGGGGTTAATATTGTTTACATCTAATGTAACAACTTCTTTTAAAATACTTAAAAGAAGTTGGCTAACAGGGCTAACCATTGCCTTCATCACCTTGCTACAGAAGCCTGTGCCCAGCCTGTTACACCAAATTTAAGGTTTGATTAAACCATGGAACTGCTCATGAGCAGCTGAAACGAACTCGTGTTGACCCCTTCACAGCCAGCACAAATACTGGGCAGGCTTCCTCTGGGGTCATTGCTTCACTGTCAAAGCAGTATAAAGAAAGCTCTTGGTTGTCCTTTGTTTGTGCTCCGTATATATACTGGCAGAAGGTTGTAGCGTTTTGTTGCTATTTTGAAATATATAAAAAAAAAATGCAAGCCTCTCATTATGCAGTAGCAGTGGGGATTTTCCCAGAAATGCCCACACAATAGATACGACAGCTTCCCAACGGCAACGACGTGAACAATAACATGAGTTTGCTGGAGAGCAGCTGTGTGTGTGTGTGTGTGTGTGTGTGTGCGTGCGCGCGTGTGCTGGCTCTCACTTTGGTTATTACATTTATTAAAGACCAGTAATTAATTGAGCTTTGGTTGAGTGCATTGCGAGCTATAGACACTACTGTGTAGCGGACCATTATTTTCCTAATTGTGTGTCCCGATCACGTTTTCTATTCAGGCTGTATTACATAAGCATTCGGTCTGTTTAATCAACAGCTTGCTGCCATTTTTAGCTTCTCTCATATCTGAAATAATTCACAGGATTATTTTGGGAAATTGCTTTAAAAGCGATAAACTATTATTAATAAACTTATTGTGCAGAATCTATAAAGCAGTAATGAGCTGATAAAGGTCAGCTATGCTTGGTGAAGCTGTGAATGCTCAGCCGTGATTACGACTGCTCGAAAGTTGAAAGAGACTGTCGGCTGCCTCCGGTCAGACTGGAGTCCCTCTTTGATTTGGTTAGTAAATGACAGACATGCATACTTGGTGAACTCCATTTGGTTGCCAAGCTGGTGCAAACTAAGGTCAGTCATAAGTGTTTTTAGGTCTTTCTTTGTACATGTGCTGTAGGAAGTGGATACACATCTTGGTTTTTTTCTCTGTTTTTCTTATCTGCGGTGTGTGTGCATAACCTCAGATATTCATATAGCAGCATGGTGGGGTGTTGGAGGTAGATACTTGTCGCAGGGGGGAGGATGCGGGCAGGGCTGTGATATTTGGAGTGTGGTTTCCTGTTCGTCTCTCTTTTTAACCCACTCTCTCCCTGACTCCTTTTTTTTAATCGCGTCCCAGATATAACTGTGCCACATGATCGCTTTCCACACTCGTGGAAAGCCTTCTTCCTACTTGACGCACATTCACCGGCCCAGTTGCAAATCTCACTCAGGAACTTGAGGCCAGTCTGGAGGAAATGTCTACATCCCTTCATGTCTCCACATGCCTGCCCTGTGATCCTGAGTGTATTTTCTAGCCTGGCCTTTCTGGGGCCCCAGTGTTGTGGAAAGATTTCATTTAACTCTCCAACATACCCATCTACTTCTTCCATTGCCCTCTAGTGTACTAGTAATATAAGAAGAATCTAGGTAACATGAAAATGTGTTTTTACAGCAGAGAAAACTTGAATGGTACAGAAAGTTACTTCATATATTTCATTTGTGTTTTTTATAACAGGTTCCAACTCAGGGATGGTGTTGGTTCTGGATCACCTGGTAAAGGATGATGGACCTCTGTTGATCCAGCCTCAGCGAGAAGCTGTGACCAAGGAGGCTGACCTGGTTATGTCTCACTGTCAGAGGTCAGACTCCTCCGATCTTAACGCAGCCTCAATGCTTTCCAAGCCCAATCTGGATCCTGTGGCCTCAGAGAAAGGTCTGGGCTCAGCTTACAGAGCCCGGCTGGACTCTGGAGCCTCAGACAAGAGCCAGAGTTCCTCCCAGCGTGGTCGGCTGAACTCCGGGGCATCAGACAGAAGCATCAACTCCCAGTCCTGTGCCAGACAGAGACTGGGCTCAGATGTCTCGGATTCATGCGTCAGACCCCGTCTGGGCTCCGAGACTTCAGACAGCATCGGCCTGTTGTCAAGGAAGCGGACGGTCTCTGGCACATCTGATCAGAGTGCAAGCATGTCCTCAGAGGAGCGGGCGCCATCGGAGGAGGCGGAGGTAGCCGGGAGTGAATCGACTTACAGCACAGATTCAGAAACTGACAGCAGAAGCCGAGGTTCAGCCGGCACCCAAGCTGAGTCTAACCAGGAGGAGCCTGATGGGGCGGTTTTATCTCGGAGAGATCCCGTAAATGGCCTGCTCAGCGGGAAAACTGACATCCAGAGGCAAAAGGTGGAGTGTGTGTGTGTGTGCGTGTCCATCTGTGTGTGCTTCAGGATTCAGTCATATTCATGAATTAACAACTTAAATTAAGTAATCCATGTTTTTGCACCTTTTTAAGCTACACTGCCTTGTACTCAGGCTGTCCTGGAGTCTTACATGAATGCTTTGTGGTGCATTTGTCAGCTGTCTGTATCTTTGAGCCTGCTGAACTCCGAGCGACACACGCCGTATATCGTGACTGCGCCACTAGAGTGGGGTGCTGAGCTGCATAGCCAAACTGAAGCGCACAAACCGTCCGAGCGCTCCTTTTTTCTTTCCTTCCACGTCATTATTCTTGACACGAAAGCCGACACTTCATTGTTCAGTGACACCCAGGTCACATCGGCATCCATAAACACTCCACTTCGAACTCCCGCTGGATGTTGTTTGACTTTTGTTACTTGGTTACACAAACAAACTGTGCACCTGACTTGTCTCTGTTTCACCTCAGCGGCGCTTCGGCCTCACCTGGTGTCAGAGAGGAGTACACAGCGTTAAAGGCCAAACATTCCCTCTCTCTCTGTTTTTCTGCACTGACTCTGTTAAACTGTTAAAAGCAAGATCTTCACATGGAGCGGGAGGGGGGCTACGGTGACCATGACGCCATCGTGTCGCTTTGCTTAATGTGTTTACTCAAGACTGGCCCCAAACTTTTTTTTATTGTTCCCCGTGCTATACAAGCTGATCCTCAGGCTCCTCGCAGTAATGTAAACACTCTGGGATCCATCGTGGCCACAGTGCCAAAAAAAGAACAGATGCTCACATCTTCATGCCGAGTACAATGTTACATAATGAAAACACCACCAGTCGATTCTGTATTTAGGACTGTGTAGGTCAGGAGTCCCCGTAGCCGCCCATGTAGTCCTCATGAATGTGTATTTTTCGCTCTGCCCGTTGACCTCTGCTCTCCTCTTCTTCCTGTACTAATTGTTCTGTCGTGTTTTTGTTTTTTCCTGTGTTTAGATAACTGTGGGCAGCGACCTGTCCCGCTCTTATGGCAAAGCGAGGGATTCTGGTAAGAGCCCTGCTCTGATGTATAAATAGAAAGCCTGTCAATATCAAGCTAGATCATCTTTTTAAGATACTTATCAAGGAAAAACTTTAGACATTCATCTTTACATTGTCTTGAATATATCTGGAGAAATTCTCATTGAAATTATTGCTAGATCATTTCTGAGAATTATGTAGGGGCTGTTAGGTTGACCATAAAGGAATGGACGGCTGGGAAGGGAGCATTTTGTTAATGCACCATATCTTCAGCGCTCTCTCCTAGATTTCATGTCATCTCATGTCCTACAAGCTGTGCTATAATTTTGTTTTCCTCTTAAGTGTCACATCTTGTTTTATCTTTGTAAGTATGACCCCAGTAAATATTATCTACTCTAATCCTTAGATATCCCAAACCATGAGCGTTGTACATATCACCTCTAAGTGAGAGAAACATTGCCTGAAAAGTCCAAAAATATAGGAACAAAGAGAGGGTGAAGCACAAGTTAAGTCAAGTAAAACAAGGGGCTGGAACAAAGGTTAAAAATGAGGAAAGAAAAGAGGAATAGGATTTGTAGAAAGCTTTTGAGGTGAAGGAGGGGATTACAAGAGCAATAAGTTGTAACGGTGCTAAATTCAACCTGGGCAGTGGAGGAGATCCTGGTTACTTATCTCTCCTGTACTGAGCTGTCTCTTTCTTTGATTTAAACTCCCCTCTTTGATTCTGTCTTCACAGCACCCGAGAAGAAAGCTGTTATATCGGAGCAGTTAAGTCGCACCACCTCTGTTCGTGATCGAATGCGCAAGTTTGCAGAACTTGAACAGAGTTCAAATGTCTCATCTTTAAAGAAGACTCCTTTGAGGAATGGTTCCTTCTCCAGCAGCACTGGCCAAGCAAATGTCTCCAGAGCTACCGAGCTGTTTACACACTCAGCAGCATCCCTCAGCACATCTGGAGACAGGCCAGCACGGTCACGTGTGGGCTCTGCATCCGCATCCGTGAGTCAGGCCGTGCCTCAGCCAAGAGGCGCGGCTAACAAGTCTCTGTCTTCAGCTGACCAATCGCAGAGCTCCATGGGTGGGATGGGACATCCAGCTCAAAAAGATGCGCACGCCTCCGATAAGTTAAAGGAAGACGGGACCCCAGGGATAGCAGCTGGAGAAAAGGTCACCCAGGGAGAGGCAGACCCAGACATGAAGACCTTCCTCACCATTGAGATCAAGGATGGGCGCACCACCACTTCCTCCTCATCAACCACCAGTAGAGGCAACATTATACCCATCACCCACATGACCCCACGCATCACTCCTAATGCCCTGGTGGGGCAAAGGCAAGGTAGGAGCATCAACCTGGAGCTCACTACGTCCTTAAATGGTCACCAGGAGCAGCGATGGTTGACGTAGTGTAGAGATTTTACTCTGAGCTACCGCACACTAGTGTTTTTGTTTGGACTCATTAAGGTTGCCAAGCTGCAGCCCACGTTATTTCTAATGGATTATATGTCTTTTCTTCCAAATGTCAGCATTAATATCAGCCGCTACAAGGAGTAATCAGATTGAAGGAATAAGGTCACAAGTGGGATAATGTCAAGAGGGGTTTTGTGCATCTGAAGAAGCACATGGATGAGTGGGGATAGATGTTAGAGCTGAGTGTATGAACGGCATGGTCGCACTGAATGGTATTTGTTAGAGCGTGGGCATGTCGGGAGTACGGAGCTGTGGGTCAACAGAAGAGAACAAACTTGGACAAGAGAAACAGCAACTGGTTGTCTCAGACGAAACTCAATGGGAATATTGTTACAGTGCAAATGAATGAGCCTGCCTGCCCATACAGTACAGGCCTTTGTGTGTCATATTCTGTAGTTCTTGTCTGCAACACACGTACTTTCTACAGTCAGTCGTTTGAGTGTGAATTTTAAAATGAGAGAAAAATGCCATCAGAGAGGGAACACATTCACTTTGAATGTGGCTCAACATCTTGATAGTACACTCAGGACAGTACGTCATGATGTAACAGAGACGAATTATCTGCATGATAGAAAAACATGTCTGGCATCAACTCAGCGCTTTACAGAAGCGCGAGCGCTACGGCTGCTGTTACAGTCTGTCCAAACAAAGATGTCTAAAGCTTCAGCTCTTCTCAGCGACCAGCATCTAAAACCCAAACAGTTTATTTTAAACTCAGTCTGAACACGTGCGATTCCAGCCCGCTCACCACTTACAGCTCCCTCGTACTCCGAGAGCCGCGCTGCGCTCTGTCACGAGCCTCACACTCTTTTTCATGTCATGTTCGCTTTAATGTTTTTTAGGCTCCTTTTTTGGAATCCTGCCTGTCCTGCTCTGAGTAACAGCAGCCTGTTAATGTGTTTCCAGTTTCCTGCAAAAGCACTGCAAGCTCTCTTAAATGTAGACTGAGCTTTGCTGGTTTGCATCAGTCCTGTATTTTATGATATAGCTTTCATGTGTGCGTGTCTGGATGTGGGAGGAAGCGGGTCACATAGAAATGTGCACACCAGGCCAGTGAAGAAAGTGCTTATGTTAAAGGTGGTGCTATCTTCAGTCATTAGACTTATGTGCTGTGTATGACACTGTACTGTAGTGTGTTTGTTTTCACCCCAGCTTAAGGTCTTACATTTCTCAAAGCTTTGTTTCTCTGTCTGTTTCAGAGTTGACCCTCGGCCTAAGAGCCACACCATTTAAGATCTCTTCCTCCAGCTTCTCCTCTGGACCCTCCATCAAGGTACAAACTGCCTTACAAAATGGTTTTGACAAATGGTCACAAAATTGTGGCTACACATAAACCTGACAGATCTTATCAAGCTCGTGTAACAGGCTTGATAAGACCTGCTATTAATTTATAGTTTGAGCTTTTTTTCATCTTCTGTTTTATTTCCAGCTGACCCAGTTAAATTGCACGGTTTCTGCTGCGTTTCTGTCACAACAATCACCTATAAGGTCTGAAAAGCTAGAGAGCCAGGGGAGTGAAGGTCACCAAGTGTGAGAAAAGGAGGGAGAGGAGGGAAGAACAGTGTTTATCAAACACAGAGCGGGTAGCCAGTCACATCTGCCCTTGTAGGGTATATGAAAGAGAGAAGCAGAGAGAGAGAGAAAGAGGAAGGGAGGGAGGTGTTCTGGGTATTCCCGTTTTTCTCTGTAGGTCATGCACGCTGAAAATTATCCAGGAAATGTTTCCTAAATACACCTTCAGTGCTGTGCAAAAGTCTTGAACTACCCCTCATTTCCTTTTTGTAATTTTTAGAAAACCTATTTCTTCAGGCTTTCTAGAGATTTTTTAAAGTTTTCCCTGGACATTGGCTACTTTTTCACTAATTATAAGGCCTTGTAAACATTCAAAGGAACATTTTTTTGCTTTTTAAGCCAGTTAACGCTGACCTATGAGTTGTTGAAGCATGAAACTACATGTAACGCAAGGGATCAACCTGTGTTGTATCTAGACAACTTAGCAAAGAACATTTCTTTATGAAAAATGCCAAAGATAACACAGTTTGACGGATATCAAATTATATTTTTTTCATCAGCATGATTCCAAAAGCGCTATTAGCTGAAAACTTGGACTATCTCATCCTGGTGTACAGAGTCTCTCTTATCTTATCTCTTAAAAAAACTGAGAAAACTGAACAAGTTGAGGAGAAAACTGGAAGTCTTGGGCCTAAAACCCCCACTACAGCACTATCTGAAAGTCATTCCCTTACAAAATTGGAAAGAATCCAGGAAAAACCTGACACGGGACCTGAGAGATACATCTGGCCCATCAGCTGATGAATCTACTGTGTGCCAAAGCTGCACTGCGCCCATTTCCCATTTTCCTAGCAAAACATAAAGAAATGAGGTGTGGATCAGGCCATTTGCACAGTGCTGCATGTGCACACACTGCACTGACTGGGTGGATTGGTCTTTCCATAGGATTGGAAAGTTACAGCAGTCAGAAATGACCAAACTATAACCTCTGAGGTCTGGGAGAACAGATAAACTCCCATTTGCCTCATTTCTTAAATCCTTCACTCTACCATGAAAGGAAGCATCCTAGTTAATGGAGAGTGGGTGATTGAGAGAGGAAAGGCACAACAAACAATGTTCTGTTTACTCTTTAATGGCTTTGTGTCCCCCCTCCCCCCGTGTGTTGAGCGCAGTGGTAATCTGATTATGAGATTTGAGAGTAGGTTAATTAGGGCTGGGAAGAGGGTCCACAAGGCTGTGCCTGTGGACCCTCCTTTCAGCATAACAGCTTTCTTATAAAAGACAGATTTTTGTATGAAGAAGACAAATCTTCTGCAAGATGTGAGGTTTATCCTAGCATGCAGGTAATGTCTTTAAGTGCAGCTGTGCATAGGATTACTTCTAAACAGTTACCAGACAACAACTGTGCTATCTGTAACTGTTGAGGTTGGTGGATCAAAAATGGGCTCCAGCGACACAGCACAGGTATGCCAGCATGCTGGCAGCAGCATGCAGTGGTTTACAACATCCAGACAGCTGCGTTGTAGTTGTATAAGTTTAACGCAAACACCTTCAGTGAGAAAGCACAGAGCTGCATTAAGGCTGCTGCTGATATTTCAACAGCTTCTGCTCACCATCGAAGACTGAGCCTCAGTCACCACGCTAATGAGACTGTGAAAAATAACAGACACCGTTGGTTAAGCTGAGCTCAGAGGTTGGTGGGTTGGTTCAGGCAGATGCAGAGACCACCTGTTGCCTGACTTTCTCTGGTTTAGCTTGTGTGTGTGTGTGTATAAGAGAGAGAGAAGGTGACATGTCAGGAGGATTGACCTTAAAGAAGCTTACCCACATACCCTTTTCACATTAGTGACTATAAGAGAGTGCACAGGATGGCGTGCTTTTAAATAAACTCTTCCTGTTTAGTGATGTTAATTGACCAGAGTGGTTTTGAGATGAAACTCTGATCTGTTTGGGTGGTCTGGCCTTCACTTTGGTGGTCTAACCTGAGCACTTGCAATTTATTTCTATCTCAATAAAAGACGCTGATAGCATCGGCTTTTCTTTTCTAGACGATCACTTTTAAATCAGGAGCCATTTGAGAGACCGGTTCAGATCATATTAACAATGAAAAAGTCCAAATACTGAGTGACTTGTAGTTTTTTATTTCGGCTAAGTGCTCGCAGTGTTTCACTACAATGAGAGTTCATTTTAGGCGGTGGCTAATTAATGTTGGCTTCTGCTCTAAGTGATCGCAGCTGCTCCTGCCTGTTTTGTCCGCTGTCTGTCCATGCTGATAGCTGGCCTTGAACACAAGTACAAATGATGCCTTAGCTTTATAACCATGGCGATGACAGGACAGTTGACCTTTCCAAAAGTCGCAGAGATTATTTCAAAGCTCTCGGTCACGCTGGTGGTGCTGCCGCATGAACGTGGACGTCTAGGCTCAAAGTCAGTGGCAGATTGTCTCGCTGTCACACAGAGGGATGAAAACTCTATTGTTAGCATGCTGCCGATGCATGACGCATGCTGGGTACACAACCAGTTCATGTCTGTCACAGATTTAAGCTTGGTTCACAGACCGGAGGGTAAAGACTGGGGATGTACTTAATTAATAGAGTAGAGCGATGTCCTCCGTGGGTTGGGCTATTGTTCCTGCTGCCGCTAAGCATTTGTATTCACTCTTCGAGCCCACGTCATTCTCATTTGCTTATCTTTAAATTCCAGAGACTGTTGCACTTTGTCAAATTTCTCCCCAGTTCCAGTCCTCATTTTAATCTTTATGTCTGTCATCAATGATCACATATTTATCATGAAATGCTTCTGTTCACACTGTGTTCATAGATGCAGTATGCACAGTACTATTTGATTTCTGTTCTGTGGTGCAGCAAAAGTACTTGACATCAGCACTGGCTAATTTGACTTTACCCTTGAACGAAATTTTTGAATTGCTGTCCTTCCTAACATCCTTGCCCAGAGCTCTGAAAACAGGGCTTTACTTCATATCCACAGCATGTCTGGTTTTCTCATGGACCTAAATTCTTTGCCCTCTTCCCAAATCTGGAGCTATATCTTGAATGGTAATCATGCAAAATGGCTGAGCTGATGAATCAGGTTGTATTTTGTTAGAAAGCCTTTAGTAAAGGAGGTGTACAACCAGTGTGCAACTTTTTCACCTCAGCCCAGGCCTAGAGCCACATCTAAATGCCTGCTGCCTGCCAGTGGAGGTGTGAAGGACGTGTTTTAGATAAAAGGAAAGTTGAACTGGGAGGTGTGAGTTTCCTGACTTGTGGTCACTACAATTCCCCCTCTGGCCTCCCCCAGTGCCCCAGATCTAACCAGCTCAGTGGAATAACAGTGGGGCAGGAGATAAATATACACGCCCAGGGCACCTAGAAATAAGTAGGTGTGGGCTGCCTGGGAAACGGGATTCCCTGCATACTCATTGGTTGCAAGGGGGATTTGCTGGGGGTATAAAGGTCATGCATTGTTTTCTGAGAGGACACTTCTATTCTCACTGAGGCATAGGACACAGCCCTGATCTGACACCTCAGGATAAACCTTTTGGAAACTTGTGTGTATTTCAGCAAAGAGGACATTGGCCAGTGTGAGTTAAATTTTGTCTGGCCATGCCTGGAGTGAACCTGGACTTCCTCCCAGCCTCTCAGTCTCCTGAGGCTTTGGGAAGCCCAGACAGTGCTTGTGCTGAGTCTGGCCTCGAAGAAGTAATTGGGGACCTGTTTGCTCAGGATGAAGCTGAGGATGAAGAGGAGCAATTTGGTGTGAAGAAATTTGAGGCAACGTTGCGCTGTGCCGTGGGGGAGATCCACAGTGACCTGCAAGCCTTTGGGAAGCGAGTGGATGCCCGGCTGGATGAGGCTGCGGCTGAGGTGGCTCCTCTGGCTGAGACAATTTCCAGGTTGCAGGAGGAGAACCTGAGACTGAGGATTCAGCAGGAAAGGCTGATGAGGCAAGTTGAGGCCCTGTGTCAGGTGATGGGGCTACCTGGTCCATCAATGCATGAACTTTACAGCAAAGACTGCTCCAGTTTAATTTCTAATAAAAGCAAAACTTCATCTGGTGGTGCTCCATCCTGCATGCAGGAGACTGGGTCCGAAAAACTTCAGGATGCTTCCAGCTGCACTCCCCAACACTCTCTTTCCAGTGCACCTCAGGAAA
Source organism: Neolamprologus multifasciatus (assembly GCF_963576455.1). Lineage (NCBI taxonomy): Eukaryota > Metazoa > Chordata > Actinopteri > Cichliformes > Cichlidae > Neolamprologus > Neolamprologus multifasciatus. The sequence goes on from NC_140450.1 coordinate 18,145,520, forward strand.
CCCAAGCACACCGTCTCCTGCATAGTCAGTTAAGTGTACCCCAGGAGCCTCTAACGCCCATCCAGCACTCAGTCTCTGTGTCTCCCAGGACAAACGCACCTTCACCGGCCCCTCACCCGCCAACCTTTGCTACGTGCCGCTCCCTCTCTGCTCCCTCTCTGATGGCAAACATTTCTCTTTGCAACAGCACGGTACTGCTCTGTTAATGATTCTGATCATGATCCCTTTAGTTCAGATAAGCCACTTGAAGAATGGGACTGTCTTTTTGTGCCAGTGTTGCCAATACCTGCGGATCAGCAGACCATTAATTTTATGTGCCGCAGCAGCGATCCCGTGTTCAAACCACATACTCTCTCTGGCCACCTCTTTCAAATCTCTCAGTAAGCTTGACCGTCTCAGCTGACCGTCTCAGCTGCCACAGAGTTCTGACAGATTGTGTTTATGTGAAGGACTCCACCGCAGTCTGTCACAGAGGTATTCCTGTGCTGTAACACCATGCGTCTCTAATTGTGTCCCGGTTCGCATTCATGGATGCCTGCAAGTGTTCTGTTGAGTGGATGCACTTCCCGGCGGAGGGAAGGATGATTACATTTAGCAGCAGCCTTTTAGTTTGCCATCTGCAGATTGTGTGCCGTGCTCACTTTGGCAGGCACATGAAGATAGAATTGAACGTTTGAAGTCTTTCTTCGGCTTTTTTTTCCTTCTCATTTATAAAGTTGCAATCTCGAGTTAGAAAGAAAATGCAGGGAAGGAAAGCAGGTCCCGCAAAGCCACTGAAGGCGTTTTTAACTCATGTGGCACAGCGCGTGGCATGTACGTTCATGTTTTTCAGAAAAGAGCCTAGTATCAAGACGTCAGGTTAGAAAAGACTGAAAGGCTCTGATTAGATGTGGTCCTCATCTTGAGGCTTGTTTGCTTTTGCTACTGTGTAACATATCCTCTGTGTGTGCACTTGTAACATTTCCAGGGATATTGTAAATTTGCAGCATGAGATTCAGTTATTGAACCATGCAGAGTCTAATCTTGTGGAGGCAGCTGGGACCGCCAATCAACTACTTTAAGTCAAGGTGACTGGTTTCCATTAAGTGGTAATCCTTCCAGCAGACCGATGTGATAATGAGGGGTGATCTTATCTGATCGTGTTTCTGTATGTCTTTGCCCAGTTTCAGCTTGTTTTGGCATTTTTTCTATTTATACTTTTTCACCTGGAACTGGTCAAAGCAGTCTCCCATCACAGAAAAAAAAAAAACTATCAAAACAGGCTTTTTTTAAATTCCACAATAACTTGGATGTTTATAGGTACACTTAGGCTTAGTTATACATGACTCGACCACAAAGGTTATCGGGGAGCTTCTCACCCCGTGTGCATTCCCCCTGTGGCCTGACTCAGAGACCTTGTCTGGCTGCATTGCCTCCCAGAACATTCTTCATCGGTCGCGGGCCTCTCAGTCCAGCCTGTCCCATGGGTCAGAACTCTGTGTCCAGAAAAGAGTTGAAAACCAGGGGCCACCTTTGATCACCCAGTTCTGTGGCTGAGCTGGGCATTGTCCCTCCCTGCTGAGACCTGGTTTGGCCGGGGGACTTCAGTGGGCAGGTCTCGGCGGCTGTGGATACAGATGGGACCAGCTGCCTGAGCTATATCTGGACCCAGAGTCGTTTACAGCAAAAGCATTGAGGCCACAGCTAGAACATATAGTCTGCCACAGGCATTCAGCACCATATGAACATGTAAAAGGAATTTTCTATAGGATTCATGGTAACTCTCAATAATGCAACACATTCCCACGTTCCTCAGCTCTGCTCCTCAGCCCTTAGGAGATATTTTTCCTCTGGACTTTTTTATATAGTAATGCGTTGTCCCTATTTTACAGTGAGAGTAAAGTATTGCATCTGTCACATAAACTCTGGGGTTGGCAGCAGTGTTGTATGATTAAGAAAAATCCATGTGTCAGCAGCACTCCATAAACTAGTGAACAGTAACTTGGCAGGGTTTCTTTTAGCCTCGTGTGCTTATTGTCACTCCCTCGCAGATCATCCCGCTGGAGCTGGCCTAGAGACAAGGAAGTTATTACTGGACAGGAAGTGTCGGACGTACTGTCCCTGCGATGTGTTAGAGCAGCCCTCGGCTTGTTCTGATTACATCTTAAATGTCAGCCACTTTCAAATAAGTTTTCTTTTTTACCCTCCTTCATTTTGGTTCTGGCTCTGGTGTCCTTCCAGTAGCTCACTGATTTCCAACTAAGGTCACGGTTTTCTTTGCAGTCTATGATAATATATGTGCTCCTGTTCACGCTCTGTGTTGTGTTACTGTGTTCGTTTTGTGCGCAGATGGAGACAGGGCCCGTCGTCGCTTCTGAGCCAGTGTTTTCAGCTGTCTCGTCTGTCCAGCGTCACGTCCCAGTCATTCCCAATGGCTCTGGCGCTCAGACCAAACCTGCTGAATTCTCCGGGAAACTAACGGCTGAAAAGCTGGCTGCGATCGAGGATGAAGAGCTCCTCGACAAAATGGTACGTCACTCCAGAGCCATAATTCTCAATGATTTAAGTTATTATTTCGATAAAAGTGGTGTTTTGATTCAGGCATGTGGAAAGTTTGTGCATTGACACTAAACCTTGTCACAGCTCTGCAGTGTGTGTGCAGATTTGTAGCATAGAAAGTACCGATTGGGCGAATTTGCATAGAACGACCCCTCATGTTTCCATCCCCTCTTTCACAGCTCGATGAGTCAAAAGACTTTGAGGAGAGGAAGCTGATCCGCGCAGCCATGAGAGACCTCCGTAAAAGAAAGAGAGGTAACACCATGCATCTTACTGTTACTCCAAACTGCATGAAGGCTTTCTTTTTAGATATTTAAAAGCAGTCAGGCCTGATGATTTCTAATTTTCATCTACTTTTTTGTTATTGTTTATACCTTATCTTGACACGTAATTGCCTTTAATTCTGCCCTCAGAGGCCACGCTGGGATGTACTCAAGAGGAAATGGGTAGGACAGGTGGTGTGCAGTGTGCAATAACAATTTATACTTGCCTGTGTTTGCCTTTTTGTGTACACACACCCTGTCATTGTGAGACTGCAACAATCTTAGATGTGGTTTGTGATGGAGGATATTATGACATTTTTTGGTATCGTGCATGCATCCTGTGTTTTGTTTTTGGTTTTTTTAATGTGTTAAACACTCACCCTACAACAGTTAAGATCTGTTTTTCTGCGGGCACTCACCACGTTTCATTAGGCACCTGCTAATGGTGAGCTCAGATTTAGAGTGGATGCGTCAGTGGATTCAGTGGAAATGAGCATGCAAAGGGTCCAAGAGGGCCTCGGTGATCTAGATATTAGACACAATTTAAGTTAGTAAATCATTAATACTGTGCAGAATGTGTAAATGCATGCGTGTTTTCTGAGAAAAACTACAGCCATCAGTGCAGGTACCAGCGTTTTTGACATCGCGGTGTGTATTTGTTCTCTGTGGTCTGTGGTGTTTGCGCAGAACATCTTATTTGACAGCTTTGGCTTGCCTGTTAAGACTCCCACCTGTGGGTGTTTGTGTGCTCAGAAACCCTCACAGTCCCGTGGAAAGAATTCTGAAACATATTGCCTCAAATCTGGAAGGCCTCACTTAATCCAAATTTGTGGCAGTCAGATGAGGTGCTGTCAGCTTTAGGACCTCTTGTCCTCCTTCTCCTCCTCCTCTTTTTCCACTGACATCATCTCTCTACCATTCCCGTCTCCTCTCCTCCAGACCAGAGAGAAAAGGAGCGCGAAACCCGCCTGCAGGAGCTCCGGCAGCAGAGAGACGACCGGGTGCAGAAAGGTCGTGCCGGGGTCGGAGCGGGAGAGGTGGTCACGAGCAAGGTGGAGAAGTCGGCAGATGGGTCAGCCGTCGGCCAAATCACCAAAACGAACCGCTTTGCTCAGTCTGGTAGTCTCTAATCTTTCTTGAACCAGCATTTAACTGAAGTAAAACCAAAACAATAAAACCAATCTATAAACATTCAAAACAAAGACATTAGCTTGAAAGTAAAAAGAGTAAAATTGTGTTGCATCAAAACAATGCAAAAAAATTGATTATAAAGACAGAGATGGGAAGAATTTTGTAAAGAATGGTTGATTTAAAAAAGTTTTTGTGTGTTTTCAGATGATGGGAGCAAATCAACACGCAGTACTATTGTCGAGTCCAGTTATGTGCAGAAAACAGACAGTGAGTTTTGCTTGCTGGATTTACAAAAACACATTCACTCAAGTGCATTGCATTTTTTTTTCTTAATCTTCTCATTAATGTGTCCGTGTGATTGTCGTTCTAGGAGGGACAGTCCAGTCAAAATCATTCAGCTTCACCTCTTCCACCTCCACTAACACGAGCAAAAAAATAGGAAGGTTGGTCACGAGGCATTTGTACTGTTAACTACAGCAGATTTAAATATCTGTGCACTCTCTCAAATTAAACTCCTGCGCTCAGTGTGTTCGACCGCGAGGACGACGCGTTGTCGCGAAGTGCCAGCGGTGGGTTGGCCGCCATCGAGCGAAGGCAGGCGGAGAGGCGCAAGGAGCTGATGAGGGCTCAGACGCTGCCGAAGACATCGGCCATGCAGGCCCGCAAAGCCATGATAGAGAAGCTGGAGAAGGAGGGAGGCGGGTAAGAATAAACAGAAAGGTAGTGCTACCAAAGAAAGAAAAGGAGCAGATGGAGGCATGTAAATATTAACACAAAACCGACTTTTCTTTTAGCCCTGGAAATCAGGCGGTGGCCAAGGTAAACAAAGTCCAGCGCTCCACCAGCTTTGGCGTACCCAATGCAAACTCCATCAAGCAGATGCTACTCGACTGGTGTCGTGCCAAGACCCGCTCATATGAGGTGAGCCAGCGATCCTCCACGCTAAGTGCTCATTTTTAATCTTGAACCTAAGCTGAGATGATACTTTGGGAAAGTTTCCACTGCTTATCCATCCCCGTCTGCGTATCTCTTTTGTTTCTTTTCCTTCGTCAGCATGTGGATATTCAGAATTTTTCATCCAGCTGGAGTGACGGCATGGCGTTCTGTGCCCTGGTGCACAATTTCTTCCCCGAAGCCTTTGACTACAACTCCCTGAGCCCGAGCAACCGCAGGCAAAACTTTGAGGTGGCCTTTAGCGCTGCAGAGTGAGTACACGCTGAAGACAGGTTCTTCCTAACATTTGCAGTGACTGTAGGAAACCAATGGAAGAACTACTGTGTTAGGCCTATAGGTGTAGAAGTGATGAGCCAGTTTGATTCGCTGCCGGCATTTGCAGACCAGCGGTATGGGAAAACTTCTCGACCGATGTCCTGCTTTCCCCCTTTCTCCCAGGTTTATCAAAACCCCACTCATGACTGAGCCCATTACTAGTCTAATACCTCTGCCTCTAAACCTCCACTCTCTCCTCTGCTATGAGTAACCACTCTGACACCCCAGTCTCCTCCAAACCAGATCCCCACGGGCAATCCCACTCCAAACAGCAAACAGGTTAAAAAAAAAAACAAAAACAAAACTTCTAAGCTCGCCTCTGTGCCTTGAGTCATGTCCCTCTATTTTAGTCTAAAACTCTTTCCTCTCCTTGTTCTTTTCTTTTTCAAAATCCTCTTTTATGCCACCAGTCTTCACTTTTGGTACCCCCACCCAGCTGTGTGTGCATCTTCACGTGCTCCTACCAGGATAATGTAACGCTGAGATATCTCGAGTAGTGAATCGTACTCAGCGCTGTCCTGTCACTCAGCCACAGCCCCACCCACTCCCCCAGATCTTCTCACCTTTGTGTTGCACCATCACTCACCTCCCCGGGCACTCCAATCCCCACCAATAGTTTATGTTTACTATCTGGATTCTTGATACGCACTCAAACACACACTATACTGTGCACCAGTGTGGTTGTTTTTGTTAGTCACTCTGTCGTTGTAACTTTGTTTTTTTTGTGTGTTTTTTGCAGAATCCACGTTGTTTTTTTCATCGTGTCTCGTATTTCACATTGATTATGGTTAAAAAAACAACAACAAAAATGTCCTCGTCTCAGTGCACAGAAAAAAACAACAGCAAACAAAAAGGCTAAATGAGCATCGCCTGGCGCTCATTTGACATTTTGTTTCGCCTTTGTGTGTGTGCGTACGTGTTTTTGTCACGCACTGTATGTACTGAGATGTTCATGAAGCATGTCAGCTCATGGATATATTTGTGAACACAGAATGTAATGTGATTGTTTTTTCTTTGTGTTCTTTCTCACTCCTTCTGTTTTTGTTTTTCACTGGCTGCTCACTGCTTTCTGTTTTTTTTTCCACTCCCACTTCCTCATTTTCCCACACTCTCCATCTCTTTGTCTACTCTCTCCGTCCCGTTCCTTCTGTGTCTTTTTATCTGTCCTTTGCCTGTTGTCTTTCCTATTCTCTCCACGTTGTTTCTGTCTTTTTGGGTCTTTTCCTTCCTCTCCCTATTCCCTTCCTCTACCCCCTTCCCCCGCTGGCCGGGGGCGCAGGAAACTAGTGGACTGTCCCCAGCTGCTGGATGTGGACGACATGGTGAAGATGCGTGAGCCAGATTGGAAGTGTGTGTACACGTACCTGCAGGAGTTCTACAGGGGTCTGGTGACGAAGGGCCTGGTTAAAACCAAAAATTCCTCCTAGAGTTGCACCGCAGCTAAAACTGAGCCTATGGTGAGAGAGGGGACGAGCTTGTGAGGGAATCGCACACACTCTGTGGTTCCCGACAGACTTAAAATGTAAAACACAGAAAAACTCCTTTATTGGCTTCTTTTGGATATTTGATGCTTCATGTTAATCTGAAGCTCTAAAGTACCAAACATGGTGTGTGTGTGATAGCATGTGTGTATCTGTATTCTGAGACTATGGCTCAGGCAGAGGGCCAGGACCATCTGCAGATCAGTGCTTTAAAAGGAACTGCCAGATCACAACGTTTCAAACAGAGTTAAGGAAAAAAACAGAGAAGGATGAAGCCTGCTTTGTGCACCGAGTTTTTATCAAGTGTAAGGTTACAGGTGTTTATGCACTTGGCTTGTCAAGCCTTGTAAAAATACTCTAATAGAAATAAAGTTCAGAATGATTTATGTCCACAGTTCCTGAAATTACTGAAAAAATGTTATGTTGTTGACGTTTATTATCTCATCGTCCCATCTGCTGTTTTTAGGTGCTTTTTCTCTTTGTGGGACTTCTCAGGGGGGTTAGTGTGAGGAGATGTTGCCACCTTGTGGTTACACTCTGCATAGCTCACACTGGAGGTCTCAGTTCTTAAAACTGTTTATTGAAATGCCCAACATTACCCAAGTTTATTTATACAGAGCTTTTAAAGGGTCCATAATGGTTTAGAGCAAATGTGCCAAAGACTCTAGCACACTAAACAGCTTTGGAAAATGTGAAGAGCAGCAACGTTTTTGCAGCTTTTCCTACTGTTAAAGACCTCCTCCATGGCCATTTATACTATATTCATAGATAAAGAATCATCTATTTGAAAAAGAAAAAAAACTTGTAGTGAACATGATGATTTCTCCTTCCCAGCTGGTCTTCTGTCTGTTCTGCTTTCTCATGCACGCTGTCCTGTACGCCTGTTCCTCAGGACCCACGCCAACTGCATGCCTTTGCTGGAGGTGGAAGACATGATGATCATGGGTAACAAACCAGACTCCAAATGCGTCTTCACCTATGTGCAGTCTCTGGTCAACCACCTGCGCAGATATGAGATGTCCATGGGTCGGCCCTGTGACCTCTGACCTGTTTTCGGGCTCCCCCCCACCCCCAACCTTCACCTGATGATGGCCTCCACTCTGACAGCAGGCTGGGTCAAACAGTTGCACATCTCTGATGGTCGGCTTGGGGATTGTAAGCGTGTGTGCGTGTGTATGTATCAGTTAAAATCAGCTTAAAATGTCTTCCGGCAGTGATAATGTGTGTTGCTTATTCTGGACACACACACACTGTCGACACAAAAGTCTACCGTTCTCCAGTAAGAGGTCAGCAGCAGCATGATTCTTAAAAAGACCCCTTTGTTTAAAAAAAAAAAAAACTCCAAGTAATATTCAACAGGCAGTCGTTTGATCACATTGCTGTTGTACTGAGAAACGGCCAAGAGGGGAAAAAGAAAAATAGTTTTCTAGTATTTGCAGTTTTTAAAGTATTTGTACATGCGTTTTTCTCTGCTACACTTTTGTAAGTACTGTAATGTGTTTGCACTTCTCTCAGTAATCTCACTGAAAAAGAAAAAACTTATTATTTCTATTCAATTTTGGTACTTTTACTTTTTTTTTTAAACCAAACTCATGTTGCTTGAAGTGTTTTAATTAAGTTATTTTCATTTTGATGTAATTGATGAGTATAAGGATTCTTATTACATGAGCACAGGGATTTTCTGCCTTTGTTATTCAAGTGGATTCAACATCGTTGCTGTAATCTCACTTTTCTGAAGTCCAAACAGCTACTGAGGACATTTACTGGACATTTGATCCATCCTGTATGACCACACCACCACCATCATCATCATCACCATCATATAAGTATGGATGAAAGATGCTAGCTGTTAAACCGAGGTTTGGATTTTTTTGTATTTCGGTACAAAGAAGTCATTCAGCTGATTTGTGTCATTACTGGCTGTTTGGTGGACAGCACACACACACCTCCCACCACTCCTGCATTGCCCTGCCACACACATTCTCACACAGCTCTGTTAGAGGGCTCCTTATTTATGCTTGAGTAGTTTTTAATACGGTTAACGCTGGTGTGTACATCGTGCTTTTAAAAGGTTTTGTCGATAAGCTTAAGATGCCACAATGTTATATTTTCTTGTGTGAAAGCCGGCTTTCAGTACAAACATGAGGACTCATGACTGATAACCAGCCAACTGTATATTTAATTAAATGTAGCTAAGAGGAAACGGGACAAAAAATAATTTTAAATGAATATTTTATTTCACTTGTATAAAATTTGGGTTTCTACGAGAAGAAAATTTGGGTTCAGAGTTGATTTAAAAGAAGCTTATTTCTTAGATTTGAGAGATTATTTGAGAACTATCTGCTGCTGACAAAAAAAAAAACTTTCATGAAGCAGTGGAGTATTGTATGTGTGTGTGTGTGTGTATATATATGAGAGCTAAAACACATTATTTCATTTTTCTGTGCACCACAGTTAAATATGAAATAAACCAATTTGAGAAACAAACGTGTGTTTGTGGGATTATTGCTTTGAAGACTATCCATGGTCCCGGCAGCGTGGGATATCTGCACACAAACACTCAGCACAACAAGAGCCACAGCACACTTCTTTTTAAAAATGGTTTACTTTCCATGCACTTGAGTCTTTTTGTGCGCATCAGCCCAACCCACCAGAACATGCAGCATCAACCCCAGGCCAGTCAGACGATTTTCAGCCTGAGGCTTCATTTAGTTTCACAGTAGGTCAGAGGCAATCACAGACACACAAAAGAGCTCAAATGAGGCAAAGATCATTACCACAGATGACAACACAATGGACAGTGGCATAAAAAAAAGGTGCAAATTCAGACTGTGGAGCGTCTACATAGGCCTGCTGACGGGCTCATCTGTAATCTGCTAGGCTCTAAAATTACAAACATTTCTGTCACCTGTGATAATCAGCTGGTTGTGGAGCAGCTAAGGGAGCTAGAGGGGTACTGTTACTGCTGATGTCTTGTCTTACAGGTCAGTGTGTTTGACTTCTGTGCTGGGCTCTGAGGAGGCACCCTCTGTGGCTATAGATGAAGCAGAAGGCTGGTAGGCAGGCTCATTTTTGAACGGGCTGTCTTTGGCAGGAGAGAAGCGGAACTCCTCCGGCACCTCGGCCTCGGCCTGAGCCTTCTTGTAGAAACCCAGTTTCCCCAGCAGCTCGTTTATCTCAGAGCGGGTCATGTCAGACAGGGCGATGCGCTGCGGAGGAAACGCACTTGTTATAAAAGGACCATTAAACTGTGAGCTAAACAAAAGACACTGATCTGTGATATATTAATAGTGCAGTAAAGCTGAGCTGAACATTGATGGGTTTAAAGAAACCTGAAAAAACATTAAACCTGCACAAATGAATTATGTGTCGTGTGAAAAGATCACTCGTGATGATCAAACTACAAAGCTCTGAAACATTTTACATTTCTTTTGGATCCTTGTTACAGTTTTCTGGCCAATGTGCTGCTCTTTTTAATGTCATAACAGACATTTGTATTCATACAACCCATTTAAAAGCATGGGAACTGGCCCAAAGACCTTTCCAGTGGAGGCTGATTAACAATGCAAACATACAAGACGTCACAGGAAGGAACAACAGGTGCAAAAAATAATGCGATAAAGGCTGTTAACCACAACCACGGCAACAAATACAGGAGTTAAGAAAAAATAAGGCTATATAAAAGATATGGCTGAAGTTAAAAACAAAATAACACCTGAGAACGGGGAAAGTAAAAAGGAGAAAAATCTGATTAAATCATAAGAGTACTTTAAAATTTAAAGGAAGCCGCAGATCAAACAAAGTGATCTGCGAGTCATTTCATGGAAATGCTCCCGGCATTTACAAAAATATTATACTTGAAAAACACTTTAGGGTTACAATTTATTTACACGTTCAAATAAAACGTTATCCGAACTATTACATCTTCTCGAATATTCAGTTCAACAATTTTATTTTTTTGTTTGTTAAGTGATAAATAAGTTCGACCACCACAAAAACGCTCATCCCCACAGTCAAGTACAGTGATTCAATGCTGTATTTTGACCACAAAAATATGCTTTTTACCATTTAAAACGCCATAATAGGACTATCACATATATTATAAACATGACACAACAAAGCTCAACTTGTGTAACTGCATGAGAAAAGTCTATTGTTTTGAATTGCTAGTGGTAAGTGGTTTATCTGAATTCCTCTCTTATTTAATAATTTGAAGCTTTTAGTTAAAGTCACTGGTGTTTCTCACTTTACTTTTAGGGAAGTGCAAAATAAATAAATTGATTAAATGTCAGAACTGAATGAATATGAGTTGAATGACAGCATGTGGTCAGTAGCAGCTATTTTTAAAAAGCATTGATGTAACCATCATGAGTAAAAGCTCTTGGCAACACTAGTGACTCCCAATTACACAAAAACATTACAAGCTGTTCAAATGTTTTGTTTCTGGAGTAAAATTTTAGTATTTTATGCAAATTCTAACTGTTCTGTATCATTATCAATCTTTTTATCAAGTACGTCTAATTTGGGTGTCTTATATCTCAGCAGATGGTTCACTGCGTCACTGTTTTTTTGTCACATAAAATAAAACGTGTCATATTTGACCAGATAATTTCACAGCCATTGAATTTTGTTACACTTAAGGCTTAACATATGAAGGGTTACTTACTTTTAACTGTATGAAATTAATAAGACAATCTGCTGATTTGTTGCACGATTATTATAACCGACTATGTGGCTGAAGAGCCTGAGGAAATAATATTCATTAAAACGGCTGGAGGCTTGCAGAAGGAGTAAGGAAACACCGTTGAGAAAAAAATAAAATAAAAATCACAGCACAACCAGGCTTTGAGGAAATTTGGTGGGGAAAAGCTGTCATTTTTGTAACTAAATAGTCAGTTAAGTAATAATTTAGTTCAAGTTTAAATGTTAGAAGTAAATTCTTGTCATATCAAAGTGGGATATATCTGTAGAATGAGCTGTGCGCTGCAGATTTTTTGTTTCCTTCTGAAGTTATTTTAATCCAAAAGACGTGAAAAGCTCAGAGCCTGCTCAGCGGTCACAGGACACCTGTTTGTCATCATTTCAGCTGTAATCTCTTCGAGTAATGATGTCAAGTGTTGGTGGTTTGTTGTGAGATGCTTTACTTCAGTTGTTAAACTGATTCTGACATTCAGCACAAACGAGTGTCATATTTGCTGCAAGTAAACAACAAATACAATTTACAAAAGTAAAATAAAAGAAAGGTACAACACACACTTACGTCCAGCTCTTCATAATAATGGTTCAGGAGGACAAGCTCAGGGTCTGCGCCAGGAATGTGCTTCATCACCAGGTTATGGCTGAGGTGGTGCTCAGGGATTAAACAGCGTGCAGTTTATGAGCAGATATTTCTAAAGAGTAACAGTGCACTTCAGTGAAAGGATACTAAAGAGGAATATCCTGGATCACAAAGGCTTTGACCTGCAGACAGAGGTTTGGATTAGTGTTTTTCTACTCAGTTTGGGTTTCAGTGGCAAATCTGTCAGGGATTATGTGAAACTCTAAACTAAAATGTTCCTCAGAGAGAAAAAACTTCTAGGCAGGAGTAAGGCTTTAGCCTGCCTCTGACCCCTGGCTCTCAGTGTTTTGTCACTTTTGTTCACATAACAGGGAAACTTGCCTCTCTGAGCCTGTTCAGCTGTCATCCACCACACGTCTGAGGAAAGACAACAACACAAGAAACAAGAAAAAGTTACATGCAGAACTCGTGTTTCAGAAATGGGGCTTTACAAGAACTGGAAACATGATTACTGAACACACGTCATCTGCAACTGTAATGCATCTTTATACAGAAAAAAAATAATTTATGTGCTGGTATCACTGCAAGCTTTTACTTTGAAGAACGCTTAGTACAGCCCCAGGGAAGGCTACCCGACCTATTTTTGCTGATATCTGAGCCTCAGGTATAAGGCGTGACTAACACTACAATAACAACAGATCATGATTTGCTTCAGTGATGCTGGCAAGTAGGTGACTGGGTGACACCCTGGGGGAAACTGCACAGATCTCAAAAGAAAAAGGTGTAGAGTTTCAGTCTTTGTGCAGGACCGCCTGTTACACACCCTGTGCCCCCCTTTTAAGCTTCCACCAAGTCACTTTGTGATGACGATTTTAGGGTTACTAAAATAGTAACATTGCGAATTAGAGACCGTGTTCTTCATTAGATCGCATGCCATTCAGGCACGGAGGCATCCATTCAGCTTAGTACACATCTGTCCTGCTCACGCATGCGCCCAATCCAAAAATGTTTAAAAGCAGGGCACCCATTCACACGTTTAAACGAATCTGATAATCGGCCCTAATTATTCCCGTGTTCTTCTTTATGGGGAGGATTATGAAAAAAAATAAAGCCTTATGTTACCTCCACCCTCGCTCTTGCCAGCCCCTCCAGCTTCTTCAGATCCACATCATAAGCCGAGGCGCAGTGAAGTAAACTGGCCAACACGATCAGCCACATTTCTCCTGCTTCAGATCGAGGAGCCACACTCGCTCTTCACCAGGACCAGTACCTGCAGATGATTGAAGGTAACCGAGCTATGGAAGAGGAGGGAGGAGAGATGATGAGCAGCTATGTCACGTCCGGACCTTATGCCACGTCAAATATTTTTGTGGCGGAGAGAGGAGGAGGCGTGGATAGCGCGCTCATTGGTTATCCCGGGCTTCCTTAAAAGAAATGAATCCTATGGATTTCATGTGCGCTCTATAGGCTGTCACAGGCGGTGTAATTGTAGAGATGGACAACATAAAGAGCTCTGTTATTGTCTGCGTGCTCTTCTTCTTTTTTTTTTTTTTGATGCCCTTTTGTGCAAAGTGACACATGCGCCGTGTTACATTAATAACAGCATAATTTAAAATTCCAAAATGCACTGGATTATATGGTAGACTGATCCTGAGGGTGAACTATGCAAAGTTATTTAGCCTGTGTAATCTTGGATTTAGGAGGATTAAAGAAGATCGATTGTTGTAAAGGATTGTGGTTGCAAAACTCAGAGTCCCGTGAAGGAAATGTGATATTTACCAAGTCAAGGACTATTTAATGAGTCACAACCCTGTGTGGGAGCAGACTTTTCAGGTGTCTGATTCCCGCACTACAAAAGTTCTCACAGTGACCGGTGAGCGCTGAGCTCAAGAAATATTAGATCCGAATATGAAATAAATCCAACTTACTTGTATTTTACCTTCTTTCGCTGTTCTCCTGTTTAAATATAAAGGATAAATCTTCCTATATAAACATTTCTGGGAAGAAGAAAAACTGGAGCTGTTTGCTGTGTTTGCACTGCTCTGTTTCCGGGGTTAAAGCAGGTGACGGTATGTAAACCATTAGTTGAAACAACAGGAAGGAGGAGGACCTCCCCTTGAGTTAAGAAGGGTGTCAGGTTTACAATCTCACTTGAAAAAACCGTGGAAATAAGTTGCGCCAACATCAATGAGATAAACTACAACTTCACAGCTTACCTTCCTGAACTCACTGTGCTGTCGATCAGCTTCTTTGTTTTCAGGATGTCCCTTTCAGGACTGCTGTGCTGAGACTTCTTACGTGTCAAGTGAAGCTCATTTGTGTGAAACTCGTTCATAAATAGACTTCACTGGTGCCACCGGTGACAGATAAATCAGTCACAACACTGGGACAAATGTTATGTTTTTATTAGGGCTCTCAGTCGATTAAAATATTTAGTCGCGATTAATCGTATACTTATCAATAGTTAACTCAAGATTAATCGCAAATTAATCAGATTTGTTTTTTAAATCTGTTCTAAAGAAACTTCAACAGCATACTCTTCATGTTTCTAATACCCTTAACAGCATGGGAGTGAACAAATATACTTGCTTTATGCAAATAAAACACACACACACACTGAACATTCTGGACATTGTTTTCACTTCATCACTTAAATCACTTTAAGCATATTTGCACTGCACAAGACACTTACAAATGTGGATTGCACAACACTGGACATTATATTCTTCATTTCCAGTTAATACTTGTACAGCTGCTGTTATTGTGTATATATATATTTATATTTCTTCATACATTCTTATATATTTCTATACTGTGTATTGTGTATTTTGTTGTACAGTTATTTTATTTTCAACTTTAATTTATATATTTTATTTTATTCTTTCCCAGTTAAATTTACCCTTCATTCTAATTTGTGTTGTACAGTTATTTCATTTTTAACTTTAATTTTTATATTTTATTTTATTCCTTCCTAGTTAAATTTACCCTTTTTAATTTTCATATTTATTTCCTATCTTATTCATAGCCTTTTCTTTTTTTTTCTTTAGGTCACGAGCAGTTGTCTAAGCATTTCACTGCATATCGTACTGTGTATGACTGTGTATGTGACAAATAAAAATTTGAATTTGAATTTGAAATATGTTTTTATTGCAACAATTCAAAACAATGAAAAGTCCAAAATACTCTTCAGAAAAACCTCAAAGGTACTGAATGCTCAAATATCTAAATTATCAGCACCGGGAAAAGATCAGGTATGCTATACCATGTTAAACCAACTCAGTGAATCAGCTAAAGATCTTTTGTTAGGGTTGTATAACAGAGTTTGGGAGGGTAGGAAACTGCCGCAAAGCTGGAAGGAAGCTGTGGTGGTAGCCATACGGAAACCTGGAAAGGATGTCACAAATCCAGGAAATTTTAGACCTATAGCATTAACATCGCATGTTTGTAAAGTGATGGAGCGTATGATAACTGAAAGATTGACGTACTATTTGGAAACTAGAGGATTTATCTCTAAATATCAAAGTGGGTTTAGAAGAGGGAGGAATACTATGGATCCAGTTTTATGTTTGGAACATGAAGTTTGTGTAGTTGCGGCGTTTTTTGATATAGAAAAGGCCTATGATATGATGTGGAGAGATGGCCTACTAATTAAACTCTGTAAATTGGGTATTAGGGGGAGGATGTACGGGTGGATAATGGATTTTTTAAAGGGGCGACATATTCAAGTGAGGATTGGGAAGGTTTTTTCTGAAAGGTTATTGGTAGAAAATGGTACACCTCAAGGGAGCATAGTGAGCCATATGTTATTTTCTTTGATGATAGATGATGTGTTTAATGATATAGAGGCAGGGGTGGGATGTTCACTTTTTGCTGATGATGGAGCAATATGGAAGAGAGGGAAAAATATAGAGTATATTGTGAAGAAACTGCAGGGAACAATTAGAAGAGTCAAAGAGTGGTCTTATAAGTGGGGTTTTAAATTTTCGGTTGATAAAACCAAGGTGATGTTTTTTACAAGGAAGAGAGTTGGTAAAGACATCAAGCTTAAGTTGTATGATCAAGAATTAGAAAGGGTGAGTAAATTTAAGTTTCTTGGATTGTGGTTTGATGAAAGGTTAACATGGGCTGCACATATTCAGAAGGTGGTGGACAAATGTAAAAAAAAGTGTTAAATATAATGAGGTGTTTAGTTGGGAGGGACTGGGGAGCGGATAGGAAGTCTTTGAGGGCCATATACACTGGGTTGGTCAGATCACTGTTGGATTATGGGTGTGTAGCATATAACTCAGCAGCAGACACAACTCTGGTAAAGTTAGACCATATTCAGTATCAAGCACTACAAATTTGCACAGGTGCATTTAAAACAACTCCAACAGCAGCTTTACAGGTGGAGATGGGAGAGATGCCATTAGGGCTGAGAAGGGAGCAGCTCATACTTAATTATTGGGCTAACGTACAGGGCCATGGGCAGGATCACCCAACGCATGAAGTACTTAAACCTTGCTGGGAGAAAGAAAGGAGGGAAAAGAAGAGCTTTGGATGGATTGTGGGGAGACAAGCAACAGAATTTAATCTGGATCAGTTAAACATTAGTCACAGAGTGCCGTTACCGGCAGTACCTCCATGGCTACTTCCTGATGCTACAGTAGACTTAAGATTGTTGAACAAGAAGAATGAGGATAAGGCATTTACTTTGAACTCTCATGCGGTACAGGCTTACATTGACCACTATTATAGTTATGTTCAAATATATACAGACGCCTCAAAGAACACAACTGGTCAAACCGGTGTTGCAGTTGTGGTCCCAGAGTTTTCGGTGGAAATGGGTAAAAGGATTAGTGATGGGCTTTCTGTATACACTGGGGAAATGATCGCAATATTATTAGCTGTTCAGTGGGTGGAAGACGTGAGACCATTACATGCTGTCATTTGTTCACATTCAAGTTCATCATTGGTCAGTCTACAGCATAGTCACTCAGACAGTAGAGCAGATGTTTTGGCGGAAATTCAGCAGTCACTTTTCTGGATACACATGATGGGATGGCAGTTGTGTTTTTATGGGTTCCAGCGCACTATGGAGTATGGGCGAATGAAAAGGCAGATAGAGTTGCAAAGGAGGCCGTAAAACATTGGGTGGTTGACATGGCTGTTAGTTTTGGCCAAGCAGAGATAAGGAGTATGGTAAGGCAAGATATGAGAGCAAGATGGCAAAAGCAGTGGGAGGAGGAAAGGAAGGGACGATGGTTGTATAAAATTCAAAGGAGGGTGGGAGGAATGAGAAACGCAGGACGGACTAGGAGGGAGGAGGTGATTATACGTACTGAGATTTGGACATACTGGCTTGAATAATACATTATTCATGATAGGGAAACATAGTACCGGAAAATGTGATTACTGTGGGGTAGAGGAAACTATAGAACATGTCATGTTGCAGTGTCAGAGGTATCAGGTTGAGAGGAGACAATTGATTCGGAATCTCAGTAACCTAAAAATCGAACTGGATCTTGTTAATTTATTGTGAAAGGAATCGGGAAGTAAAAGTTATCAGGCCTTATTTCAGTTTTTAAAAGAGGGGAACCTGTTTGGAAGGATTTGAGGAATTTATTTATTTATTCATTGTTTTTTTAATTGTTTTTTTAGCGTCGTTCCAGACCATACTCCATACCAGTTGGTGGCGGTAATGCACCTTTCAGTTGTTTGAAGAAGAAGGCCTCCTCTTTACTGGGAAAACAAGATGGCCACCACAGAGGTAACCTGCAAAACCCTTTTGCTGTGTCCCAATTCAGGGTCTGCACGCTTGAAGTACGCATTTTAAGTGCGATTACGTCACCGCCACGCGACGACGGCTGTCCCAATTCAAAGTGTACTTCATATGCATACTCCAAATGCGCCGTCGATTTCCCCAAATATCAAGCGTGGTCCAGTGCATGCTTCGTGGTCCCATATATCCCACAATTCATAGCGCAGTGGTGGGTGTGGTTAATTTTGCTGCAAAATACGGCAGAAGGGAGCGGCCAAGAGTGAACTGTCAAAAGTAAGTACTGAATATGACCTCAGTTATTTATGTGCGAATGTTTAATAACGAAGAACATTAAAACATTGCTGTTGGCCAGATATCGGCAAAGTTATGTGACATTAGTGACTTTAGTGAAGCCTAACAATCATGTTTTACAGTCCTGTGGTCTCAGCCTCAGATACTCAACTAATCAAAGTGATGTCATGACAAAAATGAATGACCAACAAAACATTTTTTCTCCTTCATTTACGTCACACAATCTCGCGTTTCTCGCGGTTAGTATCATGGTTGCCAGGCAACCTGAACAGCGCGACGAAGGCTAGAACGTCCCATTTCACAAGCCTCTCACTTCCTCACTTCTCGTACTTATAGTACGCACCGTACGTAGTGCGCGTACTTCAAGCGTGCAGACCCTGAATTGGGACACAGCCTTTGTTACATGAATGCTTCCCAACACATGGGTTGTCCCTACTACTTTTGTTTCTTTGCACTGAACCAGTTGCTCAAACAGACAAGCATTATGACATTTTCAGATGACAGGGCAGCTCCCTTCTTCTGAACAACATGCCCAGAGAGTGAAAATAACCTCTCCATGGTATGGATGTGGCAGGTGCTGCCAAGTACTTGAGTGCAAGGTAGGCCGTCTCACTGTGGCTGTGTCCCAATTCAGGGTCTGCACGCTTGAAGTACGCGCACTACGCGTACGTACGTGTGTACTGTAAGTACGAGAAGTGCGGAAGTGAGAGGCCAGTGAAATGGGACGGTCTAGCCTCCGTCGCACTGTTCAGGTTGCCTAGCAACCATGATACTAACCGCGATATATATATATATATATATATATATATTACAGGATATATTACAGCAGTGAGCTTGAACTCTGGGTCAAAGATTCAAGTTGCAGTTATTTATATTTCCTATCACCTTAAATCTTCAGTCAAAGACAAGTATCTTTGACAGTGTATATACAGATGTATTATATATAAGAGAAATATTGTTCGTTTAATACGTTGGCATCATGACATTTGGCTCAATGCTTACATATATGTATAAAAAGAAAATGTACGAGCTGTGAAAACTCTTTCTGATAGAATGAAGAGTAGATTGATATATTAAATATTCCTATATTGGGTGAGAAAATCAGACCATGTCATAACTGCTTTAAGTCATACAGAATAGATATCAGAGCCTTAAACAGGCTGACTTCTGCTCAATGGGTCAAAATTGGCAGAAAGTATACAAACACATAACATCCTTATAGAATATGATGTAACACTATAGATCAACTAACCTCGGAATATATAAAGCATATAAACAATTACCGCAATATGATGCAACAAACACAGCAGTACTACTGATCCAAAATACTCAAAGCTTCATAGAACTGAAACAAACATTTATTTTTAGCTCCATTCTGCTGCTGAAACACACTTTAGGTTTCTAGACATTAAACTTGTTACTTCCTTTCATAGTGTTTAATTTGAAGGCCCTGAGTACTTTCTCCCACACGGAAAACACTGGGATGATAAAATTATTTGAACATTATCCTTAATAAGACTGATTCAGGACAATTAGTTATTTTAAACTTTCCTAGCAGTCCTTCACAAACAGGGAACAGTCTGTCTATTCTCTCCATCTGTCAGCTGCTGCTGGCTCTTCCTCCTCCTCTTCCTCACACACTGCTGAGTTTGTCCTGGTGGATCATCAGGGGTGCAAAGCCTCACAGATGATGTGCAGCAGTGGGTCCCTCAGTCTGTCCTCACTCTGGACACTTGCAGTTGTCACACATGGAAATCAAATGTGTGATAAGCTGCAGGATTCAAACACAAGTGTAACTTATAAATACATGTTCATACTTTTATTCCACAATCAGAGAGAAAGAAAGAGAGAGAGAGTGCAGGACAGACAGACAGGTGGCAGTCTCAGGTGTAGACACTGCTACAAAACAGCACAAGAGAAGG
Source organism: Neolamprologus multifasciatus (assembly GCF_963576455.1). Classification (NCBI taxonomy): domain Eukaryota; kingdom Metazoa; phylum Chordata; class Actinopteri; order Cichliformes; family Cichlidae; genus Neolamprologus; species Neolamprologus multifasciatus. The sequence continues at coordinate 18,165,454 of NC_140450.1, forward strand.
AGGATTTAGTGTTTGTGTTATTACGAGTGCTAAACAGATGGTACAGTGGACACGTGTGACTCCTGTGATTAAAGCATTTTCTTTCTGCTTAACGAGTGAACCGTCAGCTCGTTCAAACACACGTTACAGTCCGTTTGGCTCGACACCACCGAACAGAGGCAGCAATATAATAGTGATGGGTCGTTTGTGGACGAAATGGCTCTTAGAGCCGAATCTTTGACGTGAACGACGCGAGCCGGCTCCTTATCGCGAGCCGTCACGTGTTTTTTTTTTTCTTCTTTCTCTCAGCCTCTCTCTCTCTCTCGCACTTTTTTTCTGCTTCACTCAGCACACGAGCCTTGTGCTTTACGCTGGGAAGAGGGGGGAGGGGCGGTAGTTACACTCAGTAGCACAGGAACAGAGAGAGAGAAAGAGAGGCAGGGACAACAACGTCACATTAGAAAGGTATAGTAATCATCCACAACTATTTTCAGTTGCAGATGATAAAGGATTCAGAAAGTTTATTCATGCAGGTCCATATGACAGAGAATATGCATCTTCTTTTTGTTTTCATATTTTAATTTATATTTAATTGTGTTGTGGTTTGCAGTGTTTTGTGTTGTTTCACTTTAAATTTGTAAAAGGAAAAAGCTGAAAATTTAAATAGTTAAAAGTTGAAATGTGAATAGTTGATTTTTGTATTATATGATTTATTTATTACATTTTATGTGGAGTGAATAAATAAAAGTATATTTACAGTGGCTCCTACAGACAAAGCACGTACAAACTTCAAATCACGTATGAACTCTGAAGCACGTACAAACCCTGAAGCACGGACAAACTCCAAAACACGTAAAAACTCCAAAAACACGTACAAACTCCGAAGCACATAAAAACTCAAAACACGTACAAAACACAACAGAAGTGCTCCAGGATGCTAGGTGCAGTGTTGAGCTTTTGTTACCTAGTGGCTACACAAGCCAGCAAGTACCAACGACCGGATTTGGTGTGTGGTAGTAGAAAGGTGGCCACCGCATATATTTATATATAAACATATATAAATAAAACCACTTTTTTTACGTTAGTAATTCCGTTTGTGCATAATCTTATATTATTGTTAATAATAAATTAATTAAAGCAACAAAACAACCTGAAGAGCCGGTTCGGAGCCGAAAGAGCCGGCTCTTTTTAGTGAGCCAAGCCTAAAGAGGCGGAAAAGAGCTCTAAAAAGAGCCGGAAATCCCATCACTACAATATAACATAGCAAACATTAACAGTGCAGTGAATCCTGCTTGTGCCGTGATATTCAGGACTGCAAACCGAGCAGCATTCACTGACTATCATCTTGTTGTGTTTGTGGATATATGACTGACTTTAATTATCCATAGAATCATCACATTCTCTGTAAGATTAAGGTCAACTTAATGACCGAGCTAAGATCCTGTGGGACTTCCAGATACAGACGGACAAAATGGTGGTGGCTAACCAACCGGACATAGTGGTGGTAGACAAACAGAAGAAGACGGCCGTAGTGATCGATGTAGCGGTTCCGAATGACAGCAATATCAGGAAGGAACACGAGAAGCTGGAGAAATACCAAGGGCTCAGAGAAGAGCTCGAGAGGATGTGGAGGGTGAAGGTATCGGTGGTCCCCGTGGTAATCGGAGCACTAGGTGCGGTGACTCCCAAGCTAGGCGAGTGGCTCCAGCAGATCCTGGGAATAACATCGGAGATCTCTGTCCAGAAGAGCGCAGTCCTGGGAACAGCTAAGATACTGCGCAGGACCCTCAAGCTCCCAGGCCTCTGGTAGAGGACCCGAGCTTGAAGGATAAACTGCCCGCAGGGGCGTGCTGGGTGTTTTTTTTATATATTGAAGTAGAGGCTTTAGAACCAAGTTAACGCTGCAAGTACAAACATTACTAATGTCACACAACTTTCCTGACATGTGGCCAACAGTAATGTTTTAATGTTCTTCATTATTAAACAGTCGCACATAAATAAGTTACATAATATTCAGTACTTACTTTTGACAGTTCACTCTTCAGCTGCTCCCTTCTGCCGTATTTTGCAGCAAAATTATCCACACCCACCACCGCGCTATGAATTGTGGGATATATGGGACCACGAAGCGTGCACCGGACCATGCTTGATATTTGGGGAAATTGACGGCGCATTTGGAGTATGCATTTGAAGTAGGCTGTATCCCAATTCAGGGTCTGCAGCCTTAAAGGCCGTATTTTAAGGCCGATTACGTCACAGCGACGTGACAAAGGCTGTCCCAATTCGAAGGCTGCTCGAAATGCGGCCCTCAAATGCGTCCTTCATTTCCCCTGTCTAAAGCAGAAGGACTTTCAAGACTCATATACCCCTGTTATTCAATTTTTACATCTCCTAAAATGATTAAACTGTCCAATTCTATTATATTCAGCTTTATCTGGAAGAATAAAACACATTATATACGCAAATCACAATTAGTTAAAGACTATAAAAATGGGGGCTTGAAAGCTTCAGACTTTGAATCCATTATTGCTGCATTCAGGCTCAGATGGATAAAAGACTGCATTTCCTATCCTCAATCTACGTGGTACCATATTCCAAACAAACTCTTTAATAAGGTCGGGGGTTAGATTTTCTGCTCAGATGTGATTATGAAATATCTAAGATTCCTCTTAAGTTGTCTAGTTTCTATAAGCAAGCTTTGAATTTTGGGAAACTAATTTTCATCCACAATTTTTCACCTCACAATTCTGTGTTGTGGAATAATAGGGTTATAGTCATCAATAAGAAGTCCTTATTTAAATCAGACTGGTATGATAGCGGTGTATGTTTTGTTGTTGATCTGCTTGATAAAAACGGAAACTTGCTATCTTATGAAGAATTTATTGATAAGAATAAAATAGACATTTCATTTAATAATTATAATAAGGTTTGTAAAGCACTACCCACACCGTTGTTAAATCTTATTGTAAATACTTTAAAGTATTCACTAATAAGAACATGCTTATCTTCACTGACGATAGGTAATACCTCAATAAAGGAAAAACAATGTAACAATAAGTTAATCTCTAATACTTTTAAGCAAATAGTATTCTACAACTACAATGTCAATGTCAGACATGATCTTGATAGTATGTTGAAAGAAAAGTAATTTTCTTTTTACCTAAAATACCCACTTGCACCTAAAATGAAAGAAACACACTTCAGAATCATATCCGGCATTTATCCAGTTGGAGAACTCCTGTATAAAAGGTTTAATTTTGAGGCCGACTCTTGTGCTTTCTATTCTTCCGATCCAGAAACACTAGAGCAGCGGTCTCCAACCTTTTTTGCGCCACGGACCGGTTTATGCCCGACAATATTTTCACGGACCAGCCTTTAGGGTGTCGCGGATAAATACAACAAAATAAAACTAGTACCGGTACCGAAAAAAAGGAGATTTATTCATAACACACGTGAAAAGACCCAGGAAAACCGAGTTAATGATAAAAACGATAACAAAATAACCCTGAAAACTATACATTTCACACCTGGGCCTCAACTCTCGCGGCCCGGTACCAAACGACTCACGGACCGGTACCGGTCCGAGGCCCAGGGGTTGGGGACCGTTGCACTAGAGCATCTATTTTTCACTTGTCAGTATGTTAATGCTTTTTGGTTTGAAATACACTGTTGGGTTTCAATCAGAATTTCCAATATACCTTCCTTCACATCTAAGGATGTTCTTTACTTTATGGACAATCTGGATTCTGAAATCTCAGATGTTGTTAATTTTGTAATAGTGCTATGTAAGTTTTTCATTCATTTATGTAAGTGGAAGAATGCCCCTCCTATGTTTACTTGAATTACTTTTGTCAATATTTTAAGTCACTTAAGCTTATTTCAAATATGAATAAAAAAAAAAACCTGCTGTACTATACTGTAAAATCACAAAATACTTGCTATTCTAATTTTCCTGCCTGTGTCAAAAGGTCTATGTTCCTTATTACTTTACCCTAGAAGCTTTTATTTTCTCCCTGTAAAGTTATAATGACTTGCTTCCCCATCTTTATAATGTAAATTGTTACAATTCTGGTCTGTTTCTTTAACTTGTTTTGTATATGAAAATTTCTTTCAATTAAAAAAAAAAAAAAAAAGTCCTTCATTTCCCTGAATTTCAAGGATGTGGCGGTGTAGACTTCGTGGCCCCACATATCCCAGAATGCATAGCGCGGCGGTGGGTATAGATAATTTTGCCGAAAAAAAACAGCGGATGAGGGGCGCCCGAAGAGTAAACTTTAAGTAAGTACTGAATATTATGTCACTTATTTATGTGCAAATGTTTAATAACGAAGAACATTAAAACATTACTGTTGGCCACATGTCGGCAAAGTTATGTGACATTAGTGACGTTTGTACTAACTTGGTTTTAAAGCCTTTAAAATATACACAGTTCACCTTAATCTTAAGGAGAATGATCAAAGCTCATGTAGAAACAAACAAACAAATGAACAAAAGATTTTCTCCTTCATTTCTGTCAAACAAAGCTGTATGAAACGTTTCCAGCTGTTAGTATCATGGTTGCTAGGCAACCTGGGCAGCGCGACCGAGGCTAGACCGTCCCATTTTACAAGCCTCGGACTTCCGGCCTTAGCGGTCTTTGAGTACGCAGGCCTTGTGGACCGTTAAGGCTGCGTACTTTAAGGCTGCAGACCCTGAATTGGGATACAGCCATACACTTCGCGTGGCGGTGACGTAATCGCACTTAAAATGCGTACTTCAAGCGTGCAGACCCTGAATTGGGACACAGCCTGTGTGCCCCTTCATGCTTGAACCATCATTTCTGGGGACAGTCCTGAATCAGTTGTCAAAGTCAAAATAAACTTTATGGACCCTGTGCACAAGAAAATGCTAACTTCCTGGTTTGAGACCGGATGTGGGGTTGTACATTTCCGGTAGCTTTACTTTGCGGTCAATCACTACTGCGAAGATATACTCCAAAATCATGTCGAAAACTTGAAAACGGAAAGATTGCGTTACGTTACAAAGAGCAGAAGGTGGGAACACTCACTACTGTTGTGTCATAAAAAATTTAATGATCAATTTTGACGTTTAAAGAGTTTAGATCGATCAGTTGTTTACATCACTCAACACAAGCAGAACTGCATTACTGCAGCAGAAGACATCGTCCACATTCAGAAGCACATCCATCTCTTTATAGTGACTGGTCTTATGATTTAATAGGCAAATGTTCAGCATTCAAACTACAGGTGAAGAATAGTCAAACCAGATGTTTCCCCGTTATGTCGATATCAGCTACACAAGTACACACCTACACAGTTAACAAATCGTGAAAAAAAGCCACACAAAAAATTAATGATTGCTGGTAAGGGTTTCTATACACTAGTATGTATGAAGGGTATGTTGTGACTTACCTTCAAAATTACAGCGGTCCCTCGCTATAACGCGGTTCACCTTTCACCTCGCTGTTTCGCAGATTTTTTAGTGCAAGTTTGCATGCTTTTTTTTACATCACATTGTGTCCTGCGTACTGATCGCTGCAGACGATCTCCTCCTGACGTCTCTCCTGTACACTACAGAATTGCTGCATCGATCGCTAGCAGTGTGACTCTGAAGTGCAGTGCTGTATGTCTAATGAGAAAATTAGTGAAATGGGACTGGAAGGATACGAATTATTTACAATGAACAGGGTGAATAAAAAAGGAGGCGGTGTTGCCTTATATGTAGATAAAGTTTTGAAATGTAGTCTGATTGAATGTATGTCAAGCACCATAGATAACGTATTGGAATGTGTCACTATTGAAATCCATGTTGAAAAAGCTAACAATATAATTATAAGTTGCATCTATAGGACACCAGGTTCATGCCTTGAGACATTCAATGAAAAACTTGCTGCTATGTTTAGCAATCTAAATGATAAAAAAGTGCAAATAATTTGTGGTGATTTTAATATAGATTTGCTAAACCCAAATGGACATCAGAAAACAACAGATTTCATAAATACAATGTATAGTAACTCCCTTTTCCCTGTAATTATAAAACCAAGTAGAATAACAATTGATACAGCTACATTGATAGATAATATATTCACAAATAAAATTGACCATGAAATAGTAGGTGGACTTCTTATAACTGATATAAGCGATCATCTTCCTGTTTTTGCAATTTTTCAAAATTATTTTGGGATTAAAACTAAACAAAAGAATCAAATATTTGATATGATACGACTTAGAACAACAAGAGCCATTGCTGCCCTCCAGGTGGACTTAAAGGAACACAATTGGAATGAGGTTTTTGCAAATGAAGATTCAAATAGTGCATATGATGCATTCTTATCAACTGTAATTTCACTATATGAAAAACATTGTCCTTTAATGAAAATCACTAGAAAGCATCACAGATCAAATAAGCCATGGATCACAAAGGGGATAGAAGATGCATGTAAAAAGAAAAATAATCTATATAAGAGATTCATAAAACAGAGGACAAAAGATGCTGAAATAAAGTACAAGTTATATAAAAATAGATTAGTAAATATTATAAGAACAAGTAAGAAAGAATATTACCACAAATTATTGGAGCAAAGTAGAAGTAACACACAAGAAACATGGAGGATATTAAATAGTATAATCAAAAAGGGCTCAAAAAATAAGAATTATCCAGATTATTTTAAAAAAGATAAAGATATTGTGCTTGATAAAACTAAAGACATTGCAAATGGATTTAATGATTTCTTTGTAAATGTTGGCTTTAATTTAGCAAAAGAAATTCCAGAGTCAAGAAATAATAACGACCTAAATAAACATATTACTCAGAATGTGTCCTCCATGTTTATTGGTGCTGTAACTCATAGAGAAATAATTAACATTGTGAAGACATTTAAAAATAAAAAGTCCACTGACTGTTTTGGTATTGACATGATATTAGTTAAAAGTATTAAATCACACCTTTCTTGGCTGCTACTTCAAAGCACATTGTGCGCTGTCTGTCCTGCGTGCTGCACAACAACATTCAATATTTAGTATTTACTGCTGTTTACACTTAGCTAGATTAATGCGATGGTGTTGTGTATAGTATGTTGCATTGTTTTGGTTTTTTTTGCTTGTTTTCTATTCTTTTTCTCTCAACAGGTGATCCCGGAGATATTTTTTCTTCCCCCCTTTCTCACTGTCCCTCTCCCCTTCTGTTTTTCTTTTCCTTCCTCTTTCTTTCTCCCTTTCCTATCCCTCACTCATGTCTGTCCCGTCTGTAACAACTGAAAATAAAATAAATAATAAAAACAAAGGTCGATCAAATGGACCAATACGGCAATGCCATGATGATCCATTTGGCAAAATAAATCCATTGGGTATCCTTGTTGGTCTTCAGACAACAATTCTGACGGCTAAAGAACCAAATGGGACAGGCAGAAAAAAAAAAGAAAAAAAAAAAAAAAAGTTAAAAGTATTATAGACTATATAGTGCAACCTTTCGCATACATTTGTAATCTGTCCTTTCAAACTGGTGTATTTCCCTCACAAATGAAAATAGCAAAAGTTATTTCAATCCATAAAAACGGAGAGAGAAGTCAGTTTACCAATTATAGGCCAATATCACTGCTCCCACAGTTCTCAAAAATTTTTAGAAAAGTTATTTGTTAATAGACTTGATAAATATATTGAGAAGCATAATCTCCTAAGTGATAACCAATATGGCTTTAGAGTGAAAAGGTCCACTTCGATGGCAGTGATGGAACTTGTAGAAGGGATATCTAATGCTATAGATAATAAGGAATATACTGTTGGTGTTTTTATAGACTTAAAAAAGGCGTTTGATACGATTGATCATTCTATATTAATGAATAAACTAGAGAGATATGGCATAAGAGGGTTAGCATACAAGTGGATGAAAAGTTACCTGGATGACAGATATCAATATGTCGAATTCAATAATGTAAAATCTAAGCAGTTGAAGGTAACTTGTGGTGTTCCTCAGGGCTCTGTGCTGGGCCCTAAATTATTTATATTATACATAAATGACATATGTAGCATTTCCAAACTGTTAAAATGTGTATTGTTTGCTGATGATACCACTCTGTATTGCTCAGGTAAAAACCTAGAACAGCTTCTGACTACAGCGGAAAAGGAGTTAAATATATTAAAAAACTGGTTTGATGTAAATAAGTTATCATTAAATATAAAGAAAACAAAATTGATTATTTTTGGCACTAGACAAATGAAAAATGTATCTAAAATCAGGGTTAATGGAATTGAAATTGAAAGAGTGTACGAAAATAAATTTCTTGGAGTGATAATTGATGATAAGCTGAGTTGGAAGTCTCATATAAACCATGTGAAAACAAAAATGTCAAAAACCATTGCTATTCTCTATAAAACAAAGCATGTCCTGAACAAAAAATCATTATACACACTCTATTGTACTCTGTTGCTTCCATATATGACTTACTGTCTGGAGATATGGGGTAATGCATATAAAACGAACACTCTTCCTATTTTCAAGTTGCAAAAAAGAGCTATAAGAATTATAAACCAATCAAACTATATAGAACCAACTAACATTTTGTTTATTAATCTGAATACCCTGAAATTTTATGATTTAGTTGAATATAAAATGGCACAGATAATGTATAAAGCACAAAATAACTTGCTTTGCCCCAGTACTCAGAAGCTGTTCAAAGTCAGAGAGAGTCAATATGACTTAAGGGGAACAGATTTCTTTAAAAAAAAACAAGATAAGGACAAATATAAAGCAGAGATGTGTTTCTGTTAGAGGAGTTAACCTGTGGAATAGTTATGACAGTGATTTAAAAAGGTGTAGTTCATTTTCCTTGTTTAAAAATATGTTTAAAAATAGAGTATTAGAAATATATATATATCAAGAATGAAAAGAGCAAAAAAAAACAAAAACAAAAAACAAAAAAACCTCTTGATTCTTTTGCTTTGATGTAGTTACTTACTAAGGTGGAAAGTTTTTTGTTTTTTTGTTTTTTTCTTGTTTGTTTGTTTGTTTGTTTTGTTTTTGCTTTGTTTGCCTTCTCTCACCCCAACCGGTCGCAGCAGATGGCCGCCCCTCCCTGAGCCTGGTTCTGCCGGAGGTTTCTTCCTGTTAAAAGGGAGTTTTTCCTTCCCACTGTCGCCAAAGTGCTTGCTCATAGGGGGTCATATGATTGTTGGGCTTTTCTCTGTATCTATGAAGCGCCTTGAGGCGACATTTGTTGTGATTTGGCGCTATATAAATGAAATTGAATTGAATTGAATTTTATTATTTGCTTCGAGCCCTGTGTACAGGAGCTGCATGCTAAAAGATCTTTTGTTAAAAGGGTTGGCGTAATAAGCAAATGCTTCAGCCAATACCTTTTGATTAGCCTTGTCTCATGCTTTCTTGCTTTGTGGTAAATCTTTGTTCTGTCTTCACTGAGATATTTGAATGCTAATCAATAAAAACATATCACTTCATGTCCATGATGTCGACGAAACGTTTTGCACCGTCAAAAAATAAAATTTGCTACTTGATTTCACCTATCGCTGGTTATTTTTAGAACATAACACCCACGATAAACGAGGGACAGCTGAGAAATATAACATTTGAATCCCTTTTCTCTTTTGCTCTGAGGCGCGAGGGAAAAAATATCGACAAGTCCCTGAACACCATTTACAGATATATTGGGTAAATGCCCAAGACATCTATAGAGATGTAAATCGCCGCTTGATTCATTCATTTGCTTAACTTGTTTTGGACCGTAAACAAGGCGCGAATAGGACACCGGAAACAAAGCTCCCCACAGGAGTTTCCGCACCGGAGGTAGCATATGCTAACGTGCACATTTTCCCCTATATACAGTACGGCATATAGAGAGATGAGACAACGAGGGTTCGGTTACATCAGTGCAAAAGAAAAACAAACAATAAATATAAGAAGGGTAAGAAAATAAATATACACTTTAAGACTAGGAGGTAAAAGTATCAATAACAATTTACAATTTATAGTTTGAATTATTTAAAGTGACCTTTAAGTGATTTAAAGTGACCAGTGTAGCAGCTTGTAAACATTGAGCAGAATTCTTGAGAATAAGGAGTGTCCTGGACTAAAGATTGTGCATGCTATTGTGGTGGACCACTAGAGGGCTCCACTCACACCCAGTGTTGAAGAAGTGTGTTCCTGTGTTTTGTGGCGCGATATGTGCAGTTGATGTTGGAGACGAATAAAGAAGGAGTGAGAACTGAGAGCTCTGTGTCGTCGATGCTTACCTCCAGACTATGTTATATTTTTTTTCTGTAGTAATGTGAAAATGCATCAATGTTCATGCATTAAGTTAAGATAAATAATTAACTGTTTGTTACAGGTAATGTTATGAAGGTCTAGTGTAGGTACTGTTAGCAGCTTTAAGCTAACCACAGTGCACGGCTTTTCCCAACAAGTCTTGGCCCTAAACAGCACAGATATAAACACACACTCAGTTTTTGACTCATGCATTTTTAAGTACCAGTGAGACTCACGAGGTACCCTCAGGTGTTTCCACAGGCTAAAGTAGAATTAATTAGTTTTCCCCCCCCTCTTTGAATAAACTGGTATTTATGGCAGTGAGTGCACTAGTTCCAAGTCTTTATTTTGACATATTTATATGCAGTAAATACAATAACGATAATTAGAAATAATGAAAAAACATTACACAAAGATGCATCATTATCACTGTATCATTGACCCATAACTAGGAAGTGAGTATATTACATGTTTAATAAGTGACATAAGGTACAAATGTGCAACACTGGGTGATGGTTTAGTTCATCAGACAAAGCAGGTGACCCATATGACTTAAAACTAATTGGAATGAAATGGAATAAAACTATTGTGGTCTGACAGGAGGCTAAATGTTAGGGTAATGCTGGGTTAGAATCTGGCCTGAGGCTATTTACTGATCGTCTTTCTCCCTGCTTTTCATTCTTTTCTCCCCTGTTCTATTATATTAAAGCCCCCACCCATCAATCAAAAGTAAGAAAGGAAACTTAAGAAACCTGCCCTAATTAAATTATTTAGAATAGTATAGTCCTTTTGTGTCATTGTACATGCTGTACCGGAATAAAATATAAATGGTAGATGGCAGGAATAAACAGCAAACAGGAGAAATATATACAACCAAGCGGAATATACACAACAATAAGACAAAGGCACACATTAGAGAACAATAGTTGCTTGGAAGCAGTGCAGAGATAAGACTTGGTCTGAGTACAGTCCGTGTGTGAGTGGCCTGAGTGATCAGGGTTTCTCAGACCATGGCTCAGGTTGGTGAGGAGGGTGGGCAGAGGTGGGGTGTGGGGGGCATAGTGTTTATTGACAGTCTGAGTGGCCCAGGGGAAGAAGCTGTTTATGAGTGTGAAGGTGTGGGACCTGGTTTTTCTGAGATAGGAAGATCTGGCGATCGCCTCCAGGGGTGGCAGAGAGCAGCCAAGGATTGTTTTGGTTGGTGTTAATTTCCCTCTGTACAGCCTTCCTGTTCTCAGTTGTGGCCCCTGCGTACCCAACACCCAGGCTGTAGGAGAGCATGTTCACCACTGAGGAGCCGTAGAAGGCCATTTATTGCCTTTTGTTGTTAATGGACAGTGTAAAAAGACATCTAAGAGGAGGAAGAACAGTGCAGCAATTTATGGAACTCCAGCTAGTGTCTCTAAGCAGTGAGATGAGATCTGAGGACTGTCAAAAATTGGTTTAAATAATATGCCCTGCAACAGAGTTTAGGGGTCACCACCATCTCACCCTATCACTAGCATTCTCCTTTGTCACACCTGTGTCCTTTGTGGCATGTCCTCCTTCACTACATCCATGAGCTCTCTCCGAGGTCTTTCTTTTCCTCCTGCCTGACAGCTTCATATTCAGCATAATTGTGTCCAGTATATCCACTATACCATGGGTGTCAAACTCTGGCCCGCGGGCCAAATTTGGCCCGCAGTCTAATTACATTTGGCCCGCGAAGCCATACAAAATTAATATTAGAGCTGGCCTGCCAGTATTATACAGTGCATGTACTGCTAATACTACAATTCCCAGAATGCTCTGTTGGTGTTTTGGCACGTCAGTCATGACAGGACCCATTAGCACCCTCTCCTCTGTTGACCATAGTCATAGCAACCATGCAAATACTGCCATGCTACCTATCCCAAAATGGCAAAAAGAAAGGCAGAAAACAGGAGCTTTCTGGACAGGTGGGAGAATATAATGAAAATTTGATAAATGATAAAATGATAAAAATTTAATTCAGAAGGCTGCAAATGCATTTTTTATTTAAGAAATGAATTCCACTGATGTGTTATTTAATTGGAATTTTGATTTTGCATGTGTGCAATATTAAGTTATATATACGTTTATATAAGTTATATATATTGTTTAGTATTAAGCTTTGCTTGTTCCATATTCAGTTTTTCAGCAAAACTTGTTTGAGTCCATAAGAAAAGATTCCTTGTTATATTTGGAGGAAGATTTTTTTTCAATGAATATTAATGTTAGCCCGCGACTTTGATCCAGTTTTGAATTTTGGCCCACTGTATATTTGAGTTTGACACCCCTGCACTATACCTCCTCTGCACATGTCCACGTCATCTCAGACTCGCCTCTTGAACTGTGTCTCCAAACCTCAGCCTGAGCTGTCCCTCTGATGTACTCATTTCTAATCCTGTCCGCCCTGCCTTTTTCTTAGTGTCACCAAAGCATAGGCGCTAGCACTGTAGTCCGGCAATGCCGCTGTTGCGCTTGGGGGCTGTGCCAAATCCTAAATCCACAAACAGAAAAAGCACATCTGGGGGTTTGTTCAGCTGTTACTATAAAGAGCATTAAAATGACTCAGTCCCTGCTATTTGATTGAAAGTTAAAGGCATACAAGCCTCGCTAATTTTCTCCCACGCTCTTCAACACAGTAACCACCAGACAGCAGGAGTGCGCCATCATAGAGTGAGAATACATAGATCTGACGTTCCTAATGTACGTTTTCCATCTTTCTTTTCTTTTCTTTTCTTTTTTTAAAAAAAACTTGCACCCTGACATTGTGCATCATTTAGTGTGTTCTCGTGGCAAACAGTGTACATCCGCGCGGAAGCCATGTTTGTAGTTGCAGCCTAATTGCCCAGTGTCCTTTCTGGTAGTCGCACTTCTGGCAGACTGACTCACTCTGCACAGTAATCGTCCGCCAACATTGGTAGACAGCGGCTGCTCGTTTACGGAAGCGCTCTTGGTCGCTCGCGCTCTCTCTCGTACCGTCCGGGACGTCTTCTGTAATTTGAAGGGCACGGGGCACGGACGTGCTGCTGCAGCCTGTGTCTTTAAACACAAGAAGGGGGAATGTGTTTCTGAGGCATGTAGCCTGCCTGGCTAAACCCACCAGCTCCTCCTCTCTCCTACCTCCCGCTGAGGAAGGAAGGAAGGAAGGCGAGAAAAGCGCTTGAGATGCCGATGGTTTCATCAGAGAGGCGACTGGAAATAAAAGTTGAGCGCGTTTCTTTTTTCCCAATTTTTTCTTTCTATAATTTCCTGTAAATTCCCATCTTCCATCGGCGCTCCGGACAGACAGACAGACTCTGCAGAACCCCAGCTCTTAAAAATTCTCCGCGCAGACGATCGCAAACAGGTAAAGGTGATAATTAATGAGACACGCATGCGTTATGTTCTTGATTGAAACCTATTAGCAGCATTTGCGGCGTTACAACGATATGCTTCTGTTACACAACTTTCAGCTTTCCTTAAAACAGAATACATATGGAGACGCTTGTGTTACCGAGACAGGAAGTGTTAATTGCTGTTACGCCTTAAGAGCAGCTGCAGAAAAATTCCAGAAACCTGACTTCGTTGCCGTGGATGTGTGCGTACACGTGCGCGCTACATCATTTGTTTATAATATGAAAGTATGATAAGACATTAACAAAAAAAAATTAAAATTAAAAACTGTCTTTCCACCTTTTGCATCGCTTTACACACGCATGCCCACAGGCTGCTTGTCATCTTTTCCACCCTCATCTCATACATAAGGGCTCACAAACACATGCAGACTTAGTGTCTTAACTCAGATGTGATGCACAACACAGCACTGTTAAAACTGACCTTCATTCTCTTTTCCAGCCTTAGAAACTGTCCTTGAAGGAAGAGTGTAATTAGGCCAAGTACTCGGCTGCTGTTCTTGTTCCAGCCGAGGTGTCACAGCCATCTGTGGCACAGGAAATGTGAATATTTACAGCAGGCTTACATGCAAGATTCTAATGTTTACATACAAGATATCAGATGAATGAAAAGCACTGTTGGCTTGTTAGGGATGTTTGCATATTACACAATGTGTGTGTGTCATTTAACTGACTGTTGTTATAAATGTAACATTATGAGGTAAACCATTCAGTTACTTAATCCCTTACATGTAATAGGAGTTATGGGGGGTGGGGGGTCATGATAGAATGTCTCCACTCTGGATTTCAAAACAGTGTGTGTAATGTCAGCTCAAAGGACTGATTCTTACTCGACGCTTTTGTCAGTGTATACAAGAATGATTACAGCGATGATGCGAAGATGCAGTTGCAGAATTTTGTGATTTAAATCAGTTCCTTTGGCTTGTATTTAAATACTGCTCAGGAAGGAAAACTGTGAGTAATGAACCAACGTCTCTGTGAGAGATCCTTTTGCTATCTTGCAAATGCAGACATTAGTCCACACGGTCGGAAGCTGTTTCACATTCCTTTAGCTACATTCATCTCAATTACTTGACAGTGTGCAACAAACATATGCATGAAGATTACTCGCTATATAAGATGCTGCTTTTGCAACATGGTGACCAATGTTCCCTATGGAGAGTCTTCGAAGCAGAAGGCTTTAGGAAGTGAATCTTTCCATTCGACGGATTTCTATAATTGGTAATGGACAGAACTGGAAATTGCAACTCACAACATAGTTTTGCAGTGCAGACAGCGCACTGTGTGTTGTCAGCACGTGTCTTAAGTGTTAGACTGTAGGAGAAATCATTGTGACATCCTGCAGCCCTGGCTATGACCTGATCAGAAAGATGCAGCCCCTTGGATACAGAGGAGCAATACTCAGTGGCATTAGGACCTGGAGGAGCCATTTACAGCTGTGGCAGCAGCTGCCGGTGTCGTTTCAGTATGGGTCATCATTAGTATCCCTGTCACAGGGGCATATGGCTCTGGAGGCTCTCAACACCAATGCACTGCTTGGCTGTAACTCCAGCATTCAACACTAAAGAGGGCAAAATGTGACTGGCATGTCAGCTGGAATCTGTGTGTGAACAAGGAATAGGATAAAACATTGGCATTTCAATATATTTAATTCCTTCTCCATTTGATCCAAAATATAGATATTTTTTTAATTAAGCCATGCTCTAAATGATTCGCTTGGTAGTTGGACTTACCTGTGTCAGTATTCTTTTGTCAAATGAATGAGGGTCAGCTGAACAGACGTTAATGAACTTGTGGTGTAGTCGGGGGGCTTTGATGGTCAGCAAGGCAAAACAATTCAGAAAGCTAATTAAAGTCTTTAAGCCTGGAGGTGCTTGTATGGGGGAATGTGTCTGTAATGTAAACACACCAGAACCATTTTTATTAGACCGCGTGCAAGCTGGGCACAGTAAATGAAGAGGCTACACTAAAGACAATCTAATATCCTCAAAATGCTTCTTAAGGGCAAAGAATTCAAAATGCTGGATCTAGTAGAGATCTTGCAAGTGAAGTAGTTTTTTTAAGGCATTTTTTTGTAGTTGCACAACTATGACATCACACCAAAGTGATTGGTCACTTACAATGTTGAACCTGGATCAACAATAATTATGATGATGTGGGAACAACACCAACAAGTGGATATCAGATCGTGCACACAGTAATGTCAGTGGGGCTGTGTGGTTACCTCAGATTAAATTTAGAAGAGAAGCAATTAGGAAACTTTCAAAATTCTCCCAAATGACTCTTGTCCATAGAGCCTGAGGTTTTCCACATTCACTGGTCATTATATTAGATACACCTATTCATATAAAAGCAAACATCTAATCAGTAAATCACATGACAGGAACTCGGGGCATTTGGTTATGTCAAGATGACCTGCTGAAGTCCAAACCAAGAATCAGAATGGGGAAGGAAGATGATTTAAGTAACTTTGAATGTGTCGTGGTTGCTGCTGGGCTGATCTCGGTATTTCAAAAACTGCTGGTCTACTGGGGTTTTCACACTCAACTATCACTCAGGTTTACAGAGACTGGTATAAAAAAAGGGAAAATATTCAGTGATTGGAGGTTCTCTGGGTAAAAGTACCTTGTAGATATCAGATGTCAGAGGAGAATGACCTGATTACTTTGAGGTGATGGCAAGGTACCAATAACTCAAGTGTCCACTCCTCATAACCAAGGTATGCAGAAAAACATCTCTGAACATACATCAAACCTTGAAGCTGATGGGCTACAGCAGCAGAAAACCACTCCTGGTGCCACTCCTGCTGAGAACAGGAAACTGAGGCTACTATTCACAAAATTGGACAACAGAAGATCGGAAAGACATTGCCTGGTCTGTTGAGTCTTGATTTGTGCTTCAACATTCAGATGGTAGGGCCAGAATTTGGTGTAAACTACATGAAAGCATGTATCCATCCTGGCTGTTGTCAATGGTTCAGGCTACCGGTAGTGGCGTAGTGTGGGGGCACATTTTTTTGGCACACTTTGTGCCCTTTAGTATCAACAGAGTATTGTTTAAACGCCACAGCCTGCCTGAGTATTGTTGCTGACCATGCTCATCCCTTTATCACCAAAGTGTACCCATCTTCTAATGGCTGCTTCCAGCAGGATAGCGCACCATGTCACAAAGCGCAAACTATTTTTTGAACATGATTAGTTCATTGCACTCAAATAGTCTCCATAGTCACCAGATCCAATAGAGCACCTTTAGGATGTGGTGGAACATCATGGACGTGCAGCTGACAAATGTGCAGGAACAATGTGATGCTGTCTTGTCAAAATGGATCAAAATCCATCCATTCACTTCTACTTACCCTTTTCAGGGTCACAATGGAGCCTATCCTAGCTGTCTTAGGGCGAGAGGCAGGGTACACCCTGGACAGGTCGCAGGACAGAGACAAACATTCATCCTCATCTCCACGGTTGTTGTGTTGATGCCTGGGCTGTTCTTACTTGCTGGTTGTACTGCTGCTGTGGCTTCGAGGGATAGCAGCAGAGCCGTAACACCAAATATCAAGGTTGTGGTAACACTGATTAGTGGATCCTCAGGGGATCGTTTTTTATAGTAGCACAAAAATTAAGCTAATGATAAGAAGTTCACAGAAACTCCACCTGATGGTGGAATTGAACTCAGGTCCTGGAATTTTTTCCAGGACCTTGTTAAATCTGTGCAACAAATAATTAATGCAGTTCTAAAGGCAAAAGGGGTCCAATCAAGTACCAGCAAGGTGACCTTAGTACATTTGCTGTTAAGTCTATTTCTTTCAGCTGTAATTTTAAATAATAGCTCAACAGCAATATTTTAAAACCTGAAAAATGATAATGATAGTGAAGCGTATGAATGATAGCGTATTGTTAGTTAATTGGTAGATCCCAAAACTGGTGTCAGTACTGTAATTCAGAGCCAGTGGTTTAAATCCCCCCACCCATCCATCCAGTTTTGGGTCATGGTTGACCTTGAGCCTATAC
Organism: Neolamprologus multifasciatus; assembly: GCF_963576455.1. Classification (NCBI taxonomy): domain Eukaryota; kingdom Metazoa; phylum Chordata; class Actinopteri; order Cichliformes; family Cichlidae; genus Neolamprologus; species Neolamprologus multifasciatus. Next base: position 18,183,098 of record NC_140450.1, read on the forward strand.
CAGCTGTCATAAGGCAGTTACACCTTGGACAGGTTGCCAGTCTATCACAGAGCCACTACAAAAGATCAAAGTCTGTGTGTGGAAATAGAAGAAAAAATAGTGTGTGACTGTCATCCAAAACTGTATAGTCAGTGAATCCCACCAAAGAAGCCAAGGAGGCTGGTTGGAGCATGCTGTTTGGGTTACACCACATCCTTCCTGGCTCTCTCAGCTCTCACCCCCTCAAGAGGCTGCATGTAAACACTATGACACATTTGTTATTATCAAATCATTCCACTCTCTCCTCTCTGAACGTGAGTGGAATAAAAATTGGCAGCCTGTCGTAATTGTTCCCAGAAAGGCAAATATTTGGCTCTTCCTCCGTCATGCAAGAAGGAAATGAGAATGTTAGAAAGATGAACTGAACTCGATCTAGATTTTCAGTCTTCTCTCTCATTTTTCCACATCTCTGAGCACTTGAACATACTTTACCATTGATTACAATCTCTGTATGGTTGTTGTGACGGTAGCATATGATGTCTTGCGTTGATAGTGGCTGTGAGGTGGCTGGCTGAGAGAAGACGACACAGAGCCTCAAGGGTCACCTTTTAGTCCAGATGGGTTAAGAGAGGAAAGAAATGGAACGTTTTTAGCCTGGGAGTAGTCTACATCCAAAAACTAAGCAGTTCGGTGTCCATACACTAAAGGTTGGAAGCCGGAACAACAGAATTTGGGGAAGATGGGGAGCAAAAGGATTAGAGAAATGGAACGATAAGAGAGCAGGGGGGATTAAAGCCTGGAAAAATACACAGTGCCAGAGGGAGGTGTGAGAGGATCAATTTGGAGACATTCTGCAAAAAGACTCGGTGCTGTCGCTGAATGAAGGGCTGACTCGGCTGGCTCTTCCTCCCGCTGCCCTCAGCTCGTTTTGCACCCACCCACTCACACGTGTGCCCACTCACCCTCCTCCTTCATGCTCCCCCACCCGACTAAATGTCATACATGGATCATAAGAATACTTTATGCCCAGTCAGGCACCAGGTTATTGGTGAACTGAAGGACCAGCATGTTAATGAGCACATGTGGAATACAGAGGTGACCCTCCTCCTTGCGTTAAAGCCACAACCTCCTGCTGCTTAAGGTCATGTGAATAAATACGAGGGAGCTGTGTTGCCTCTGTGTCCCCAATGATTCCTGTGATTTTCACCCAGAAGGTTAGGTTTGTCCTCACCCTCACCCTCACTACCACCACCACCCCCACCCCCACACATGTTACACTTGAAACGCCACTGACTCGCAGATCCGTCACCGTTTTGTGCCCAAATCAGCTTTTTTCCCAGCTTGTCCCCGACCTGTCCCTAAGATTTTTACATGGTGCACATTTTTTGCACTTAGATTAAAAATTGTCATTTAAATGGGACTTCAGTAGCTTGTGCTGCTTTTGTATTTTATCAATCCACAGTCGAGAAACGCAAATGAGATAAGGACAATGAATACGTCGTTGCGTGAATAAATAGCCTATTTGAATTCGTTATTTATCTCTCTGCAGCTTCCTCTCTCTGTGTTGTTGCTGTTGTGGTTTATTCTGGGCTGTTGGATTTTGCTCTTCTGGACCGTGCAGTGGTTCCTCGTGTTAGTGTGTGACAGGTGCTTTGAGCTGATATGAACTGACTGAGTATCTCCCTGGTTACTGGAGGACGGGCAGGGGGCTTAGGTAGAAGCAGAGAGGATGATGAACTGTGTCCAGGCTTTTATTCACAAAATTTCCAATCCTGTAGCCACAGTAAGACAACATGCCTCTTTGTGTCTCGTTATGCTTTATGCTCTTTATTCTGTTATGTGAGTTTTGTTTCGTCATTGTATTCGGTACATTCAGCTGTTTCCAAGGCCATGAGAAACCAGGTAATTGAACATTCATGATGCGGGGAGCCAGAATGACTCACTCAGTTGTTCTGCTGGGTCAGTCTTATGACGGTCTTTTAGTCATCAGCTGAATTGGTGTGTCATTTGTTAAAAAGGCTACAGGTTGTGTTGTGCAGTGTTACAAGTTCACTGTGTACTTTGTTAGCTCCATTTATTACACAGCGTTATATTTTCTAATATATGCTCTAAAATACAAACGTAATGTGTGCCATCTGAGTTGATACAGTCTGTTTTTGTCGTCACAGAAATCTTAAGAAATGGACCAAGATAATCCAACCCAGCTCCAGACCTCAGAAGGCAACCCAAACAGCGAAGCAGCAGCTGTAACAGCAACTTCAGCTACGCCTTCAGATACGTCAGCTCCTGCCACCGACTCTAGCACTGGCCAACACGCAGTGCCTGCTAGGCCTCGGCGGCCGCAGAGGACTGCCAGAGTTGAGGGCTCTGTAGATATCTCTGAACTCAAAGCCGAGCCCAAAGCAAAACCCACTGCACTGCCTAACCAGGAGGAGTGCGACCCTGATGGCAGTGTGGCCAGTCATTCCAAACCCTCTCACCCTTCAGCAGTCAAGCTCTCAGAAGAGTATACTGGGCCCGGCATTAAGGCTGGTCCTAAAGGTCCGGGCCACCACCCAGTAAGAGCTGCCTCCGTGCCCCACCCATCTGCCAGCAGGCATGTGCCTCATCACCTGAACCCTCATGCACAGAGAGCTCTCTCTGTGGCAGGTACAGCTGACACTCAGGCGCAGACTGTGGAAGACTTCAGGCAAGTTTCGTGTGTGTGTGTGTGTGTGTGTGTGTGTGTGTGTGTGTGTGTCTGAGCATCCTCGGCAGGCCCTGTCCTGCCCAGACAGCTGAGACAGATTAACTGTGGCACACATCACATTTATTTATATTCATTGATAGTGACACTGGAAGGTTGCGATTATAGTAAACATGAGGCCAAAGTGTGGCAAGTTTTTGCAGAATGATGTCACTGAATTTTTATTATCATTGTTTCTGTGCGTAAAAATTTGGGAATAATGGCATGAATATTGAAAAGTTTCATTATAGACATTTAATGTTTTTATAAATTACATAATAACCCATTTATGGAGTGAAATGTCTTTCTGTTAAACCTTTTTGCTGAGGGTAATATATTTATATCTGAATGGCCTTTGTGTCTGTCCTGACAACATCATCCACAGAAAATCATCCACAGCCGATGTGGATGATTTTCTGAGGTGAAGCCTCGCAATTAAACTGTATCAACCGACACTGATGAATCAATGACCTGGACGATATTACCACAATTAGATACATAAATTCATCCTCACATCCAGTTGGTAACTCTCACAGAAACCATGTTATTGAAGTTGCTTTGGCCTAGTCACAGTTGCTGCGCATCTGCAAGCCCCTTGGCAACCCACCTCCACCCCACTGCACCTTTCTTGCTGTGTCAGGCTCAATAATTGTTGTTGTTGATGCCTGGGCTGTTCTTACATGCTGGTTGTACTGCTGCTGTGGCTTCGAGGGATAGCAGCAGAGCCGTAACACCAAATATCAAGGTTGTGGTAACACTGATTAGTGGATCCTCAGGGGATCGTTTTTTATAGTAGCACAAAAATTAAGCTAATGATAAGAAGTTCAATGAAGATTAATTTAACGATAACACTATTAGATGCTGAGCACTGTAAAAAGCAATTAGTCCCCCTGCATTAGGAAGAGGTTTTATACTTATTGGTATGCTTAAAAGTTTTGATGTTTAAAATATAGTATCAGATTATGAGACGTGTCCTTTATTTAGGATGAAGAGAGGTGACTGTATCCTCACCACATCTTACACCCTTGGATTTGTTTGGCATATAAAGTAGAAACTTTAGGATCTAGGCATGTTATACTCCATTAAAATCCATTTTCTCAGTATTGCATGTAACTGGATCCTGGCCCAGTGTACAGTCTGGCTGAGAGACAGGGTTTACCCTGGAGGTCTCTAGTCTTTTAAAGAGCCAATTAGAGCTACAAAGACAAACATGTCCTCTCATTTACATTTATATGAGTGATTTAGGTTTTATTTACTTTGTCTGCATGTCTTTGACTGGCCCAGGTGCTGGGAAACAATATTATCAGTTTGTCTGCTGCGGCTGGCTTTCAGTGCCATTTATTTTAATTTAATATTTTTAAGTAATTTAGTAAAGTTTGCCTGAGTATGAATCAAAATGAGTGACTTTGTGAAGCTAAAATGAGCCTGTTCTGTTTACGTGATTTGTAGACGATGTCACATAATGTTGAAAGACTGTCAAGGCTTTGCATTGTCGTGAAACATCGACTGAAAGGATTCATGTCGATGTGATCTGCTGTTGCATTCACTGTAGGTTTGTCTGTAGGTTGTGACACAGGTGAGTAGGAGATGAGTGCTTGCAAGAGTTTTTTATATAGCGTCCTTTTCCAACAGGCTGCACATCATCACTTGGAATGTGGGTTCAGCCACACCACCCGATGACATCACTTCCCTGCTCGGGCTGAATGTGGGTGACGGAAACACAGACATGTACATCATCGGGTGAGTGTTTTGCCTCGACTGTCTCGTTTGCTCAGCATTAAATCCGATTGGATTGTTTATATGCACGTCAGCGCTGCAGACAATGCATCTAATGAGCAGTCAGGCCCAGATTTGAATGTCTCTCTCTCCTTATGGAAAAAACAAAAGTGCTTTGATTACATTATCAAAGCACGCTCTCATTAGCTCCTTTTCCTTGTCTGTCTGCTCTTGACCCTTTTACCCTGCTCTGTGTCTTTTTTGTTTTTCTTCAAGGCTGCAAGAAGTAAACTCAATGATTAACAAAAGACTGAAAGACGCCCTCTTCACAGACCAGTGGAGCGAAGTCTGCATGGAGAGACTCAGCCCCTTTGGTTATGTGCTGGTCAGTAATGGCTTCTGTTGTAAACACATATGCACACTCTTATGGTGAAGTGCTCAACAGCTTAGATGTATCGTGGGATTCCTGACGAGCTTGCCGCTTCTTACTCTCTTAGCTCATTTTGTTCCCTGAGCAACGGATGGGGTGATAATTTGCTAGAAGCGTGTAATGTCAGCAAATCTGTTATCTTATTCTGTCTGCCAGGCTGCTAATGTCGAGCTCTTACTGACTGTCGGTCTCCCTTTTTGAACCTTCAGACCTGTGCCCCTCTTTCTGTCTTTCTGTATCACTATAGCTACAAATACCGATTGTAGGTGTACTAATATAGAAGATAGGGATAAGTACTATCTTAAGATCTCCAGTAGGTTTCATGTGTTACAAGGAGTTACGAAAATACAGATTAGTTTTATTAAATTAAATTAATTTTCCATCATATTTCATTCCAGTATGCTCATACACACAGTCCCACACACCAGTGCACACTCTTTAGACTCTCCTTATAGACAGCGTAGCTCACATAGGAAAGTCAGTCTGAGTTCAAGTAGAAAAAAATCCACGTAAAGTCCATAAAATCCAGAGATAAGAGTAATGCAAATCCACATTTTATGATGAAAAAGATAGTGTCTTTGATGATGAGAAGAAATTACCCAGTAGCAGGAAAAAAAGAGAGAGAGGCTCGTCATTGGATGATCCCCTCTGATCTTCAGTAAGTTCAGCCCACTTTTATTTACACTGGTCGCTTTATTTAGCGGCTTGTCCTCAGTTTCCTGAAGCCCCTTTTGCAGTATTTCCACCTTTATTTTTTTAACTCCTGTTCCTGGTATTCTCCACAAAATAAAATGTACTACTATTGTAGCATAGATGAGATGTAATGATGCTGTAAAGATTAATCATCGTTAACTACTGTTTTGATAGGAAAGCAAAAGTCAAGAAAGGGGATTCTTATGTGGAATAAGTGTTATGCACATATTTTTAGTATATATTTAATATTGTTTCAAAATCAAATACGACATTAAAGGAATAAAAACATTATTGTCAGATAAAAAAAATCAAACCTTTTGATTTCATTTGTATTGTTTGTGTTTAAACGCTGTGGTCGGTGTTTGTCTGGCTGTGTCTGCAACAATGCTTGGCTCAGTTGGCATGGTGAGCCAGGCCGTGTGAATCAGCTGTCGAGTTGAAAGAGCTAGACAAACGTCTGCCAGGGTGCTGTTTTATTTTTGGATCTCGTTGTTGTCAGTGTTGATGGGCCTCTGACAGTGTGACTGATGCTGTCCTCGGGCTGTCTCGCAGTTCTGCTACGTTAGTTTAAACCTTGTTAATGATCATCGCAATGTGACCTTTTTTGAGTTTCTAGTAGAAATCAATGCCGTGAACAGATCGGGGGGTTGTCAGGCTAACAAGTAAAGTGAGATGCACGGCTGTGGCAGTAGGAAGATGTTTAGTCATGACAAAAGAAACGTAGTAACGAGACACACCATCTATACTTTCTGCCTTGACATACTCTGCTCGCTGTGACTCATTGTTGGGTTCAAACTGACTGTTCAAAGAAGCCTTTTCTTGTGCAGTGCAGCTTACAACACATTTTTTCGGGCCATTCACTGCACGGTTTCTGCTGATGTTCACCATAGTTCCTGTACAAGTAAGCTACAATTTAAGTGCTCTGAATAGCAAAGGCAGTCTGGCCTTTCTGATTGCAACGTGGTTTAATCCACTAAATGCAAGACTTCTCTTTTCTGTGTTTCTGTGTCCATCTCTGTTACAGATGATCAAGAATGCACTAAACTTTTTCCAAATAACATCACACTCACAGCTCATTTCTTTAGTCATGTTTGTGCTGTACAAGGTCAAACATACGCTGCTGGACTCATGGCCCCGCTCTGTCTCTGTCTCTCACACATTTGTCTTTGGGCTTTAATGTCTTTTCTGTGCTTGGTCAAAATGTGGCTTGGCAGCCTTCAGCAGATTTCTGTGTTTTGTTTTGTTTTGTTTTTCTTTGTTTAATTATGATGATGGGAATTTCTGTTCATCCACAGTGTATGCAGGCCAAGGTACCCTCTCCTCAGACTTTACCCAAGTGCACGCAGACCCAATCGTTATGTGTCCTCACACAAATGACAAAAAAAAGAAGTTGGTCCACTTTACGGTTCACTAGAATCCATTATGCAACAGCCAGTTAGTGTGCAAGCAAGAGGATCTCCTGTCACGCGGAGATGTATGCCTCCATTTCCACCCGCGGGGCATTTAGACTGGGTGTGATTGTGCTTCTTCACACTGTGGATGGGGGTTGGGATGTGTGGACAAGTGGAGAGGGCAGCGGGGAGGAGGCATGAACATGGGAAGGGTTGACATCTCGTGTAAATGGCATGTAACATTCCTCACTGTCTTGTACTGAACAAAAATAGCACCAGAGGTGCACTAATGTCAAATCCTGCATATTATCATGAAACGCTTGGTGGGATGTTGAAGGACTTTGAGAAAGGTAAGGGGCAAATATCAAAGGTTTTAGTGGTTTTTACCCTCAGTAAGTGTAGATGCTGTGGCAAGTGTAGCTGCCCAGGGCTTCATGTGAAGTAGCTGTGGAACTAGACCACATGTTCCTGCAGGCCAAAATGGAAATGCAAGTTGGTAAAAAGAGGACGAGTGCGAGGGATGCCAGGAGATTTTATATTCATGTTGTAAGGCTGATGTGCAAGTGAACTTTACAGCTGCTCTCCTTAGCGAATTATGCAAAGCATGTCCTCATGCTTTGCATTAATGCTGTCTATTTACATTATCCCGTCTAATTCTTCATGGCTTTCTCTTCTCTAGGTTACATCCCAGCGGATGCAGGGAGTGTTACTGCTGGTTTTTGCCAAATATTTCCATTTGCCGTTCCTGCGTGGAGTCCAGACTGAGACCACTCGCACAGGCCTGGGGGGCTACTGGGTGAGCTGGCTACTGACATTTTGTTGTGACCAGCACTGCATTATGGAAGCTTCCCACGGAAAAACAAAGCACTACAGAGAAGTGGACTATATCTCGGTTTTATTTTTAGGCTGGTATCTCTTTCCTACGTACCCTCATATAGAAATGGGACACACCAAATATCTGCACATCAGCTCTTGCACTTTGTTAGTCAAATGTGGCTTCATCCAGTTTTATGTAAATAAAGAGATAGATGCTGGTATCTTGCAGCCAGCTGTTATTAACATTTGGAAAAGTCAAGCATAAAAAAAATGAACCAAAGGCAAACTGCTGACTGGAGTGATATTTCAATCTAATAATTTTTTAATGTGTTTTAAGCTTGAAAAGTAAAATATATTTTTACCAAAAAGCAACTGCTTTACAGCAGTTTTGTCAACAAGCACAGTTTTCTTTAGAAAGGAGGTTAGTTGCAACATTTCTACGCACACTTTTTTCAAAAGTAAAATTCTCATTTTATAAACTCAAATGACATCGACGTGTACTGTGGGTTTTATAACGCACCATCTTTGGTGTTGTTGTGGGTCAGAACAGTGGGAAGTTGTGTGCTGACTCATCTTGACCCCACCTTTGTGCTCTCTGCTGTTATCATTAAATATTGATATTGTCCCTCAGTATTCCTTAATGAGTGAACTTCCTGTTTGTGGCTGAGACACATATAATACAGTGGAAAATCGTAGCATACCAATTACTGTTTTTATTGGCTTTTTAATCACTAATAACATACATTGAATTCATTTGTTTCCACTTCTCTTCTGCTTGCTCCTTGCTACAGGGGAATAAAGGTGGAGTGAGTGCCCGCATGTCAGTGTACGGTCACACCATCTGCTTTCTCAACTGCCATCTCCCGGCTCACATGGAAAACTCAGATCAGCGGATGGAGGACTTTGAGAGCATCTTGCAGCAGCAGCAGTTTGAGGGCCAGGCTGCCACTGGGGTTCTTGACCACGAGTATGTCAGTTCACATAAACACAGAAACTTTAGGTTAATGTATAAGCTATGACCAAAAGTCAGACGCTACTTATTTGCTCTCTTACGTCGGTCCATTAAGGCTGAAACAGTTGCAGAACCCCAGAGTTTGACTTTGAAAAGGCAGGATTCAACATTATGGATGAGCTAATGAGTAATATCTCTGCGTCTGTCAGTTGCATTGTAGCTCCTTTTGCACCTTACCTCCTCCAAACCAGCATGTTTTCTTCTCAGCAGACACATTCTCAGCATTTTCTCCTGGAAGTCTAAATGCTTATGATTATATGGTGATTGTAGGTTACAATCGTATGTAAAGTTTTCACAGGACTCTCTGCAGTCCTGTGACTAAGCACGCCACATCATTCACTAGCTTGTAGAATCACCTTTAGCAAGAATAAGATGAAACCATATTTGCCTGTATGACTTTATCCGTCTCTCTCGTCATTGCGGAGGAACTTTGGTTTGGTTTTCTTAACATCGTTGCTTCAGTTCATTGAGGTTTGCAGGCATTCATTTATGCACAGATCTCTTAAGGTCCTCTCACAGCATTTCAATCTGGTCGAGGTCTGGACTGGGCCATTAAAGTACATTTTATTGCTGCACTTCAGTTCATTGTCCTGTTTCATGACCCAATTGGGGCCAATCTTTAGCTGTCAGACAGATGGCCTCACATTTGACTTTAGAATACCTTGGTATACGGAGGAGTTCATGTTCGATTAAGTGACTAGAAGATGCCTGGGTTGCAAAACTGTTCTGTGCTTTAATGCCAAACATCTGCACTTTGGTCTCGTCTGTCCAAAGGAAATTATTACAGAAATTGTCAAGAAATTTATCATTTAACATGTTGACTGAGGCCTGGGAGAGTCTCAGGTGTAGCTTTTGGGTTTTCTGCATTTTCTCTGAGCGTTGCACAGTCTGATGTTTGGGTCAGTTTGGTGGGACATCCACTCCTGGGAAGATTGTGGCATTGTGTTAGCATACACTTGAATGATCCAGACCTGCAAACTGCCAGAACTCCATCTTTTCAACGTAACAGTATGTTATGCTGTAAAATTTTATTGCAAAGTGGGCTATAATTTGATGAGGTTTCCCACTGTGGGTGCAAAGCTGTGGCATCTGTGATATGATGAGTGGTAAGATTGATTTTCTCGCAAAGTATCCTAGTACCTTAGGAACTATCTTTCTGAATCTTTTCTTGTAAATTTATGATTTTATAACCTAAAAAAAATTCTACTCTTTTTTTTCTCTCATAAATTTTTAGGTCTTGCCCAGAAAACTGTTTTCTCTGAATATAACCTTCATCTCCATCCTCATTTTTTCCCCCTCTATATGCTGTATGTAACTGTAAGATCAACCTAGTGTTGTTTTTCCATGTTCGTGATTTCTGAGGGAAATAATTACACAGTCATTGAGGTAACTTAAAGCGTCACATTTGTTTGAATTCACAAAATTACTCCTTTTTTTTCAGTGTGGTGTTTTGGTTCGGGGATCTTAATTTCCGCATCGATGACCTGGAGATGCAGGTGGTCAAATCAGCCATTGATAACAACAAGTTTTCAATATTATGGGAAAAGGATCAGGTAAAACCAAACATTTATATGTATGCAATTATTGTACCTCAGCTCATCTGCATGTGGCCTTCCTCAGAAGCACTAAAAGTACTCATCTCAAAGCAACTGAGGAGTGTGTATATTGAAATTCTATCCATATTTATTTTTCTTATTATTATTTCAGTGCATTCAGTCTGAAATAAATGTAAAACTGTATAGAGAAGTTCTTTATTTTATGAGACGAAAGCTGAAATGATGTTAGTCAGGAAGTGGTGCAGTGTGTAGGGAATGCCACTAGAGGGTGATACAGAAACACACTATTCCCATGAGCAGCGTCAGTAATTGTTGAAGGTATGTGACGTCTTCTGATTAGTACTATGATTTACAGCTAAACATGGCCAAAGACAGCGAGACCGTGTTAGAGGGATTCCAGGAGGGACCGCTGAAATTCCCTCCTACCTACAAGTTTGATGTTGGAACAAATACATACGACACAAGGTTGGTGATGCCGGGGGTGCTTTTATGAATTCTAGGCCACTAACCAGATACCTTTAACACACATCCTCTGAAAGGCCCTTGCTGGCTTAAATGAATCCTTACAGTTCGTATTTTATCCTCAATCTAGTGTTTTCAAACATGGCGTCATTTATTTCTTTATTTTTGCCATGTCCCATCTTTTTGTTTCTGGAAACATCCCAGTGGGAAGAAACGTAAACCAGCTTGGACTGACCGGATCCTGTGGCGTCTGAGAGCCACGGCACCTGCTGGTGCAGGGAAGCGTGGCTCCATTTCAGGGCTAACGAGTGGCGCCAAAGTGACGCAGCACAATTATCGAAGTCACATGGAATTCACCGTCAGTGACCACAAACCAGTTTCTTCCATCTTTACTCTTCAGGTGAGAAACACTAGGGTATGTCTGTGCAGGCTCTCAGTCATCCAGGTTATGGTTGTTTTAGGATCCGAGGGTATGTTATGAGGATGATTTTGAGCAGTATTAGGCCTTTGCATCTTTGAAATTAGTCTGTAGTTGATAATACAATAAATACATATTCTGTTGCTAATCAGAGTAGTTTGGCTAGAAATGTAGAATATTTATGATAAAGTCAGACAATGAAATAAAGAAAATATTTAAAGAATATATACACATGCTGAATGAATTTGGAGTGGGCTTTTGATACCGTACTATTTTTGATAAATAAAATTCATATATCTGTCTCACCTGGAGGGCTAAACAGGGCTTTCCTCTGCTCTCACAGTTATTTTCAACAGGTTTGTGTAGACAAATGCCAGATAGCTGTTAAACAGCAGCTAACCGCTCTGTGTTCATAGCTACTAGCAAAGTAGACTGTCACATTGAACATAGTTCTTTAAACCTTACTATAAAATCACATTGACCAAATCAAACCAATTCATCCTACTTCACAACAAACCAGATTCCCGTTGGTGGTTATTTTAAACTGATGTTACACACAGGTTTTGATTAGACTCAAAAGATGACTGTCTCGTCAGCTGTGCCCTACTTGCCTGACTACAGTAACCCTTAAACAAGTGATTGTAAATAACTAACATTAGGTCTTACCTTTGCTTTCATATTGATTTTGCTGTCCTTCACCTACTTGATTACACCATTATTGACCTTTTCCGAGTGATATAAATAAAACTGTCTGTACTTCTGTAGACTTTCATCCTGGTGGTACAGATTTCTCCTCACAATACATACATGTGCTAAAGTGGAGCTTTTACAGGGAGAATTTCATCTCACAAGTGCCCAAATCTGCTGTTTGTTTAATCTGTCTTAAGAAACAGAAATATAACAGGCTTGTGTTGCAATGCTGTGGAGGACCAGGATATCAGAGCAGTGTTTTTAGGCTCCGCTGACAGGCACATGACTGACATTTTAGATGAGGTCGATCCTCTGCTCTCGTTATCCTTTAGGACATCGTGGAAACCTTACAGCACTTTGGTATTAAATAACTATGGTACGTGTCTTTGTAGTTCCCATACAAGGTGGATCTTCCCCTGGTCACAATTGTAGTGGAGGATGAGTGGAACAGTGTTGCTGATGCCACAGTTATATTCAAACTGGCACCCAACTACTTTCGCAGTTCTTGGGACTGGATTGGACTTTTCAAGGTAAAAACCAATACGTGAAATTAATACTACAACAAGTAGGTTGAGCATGACAAGTAATCCTGTGCATTACTGATTTTACTGACTTTTCCCATAGGTGGGTTTCAAACACTACAAAGACTATGTGGGATATGTGTGGGCCAAGCAGGAGGAATCAGATTTTCTTCGACAGGAACAACAGGTAATCTGGATGCACGTAGTCTTCAATACAAGGATAATTTTCTTTCACATTTAATGAACGTCTTATCGACTAATTTCCAGGTAACCTTTACTGAGGAGGAATTGCCCAAAGGCTCAGGAGACTTTATCTTGGGTTACTATAGCAACAACATGAGCAGCATTGTGGGTGTAACAGAGCCATTTCAGGTAATTGCAACCCACTGCTTGTTTGACGTGAAAACAGCCAAATGCTCTTTCCTTTGGTGTTCTCATCTGCATCTGTACTCGTTTTATTTCACGTTTTCCACTTTTACTTACACTCTTTTCCATCTGTCTTCAGATCCTGCTTCCCACCTCAGGCGATGACACGAGCTCTTCAGACAGCTCTGATGTCACTTCAGAAGATGACAGCACTGTTGTCATGAAGATGAGGTCCCGCAGTCCTAGCCCACGTAAGGGTAAGCACTGCGGCCATCGCAGCGGCAGCCGCAGCCGCAGCCGCTCCGGCAGTCCTCACCAGGCCAAAATGAAAGAGGTTGATGTCACCAAGGCTCCTCCACCAAGCACCACTGCAGAGACAGACTGCAAGTCCATTAGAGGCCCAACAGAGGGCAGTAGCAGCCAGCTGTTTGGTCCTGAGGAGCAAGAGAAAAACTCACAGGATCCAGGAGTGTGAGCCCGGTTGTGTTTACAGCTCACATTAAAAACCTGTTGTGTCTTTAAAGTCATGCATCCACCTCACTGTAAAGTTTCTGTAGAGAAAATTTACAGTTTCCGATGCCATCCTTTTCAGGAATAGCCATCTGGTTTGTCCAGGAGGTTTACTTTGCCTTGGGTTGTTTCAGTAAGCTGTGCACATGCATGTCTTTTATTTGTAAACCCTTCACTCTCTGCTGTGTTTCTTGTCTCTTCGTCCGTTCTCAGGTGTGGTCAGCACAGGGAGCTGACACCTTTCATGAGAAACTACTCAAGGATTTTTGCTCACTTAATACTTCATAGGAAGCATCATTACTGTTTTTCGACAGTGCTTTGATGTTCCTAGCAGTCATGTCAGCTCACTACGTATAAGATATTAGGATTATAACTTATACTCGACACAGATATTCTACATAATTCACTCAGTGTTTGTAGTAATGGATCCATTATAGAACAAATCCTATCATACAGATAAGATTTAATTCAAAAACAATCCATAAAGTCATCACCAGCTCTGGAAACAGTCACATTATTAGTTTCTGCAATCGGAGACAGATGTACAGCATGCAGTTTGACTTGGTGATGTGGTTCTAACCTAGCACACATTATACTACAAAATATCCAGGGAGCATTTCAAATGATCCACCAGTGGGAATAAATTCCCTCGAGGGTGCATAAAAGCTGAGCAGAGCCAAAGTACGCGGAGGCTGTGATTCAGGGGACTGGGACACTAGCCACGGCGTCAGAACAACACACGCCAGTGTAGAGTGAACGCGAGTGTAAGGACGTTTAAATAGGCCGCCATGTCCGCGCAGTGCGTATGTGATGGGTGTGGGAGGCTAGCTGTCAGCTGACACAGCATAGTTGTCTTACAAAAACTAGCTGATTGATTGCTGGCCACTTACTGCTGGACCAACTGTGGCATCGCCTACAGCAATACCTGACTCACCATAAATTGCTTTTTACACACAATGCTTGGTGTGAGTTAATGAGCCGCACTGCTTTTGCTCACAGCAAACAGCTGTTAGTTTTTAAGCAAATTAACCCACAACATGAATAACAAAGCACTTGTTTGGATCTTTTATTTCATTTATTTTTTGCATGGTGTTTAAACCCAAAATCAAGACATTTCTCATCTGGATATCTCATAAAAATGTGAGCAGGAACTCTACTGTGTAGAGCCACCATAGGGACTCGTATTGTACTGTAGGTAGTATAATACAAAAAATGACTTGCTCCACTTTTGTGAAATATCATGTTGTTCATTTATTTTCTTTATTAAAGAAGTGGAGTGGTCCTATCAGATACTTTACTTTCACTTTAATTTGATGCTTGTTTTCTCTCTTGCTCAGATCCACCCCTAATGATCCAGGTGATTAGCTGACAGTGACAGTAGTCAAAATAGTTGTGTTAGATTGCTACTGTGTGACCTATTAGACACGTTATACTGTTAAGCACTTAGCATAGGACAGTGTATACTACTGTAGCTGTAACTGTGTGTGTGTGCGTGTGTGTGTGTGTGTGTGTGTGTGTGTGTGTGTGTGTGTGTGTGTGTGTGTGTGTGTGTGTGTGTGTGTGTGGCTGAGGCAGTGAATGGGGTCTGTCTGCATGATTTGTTGCTGTGGACATACTGTACATTCCAGTACTGTGGTTTTTGTGCCGTAAAGTGCTGTTTTTGACTTCCCTTGTCATAATAGTGGCCGTGAAAGTTGTTAGAAAAACTTGGTAAGGGCAGTAAAAAAAAAAAATTAAGTGTATGTGTTAGGTGATAAACTGCTGAGTAGTTATACTTGCTGAAATCTGGAGCTGTTTGAAACACTTCATTGTATTTAAATGTAATTCTTTGGTTTTAAAATGGGAAATAAATCTATTGGACCTTTGTTGGAAATAACGTGTAAAGACAAGTCTCACATTTTAGATAGTGTAGATGATCATGTTCTGTATTGCAGTCAATGCCAGTGACTATGTATTGTGAAATATTAATGAAAACTGTCTACAGAATGTTATTATTTTGTAATTTATGTGGCAACAATAGAAGAAAATATATGTAAAGGATAAATATGAAGTATGGTAGAAATTATCAAATAGGAGACAATCTATGCCGCAAAGATTATTTTACTGAAATTCTGTATTTATTTTCTTATTTAACTGTAAAGTGAGACTAAATTCTGCTGGCCAGCAAGGGAGCGTTATTTCTACTGAAACAATATTACAGAATATTGATAATGATTATTTTTCTTTTTTTGACAAATGATGATTTCTCCACTTAACATATTAGTAATTTCATATCAAATTCTGCTTTCACTGTCAGATGTGTAGATTGTTAAGTGTACAGGTGTTCGTATAATTGTAAACGAAACTACAAAAATACAGCAAGTCTGTGTGATCCTGTGACTGTTGGCCTAGGATGATGGTTTATCTCTGATCGTCTAATCACAGAAGCAGGAAGTTTGTTAAAGGGTTGCTTGCTTTGTCCTCCAACCAGGAAACTAGTGCAATACTGTCCAAAGAAATAATATTCTCCCTTTCAAGTTGTCTGTCTGTTTCTTTAATTGTTTCATATTTAATATCATTGTATTAAAAAATGCGTAACTATCTTATCATGTCTTATCGTTCAGGTTAATTAGTTTGACTGAAAGGTGTTTGTTTTTGTTTTTTTCTGAAAGCTGTGTCTATGGGAGAGATAACACAGAGAATGATACAGACAAAAAAAACAGTGAGTTGACTTGCAAAATACATTATAAAATGCAGTACCACAGTAATGTACCAAAGTACAGCACCATGCATAAAGTACCTGCTTTTTTTTTCTCCTTCGACAATGGTTGCTTTTTCACTCATTTTCAGTCCAGACTTTATCTTGACCATTGTCAAGAGATTTATTCTAAAGACACTTCTTCAGCTAAGAATCTAAAGGTAGAAACACACAGACGCTGCAGTTTTTACTTGCAAGGGCATGATCACAGAACGCTCACACCAGAGTGGGGCCCCTGTGAATGTGCGCTTTGTTCCTGCACTTGCCTTTATTTATATACAAAAGTAATACAACAGTGAATACGTCTATTCATTAACAGAGGAATGTTAGTATGTAGGGAGTGAAGATAAAAGTGGTTCAGGTGTATGTGTGTGTGTGTGTGTTATTCTGAAGGACGTGGCCCCTCTTCTTGAAGATAAGAGCATCCAGCTCCCCTCTTCCTGGCAGGAGTGAAATGATAACAGCTTGCTCAGCTATTATCACTGTGAGAAAGAATTTATAAAGCAAGTCTTGATTCCAACAACAGTCTAAGTCATAAAAGGGTCATCATGCAGTATTCTATAATATGCAAACTTATATATCACAAAAAGATTATACTGACTACTAAGTACAATTTTATATTGACAACCATTTTCAGAAGAATGTATTTTCGTTTGAGCCACTTAATACTGCCTTATGGGTCTTTTTTTTTTTTTTAAAGGGACCTTACTCAAGGAATTAACCAGTGTTGTGTCCACACATAACAGATGAGAAACAATTTAAAATTGCGTCTTTAGAGACTGTTAGGAACCTTTTCCAAAAACATATATTTTTCTTCCCAAAAAATCCCAAAGACCACAGTTTAACAGGCATAAAATAGTATTTTTCTGTAGCATGGTGTGCAGTGTGTCCTGAAAAAAATATGAGGAAACTGGATAGATGGAGGAGAAAGGCAGAAGACGCAGGTCCAAACAATTATTTGCGTGAAATGAAAGTCATGCTGTTAAGAAACAGGAAGACACAAGATCCGAGAGATGCAAATGACCCTTCAATGGAACCATGTTTGCTGCAGCCTCCTTAGAAATGGTCTCTGGTGACTGTTTCTCAATGTCGTTCTTAAGGAAGGGAAACAAGACATAAAGGCTAACGTAATGGAGGTCAGGAGTGAGTGTCTACACCCACATGTAAAACATAGTGGAGGCTGCATGGTTTGGGGCTACATTTCAGACAGTGGCATTTGGATCGTATTCAAATTGATTGAATTATAAAGATAAGTATCGTATGCACCATGCAGTACCATCTGGAAAGCAACTGATTTGCAATGGCTTAATTATTCAGTGTGACAATTATCCCAAACACACTGCCAGTGTAGCAAAAGCATACTTGGATAGAACACGACACAATGGCACACAATCAGTCATGGATTGGACCTCCCCAGAGAATAGAACAAAAGGCACCCAACAAAGAAGTGCATTGAATGTCCTTCAAGAAACCTGGAGAACTATTCTTGAAGGCCACTTAAAGAAATTACAGGAGAATTTCCTAAGAGATTTCATGCTGTGCTGGAATATAAAAGTGCTCATACCAAATATTGACTTTTAAGCCCACTGGAATTGTACAAACTCTGTTTTTGCCTTATGTTGTTATGTATGTTTGCACATGTTTAACAAGCTTAACCATACACTGAAAACTATATCTCTTTCCCATTTTACTAGCAAAACATAAAGAAAACCAGGCATGGCTCTGGGCTTTTGCAAAGAAATGACAAGAAACAGAGTCTACATTGTAAAATCCTTTGCACAAATTACTGCATATTCATATCTCCTTTGGGATGTCATTATAAAGGTAAATAGAGTAGCGCCACTACCGAGCTACATTTATTTCAAAGATAACAAGCAGTGAAGGGGACCTTTAGTCCATTATTAATCTAATGAAAAGAAATTAAAACTTCTTGATTTGCTATTGTTTGCTATTTTAGACTTTCTGTAGTCTAAAATGGTCGGCAACAAACACATTGTGCAGAAAGCAACAGCAGGTACATCTTGCATCATACTTTTGCCCTGTGAAAGGAAACTGTCCACCCTGCACATTCATGATGAGTGCACTGATGCAACACTGTCAGGGACTGATTTGCTTGGTTTAGTGTCACTATACAAGGCAATACTGACCAAGCTAATAAATTCACAATGAAAATCCTCTGATTCAAAAGGCACTGTGGGAGGGTGGGTGTGGTCTAAACCTCTGTAAACGCTATGTCACTGTGACTGTTATGTCACTGTAATATCTAATGAAAAAAATAGAAATGGATGCAGAATGTCAATATTCACAATGACATGCAGAATAGATTTATGCAAGATGTCTCAGCAAACAAGTGGTTCACTAAGATATTATGTAAGTGTTTCATCAGCTTCTACATGCATATCAGATTTGTGATAAACTTATCTTTTGTGGGTAAAAAACAAAGATCTATGTGTTCCTGTGAAGAAATACAATGTTCCCAAACTAAAGATAGATAGACTCTGGTCTCCTAAGGTGGAATGAAATCTTGTAAATCTTATTCTCTGCTTTGTTTTATGTTGTAACTTCTTTGCTTTTGTTTAAGTACTAAGTTTTAGAGATAATAACTAAATCCATCTGGGACTAACAAAGGTACAACATGCTCACAAAACATAGATGTTGATTATATTAAATAACAGGCCCTGGAGCGTGAGAGAGATAGAGAGAGGAGCATTTTTATTCTAATATAATCAAGTTGTGTTTAGATATAATATCCACAGCATCTGTTCCCCCCCCCCCCAACAGTCCAATTTTCATTGGTGGAAATGCATTTCCAGTTTATTCTGGCTGTGTCACCAGGGAAGCAAATGTTCTGATGTACCCACGATAGCAAAACTAATGCAACTTATCAGATTAATTACGCCACTGCTGGTTTATACCAAACTTTAGTAATTGTTTCCAGGAAACCCACTTCTCATCCAGTACACTTAAGCCTATGATCAAATACTTAAAAACTAAAATATGGCACTCAATAGGAGCTGCATGGAATTATACAAAACAAACATTACCTGATATCCGACTATTTACAATGCTTTCTATTTGTTGTCTAACCGGAATTTTTATTAGTCCAGCATACATGCGAGCTCAGCCCCAGCCGGTCAATCCTTGGTGTTCAATTTGTGGCCTGTAGCTTGAGAATTCAATTTGAGTTTTGATATTTGTATTGGAAGACAAGAATGCTGTATTCTTTTTTAGTCCAAGGCATTAATAAATTCAAGAAGGATGTGTTTGGGTGGAAGGCACCGGTTTTCAAACTCTGTGCCACTTTAGAACCCAAATAAATGCTCCCCCTCTCCTCACCTTACAATTTTCACTCAGTCACTGGCAGCTCACTCTGACTGAAGCACCAAAATCTACTGTTTACACAGTTTATGCGTATTCAGCTTAGCTGATCTATGCCTAAAAAGGAATTCCACCCATAGTTTCAGGAGTAAACAAAATAAGTTTATGATCTCAAAAGGAGTTGTTTTATAGTCAGATCAGAGCAAAAATGATTCTTTAATAGTTTTAGCTGTTAAAGGTGGGCTTCTGAACTGACCAAACTACCACATACGGTGGGACAACCTGGACGGATTTACAAGATCATCATTCTTGCCACACCTTCACACGTCCATATACTTTAGGTATTATACTATTATTTCTAGGGAAAAACCTGCATATCGGCCATGTCACTGTAGCATCTACTCGGCACGTGTTCGCTATCAAATTCAGCACCGCATTCTCGGTCGGTGCTGCCCCTTCATAGGCTCAATGGTACGGTCCGCCTACTCGTTACGTCATGGCGTCTGACCTCGCAGGATAAATACAGCTGCTCTGCGCAATGAGGCTCAGGCTTGAGGATCGGAACACCGAGACGCTAGGGGTCGTCCTTTGAAGAGCTGGGAAAATCGCCGAGGCAGTGCCAGTAATACGTAATACCGACTAAAGACGTTACCAACCCCGTAATTTAACGTTTTCGTACCAGTGGCAGCCGTTAACGATGATGAACGGACAGATGAATGGTTTTCATAACTCCCTCATTGACGAGGACTGCTTCTTGTTCACCTCGGAGTCCGTCGGAGAAGGACATCCCGGTAAGACGCGAGATGTCGGCCTTCTATCATTCTGGCTGATGAAATAAGCTACATTTCTTGCTATTTTTTTTTTTAATAGTTTGTCCCACAAACTATAGCCTATTACTGTATTAAAATGAACAAATAGGGAGTGAAATGACAACATCGCGGCCCTTTTTCTTCTTCTTCTACCTTCGCCGGCTTCGAGACCACGCGCTACTAGCTGATGTAAGCTAGCTAATCTTAAGTGAATAGGTCATTCTGTCGCGTGTCTGCGCCACCGGCAGCAAATGTAGCACAATAGTCATAGTCGACATGATGAAATTGTCATGTGAATTGTTTCTTATTTACAGTATCGTTATTCGTTTTAACTGGTTTATTTATTTTTCTCATCCTGCCTTCCGTCCCTATTCATGAAGCACGCGGCTGTTTGTGTAGGTGACTCCTAACACAGTCGTCTTCATCCCTGAAGATGAAGTTAGACTGTGCATTTTATC
The DNA here is from genome assembly GCF_963576455.1 of Neolamprologus multifasciatus. NCBI lineage: Eukaryota > Metazoa > Chordata > Actinopteri > Cichliformes > Cichlidae > Neolamprologus > Neolamprologus multifasciatus. The sequence goes on from NC_140450.1 coordinate 18,203,705, forward strand.
AGTCTGTCGATATGTCGTTGGTTCAAACATTTATAAGTGTACCGTGCTTGCCTTCCGGTCTCCGTGGAGTTGCGCGGGCTCTCTTTGACGCCACATGTGCGCATGCTGACATGGCGACCGCTCAGACTCTGGTCTATTCCTCTTGAGTATGAAGGGGGACAGTTTGCGCCGACGTGCGGCATTTTACGTTTAGACCCTGTGATGTGATTGATGTTGCCGTTTACTCACGTTATTGTTTTTGTTTTTCAGACAAAATCTGTGACCAGATAAGCGATGCCGTTTTGGACGCCCATCTGAAGCAGGATCCAGATGCCAAAGTTGCATGTGGTAAGTAAATATTTCCTATCTTGTTTGCTTTGGCTTAACTCCTGTGTTGACACCAGGGTATTGAACTACATGTGAATTGCCTCGTGCAGAGACCATTGCCAAGACTGGGATGATCCTACTGGCAGGTGAGATTACCTCACGGGCCACGGTGGATTACCAGAAAATTGTTCGTGACACCATCCGCCAAATTGGATATGACGACTCCTCCAAAGGTGTGCATTGCTTTACTGATTTTGTTGTTTCTCCTTTTTTCTTTTCTTTTTTTCTGTAAGGACTGTTCTTAAACTCCTACTGTGTGTTCTGCCTAGGTTTTGACTACAAGACCTGCAATGTTCTTGTGGCGCTGGAGCAGCAGTCTCCTGACATTGCTCAGGGTGTTCACATTGATCGCAATGAGGAGGACATCGGAGCTGGGGATCAGGTTAGTATTGGCCTGAGTGGTCTGAAACCACAAATACAACATATTATTGTCCTTTAACGGCTTTTAAAAACTATAATTGTCTCACTCTGCAGGGTTTGATGTTTGGATATGCCACTGATGAGACTGAGGAGTGCATGCCTCTCACAATCGTTCTTGCCCACAAACTGAATGCCAAGATGGCTGAACTGCGCCGCAATGGCACCCTTCCATGGCTCCGACCAGACTCAAAGACACAGGTATTCATCATTTTATTTTCTAATTTTCACTAGCAAAATGGGTTGTTCTAAAAAGTTGCTCATTTTGTTTCTTTTCACAGGTTACTGTACAATATCGCCAGGACCGCGGTGCCATGCTGCCAGTGCGTGTGCACACTATTGTCATCTCTGTCCAGCACGATGAGGATATTTGCTTGGAGGAGATGAGAGATGCTCTGAAGGAGAAGGTCATCAAGGCGGTTGTTCCCTGCATTTACTTGGATGATGACACCATCTACCACCTGCAGCCCAGTGGTCGTTTTGTCATTGGAGGTCCACAGGTAAATACCTTTTCCTGGCGTGTTTTGTTTATCGGGAGCTATTGAGCTTTGAGTTTACCTTGATTCCTTCATTGCAGGGAGATGCTGGCCTCACTGGACGTAAGATCATTGTAGACACTTACGGAGGCTGGGGAGCCCATGGTGGTGGAGCCTTCTCTGGGAAGGATTACACAAAGGTGGATCGCTCTGCTGCTTATGCGGCACGCTGGGTGGCCAAGTCCCTGGTGAAAGCTGAGCTTTGCAGGAGGGTGCTGGTCCAGGTGAGTGGTAGTGGTAGAAGCTGTGTTTCCACCTGGCATGTTCAGAAACATTTTTTTATATACATATTTTGTCCTATTGGGGGTTCATCAGATTTCTGGGTAGTTGTGGTTTCACTGTGCTCTAAAAGCTGGGTGTAGATTAGTGTTTTTATTTTATTTTTTTAAATCTGCTGAAAACTAATTTAAACCCCTAGCCCAATCTTCGAAAGGTTCATGTTCTCTGGGGGAAGTTTCTGTGGTGGAAACGCAGCCAAAACCCCCCAGTCTTTATTTCAGGGAGCAAGGCTGCAGCAGACTCCTGCCTGAAGTTTTCTGTTTTCCTGCTTGATATAACACATCTGTGTGCTGTATTAGGTGTCGTATGCCATTGGAGTTGCCCACCCCCTCTCGATTTCTATCTTCCACTATGGGACATCCCACAAGAGTGAGAGGGAGCTACTTGACATCGTGAAGAAGAACTTTGATCTCCGGCCTGGAGTCATCGTCAGGTAATGTATAACCTTTGAAACCGCCCTCACTGATAGCACAGCTCCTGGAGGATTGCTGTGCCATAGTTGCCAATCTGTAGTTTATTTACATTTTTATTATATCCAAATAAACTAAACAGCTTATTTAGTGGGGGGTCTTGTATTTGGATTATTTAGCTCAGTTAGTGGTTTTATAAATGGGAGGAGTTTGGTTTCTGCAAGCTGCAATGTCCTGTGGTTAGCAGGGTAAGTGTTGAGTCTTCACGTTCCCCTCTTTACCAGCCAGCCATCTAATTTATTTTTTTTTGCTGTCGCCACTCCCCACCGGCTAATTCAAGTATTATGCCTGTGTGTGCATTTGAGGTCACTGGATGTGACTGCTGCTAAAGAGTCTTATGTATTCCAGGGATCTGGATCTGAAGAAACCCTTGTATCAGAGGACCGCAGCCTACGGCCACTTTGGCCGAGACTCCTTCCCTTGGGAGGTCCCCAAAAAACTCAAATACTAAACCTGTTAAGCTTTTACCCCCAGGCTTGTTGGTGTATACTACAGAGAAGCCTCCAAGGTTCCGGGGGTGAAATGCCCTTTTCTCTCATATTGGTACCATTTAACACATTAACCGCTTTCCTCACTCCACCTCCACCTCCATCTTTTTTTTTTTTTTTTTTTTTTTTTTTGTCTTGTTACTGTTTTTCTGCTGATTGCAGTGTCGTGCTGGGTCCCAGGAGGCATGCCTCAGAAACCTGATGTTTTAAAGAACTAGATGAGTTCCATGAACTCATGCACCGTAGTACTTACTGTTCTCCCACGTCTTGAGGTTCCCCCCCGCTTCGTATTGTGATGCGCTGAGTAGCGGCATTCAGCCCTCATTTTTGGCATTCCACACTCATCACTATCGTCACTATCACTGTCATGGCGGTAGTATAATAGGCTTTGTGATATTCCTCTTAATTTACTGGTGCTACAAATGAGTCTGCATGACATCTAAAAGAGAAAACTAATTTCAAAGTCCTCTCAAGTGCATATTTGGAGTTGTGTGATCTGGCTGTGCCCCCCTAAAACTGTTAGCTTCTCTCCATTCCTCCTGTTGTCAGCCTGGTACGGTTGTTCCTTGACCCCCAGTGTTATCCTTTTTGTTAGCTTGTTTTCCGCTTATCCTTGTGGAGGATGCTAGAATGGCACAATTTAAAATTCAAGGGTTGTTGCTGTTTTCACTATTTTGGGGAAAAAAAATGCTATGCATTGCAGGCTAAGGGGCAAGCCAAATCCTAATTATTCATGCTCTTAAATGAGCATTAGGCCTCAGACACCCCTGCAGACCTTTGCTGTTTTCTGATGTAATACAGAAAAGTCAGAAGCTGCTGTCACTGCTCTGGTCTGCAGAGGTTTTAGTTATACTTGAAGGTTATGGAAAAAATTGAATTGCTTATGCATTGAAATTCTATTTTAAACTAGTCATTAAAAAAAACCTAGTTTCACTTGATTATTTTTTTTTTTTTTTGTATGGTTTGAAGTGACCTAAAGACTCAATTTCCCTCAAGTATATAGATGGCAGGTGTAGCTACAGAGAAACCTGTTTCATCTTTGTCCTTAGAGGGGTGTGTTCTTTGCCACAGTCTTATTGGCTAGGAATTAAACCTCAACACTATTTATTTGTTCTCTGTATCCACGCAGAGTTTCAGAGAAGCCGAAATTTCAGAAGGCAGCTTTAAACAAACTTGGGTATTAGGTCTTGGCTTTCTTGTGACGTGGTCATTTTGGTGTTTGGCTTGAGGCTCCAGAGTGTTGTACAGAAAAGCTTTGGACTGCCTCGGCAAGAAAGTGTCACTGGCTAATTGTAAATGACTATTTTACAACTTTTTTATTTTTGGACTGCAGAAGTTATTTTTTTAGGCAGGTTAGTTATCGAAAATCCCATTTTTAAAATATCTGGTGCAATTATTTTATTTTTTTTGGCTCAAGCCTATCCCCGTTACTGTGATGGCAATATTTGGTTGGTGTAGTACAGAGAAACCAACCTTGTTTACATGTCCATCTCACGTGTGGGATAGTTTTGTTTTTGTTTTTTAAACTACTCGGAGGTCATCCCGTTGGCTATAGTAAGTGTAAGAGTGCCTTTTCTATTTCCTCTGCTCCCCATTTGCTTTTCTCCCCACCACCAACATGCATTCAGCTTCCAAAGGAACACGTAGCTCATTCTGTATTAAACTTCATGTCTGGACTGGGTAGTTTCCTTCTCTGTAATAAACAACTACACCTCTCAAATGTCTTTGTGCTTTTTTTTTTTATTTTTAAGTTGGGGCTGTAAAACCACTCAACTGTGACATTTTAAGAATTGTGATGCAGGTTGATTCAGTCTCTGGGTCCAAAGGTGGTGCTGGAGTCTTGAAAATTCAGATTGCAGTACAATGTGGTTGTGGGTGGGGAGAAACCCTCCAAGAGAAATGTTGATCATTAACATTGGCTTGTAAATCTACAACATTAGACTGGGTTTATAAATGAACTGCAATCCACATGGATACATGTAGGTCTCCAGTACACATTACCTCTTAGTCACTTTGTTTAACTGTTTGGCATTCATCATCAGGGTCACTGGTAAGGCTAGCATCACTTAACCAGGGGAACTAAAGGAGTTTCCGGGCCACTGGACCAATTTCAGCCCTGAGCAATGTTCGCTGCAGTCTTTTGATTTGTTACTAGCAGCTGTAGGAACAAAATAAGAGTCAGTAGGTCATTTTCATGTGACTTGGAGCACAACCAACACCCTGGCTGAGGTTTTGAAGCTCAAACTGTAGCTGATAATTTGGTTATATGGTACGTAGTGGGAATGGAGGTTGCTCCAAAGAATAATTTGTCTCGTGTGTGTGTGTGTGCGCTCCCACCCATCACACACGCACGCTACCAAGCAACAACAATGTGGTACCAGTTGTGGCAGGGCAGATAATACTGGGCACACCCAAAATAGTTTGAGGGGGAAAAATACAAACATTTAAAGATAGTTTTAACTGTCAGGGCTGCATTCTGTGTACTAAGCAAAACTGACCTCATGTACATTCATCACATTATGCCAAAAGCGCCTTAAATTCTACATGTTTCTGAGAGAAAATCAAAGACTTTATACACACTGAGTCACATAAAAGCAAAGCCACAAACTTTGGGTATGCATACCTGTATAATAATGAAGATGGACAATAATGCATCATGATCTTGTTAGGCAATAGAGATAAATGAGGTTAAATAGCTGAGGTCAACCATCCAAAGCAATAAACAGTGAAGAAGATGGTGCAGGCAGGGTCCGCGGTAATGTGTGACTGAAAGATGGCAGTGAAGGTTTACAAGATGGCTGGGAAATCTGTGTGGACACGATTGGAAATAAATACACCAGATGGACAGCTCAGGTTGAGTGGTTTGGTGACAAAGAGAGGAAATGCGAATGTGGCCAGAAGAGGAAAAAAAACTGCATAGCTCCCGCTGCCTTAGCCTTTAACAAAGAAAATCGCGTAAGATAATTTGTGGTGCAAGTCTTCGGTTAAGTTCAGCTCATGTTCGGCAGTTACATAAGACAACGTAATGTATTCTAAAAGGATTCAAAAAGGAAGGAGCTGTCTTCACTTGTTTGTGTAACAAGTTCCAAAACTAACTGATTACAAAACCATGTTTCGGTTTCATTGCTTGGTGCTGGACTATTCATTCCAGCATGTTATTTAATGTAAGTGATCCTGTACACATAAAGAAATAACTCTTAAGTTAATAAAAGAGGTTTGCAATGTTGTGTTTTTTTGGTTTTCATATCGCTTCCTCTTCCAAATGGAAAGTTTAATACCTAAACTGTACACGCTGAAAAAAATGAACGTGTAATGTAATTGACCTCTTACCTACTGAGTCAACATCCAAGAAGATCAGGAGATCCCACAGTTAAAGGTTGGGTTTATTGACGAGTAGTCAGTGATTGTGAAATCTGCGACACAGCTAGTTGGGTTTGTGTAGTGATTATACTTTTAAAATCTTTATTCATTTACTTTTCTGCTCTTTCAAAATGCCTGTTCAGTTAATGATTTAACTAGGGAAATTCTAACATTGAGACCATTTTTGCTTTTTTAAAAACAGGGTATCAGGTCATAACTACATTCTTCAGCACACTTTATTTAGGTTAAGAGTGATGTTCACATGTCCCAGTGAATCTTGAATTGATAGCAGAACAGCTTGCTCTGTGACACGTCAACCATTTCCCTGCCCTTCAGTCAGTATATTTAGTACTCTGACACGTAATCACTGTAACTCAAGCCTAAACTTGGGAAACTATTGTAAATCAACACTCAAATAGTATAAAGGTAGCTGTAAGTGTAGGAAACACACAAGATGAAGATTAGTAGGGAAAGACCTGCAGATATAGGAACTAAGAATTTAAGATTGAGAGAATTTACAGAACCATCGACATTCTGTGTCTATACAAAGGCGATATTATCAGGAGCATAGCAATATTGTCAAATATCTAACCAGCCAGAAGCTTTTATATATAGGCATATTAACTCATGAAGAGCTTCACTGTTAAGTTATTAAGTTATGTTGGTTGTTGTGTTTTATGAGCTGCAGCTTTTTCACAACTTGTTTTGCCCATCTTCACCACTTAAGATTAGTGGTGAACTGTAAAATCCATTCATGAAATACAGTTCAGTAAAAAAAAATGTCATTAAGCACTCAACTCAACAAATTTGCAACATCTAAATACATTATACATAATAATAATATTACACTTATAATTCCTGATCCTGGAAACATGATTAAACCTTGCAATTCATATTTATGCTACTTTTAAATGATCAAAGTCCCCAAAACAAAGCATATCCCTCCAGAGCTAGGACCTACCCTACGACCTACCAGCCAATGATTTCTGCAAATGCACATAATCTGCTAAAGAATTGCTTGAAGAGCATTAGAAAGGACCAAGGGCATTGATGGAGCCTCCAAACCTCCATATTCTGTTTTTGAGGATCTGCAGGATCAACACAAGATCCATAGAGACCAACAAACCAGCACCACACACCACAGGACACCTCAGATGGTCCCATGTCCATGCTGTTTTGGAGGCAAAAAGCTGAGTTCATAAATAAACATCTGTTTATAAAGTTTAGGGTGCTTATATAGAGACTGTAAAGAGTACCGATTAAACAGATAATCAGTATTAACATTAATAGATAATTAGTACTAACGCGTCCATACAAAAGGCTTCTTTAAAAAGGCTAAAAAGTGCTGCCACCATTTTTTAAAACATGAGTCTTTAAGTAAATAAGTATATCAAAGGGAATATACAGTGTAAACCTTTGAGAAATCTGTAATCAGTAAAAGAGAATGACATGTTAAAGTACAGCTTGTCTTTGTTCGTCAGAAGTATAGTTTGGAAACAACTGTTTGACACTGTCATTTGCCTAATTTGTGTCCAGTTGTACACCACGTATAAGTCTGAGCACAGCTCATATCTGTGTTTGGCACTGAATGTTCTAAATCAGGGGTGTCCAAACTTTTTTCACTGAGGGCCACATACATAAAAATATAGGAGGGGCTGGGCCACTTACTAGAAATTAGGTATATAACCTTAACTTTAGTGTATTAAAGTTAGAAAAATCACTTACATGTGGTCGAATATATTATATTGTTGAATATAATTAAAGACAAAACTGCCTTCATCACAGCTTTCCATAAATTGATCTTTATTGATTTATTCAGAAAAAGCTTTGGTAGCTCATTCTCAGAACAGCAGCCTCAGATTTCTTCTTAGACAGAAGATTTACAGCACAGAGAAAAAACAATAAAGGGGAAAATGGGACGGGCACATTTCAAGTTTGTTATTTAAGTTATTAGGCTTAGCAACACACCTATTAACGTTCGTTTGAAACCGTTATCAACATTAACAGACTGAACTGGACTTAATAACAGGAGTGCATATAATTTTAGTAAATTATTCTGGTGAGTATCAGCTGCGCTGGCGATCAGGCACTAGTGGCTGATCGCCACTCGTGCCAAAAATCTAGACAAATGTCACTTGATCAAGGAGCAAATCTGCATCAGATGAGATCAGCTGACTTTGCGTGTACGTGGGCAGTGCACAGCGGTGTGTACTCTGTGTGTTAACAAGAAAAGCGCATATAAGAAAGTGGTGTGCAAAAGCAGGGTAGTGACAGAATTGATGCGCATTATTGATATTTGAAGCATGTGTACCTGCACATTAACACACGGGTACTGTGGAATATATTTTTTACTCACCTAAAGTGCTCGTCCACTCCCCGCAAAAAAATAGCAGCTGTGCGGTGTCTGTGGCATCAGTGCTCTCATCGCATGCGATGGAGTAAAGATCAAAAGCACAGCTTTATCAGACAGTTGCAGTTTCATGTTGGCTGACAAGTCTTCAACAACTGGATTTCTGGACATGCTGACGTTGTTGACGGGCGCATTATTTCGGTGACTTTAACGAGGCCGTGTTTTATGAGGTCTCCATCTGAAAAAGGCTTGCCATGTCTTGCGATGAGTTGGGCGACCTCATAGCTGGCTATTGTAGCCTTTTCCTGGACCTTTTGAGCACGAAAAAATTACTGTTGCTGACCCCGCAGGAGAGATACCCTTTGCTTTAATTTCTGCTCTCGATCAGCACCAGTGTAGGATGCATAGGCCTGATGTTTGGTTTCATAATGACGTCGTACATTATACTCTTTCATAACTGCCATAATTTCAGTGCAGATCAAACAGACACACTTCCCCTTGAATTCTTTGAAGAAATATTCACTCTCCCACCATGTCTGAAATTTTCTGCATTCACTTTCTACCTTTCGCTTCTTTGGTTCTGCCATGTTTAGTAACTAACTTGGGCTAAATTTCTTCTGTGATTGTCCTTTTTGGTGGAGCAACTGCCTCGATCGACAGTAGCTCCCCCTGGTGTTAAAACTAAGAAGTGCAATACACTCAAGCAAAAGTTGAAGTGCGGGCCATATTCGATTCTATTTATAAAATTACTTGCGGGCCAATTAAAAATGGATCGCGGGCCGCAGGTGGCCCGCGGGCCGGAGTTTGGACACCCCTGTTCTAAATAATCCACCTTACACTATAACCTGCCATTCAGACAAAATGCAAGTTGATTGTAGCATGCATTTACCCGATTGTGTGATTTTTATTTATTATTTATTTTTTCACCGTTTCTTTGCATATGCTTTGGGTGAATTTGTTTGAACTTCAAAACTGTTAAAACATTGCGGTGTCTTAATGGACTGACTAATGGTTTGCTCGATACCTTCCAAATAAGTGATCGTAATGTGTCTGGAATCCAATGGTTGCACAATTTCAGTCCATGGTTGTGTAAGTAATGAGCAATGACCCTGAAGCGATTTTTCAAAACACTGCAATTTGAGCTTCAAAGGGGAACATGTCCCACCCTTTCTTAACCGAAGATAATATTTCCAGTTACATCTCAGAACTCATCAGTCACTTTGAAAAGGTTGAGCACCCGTTTCAGCTACATTTGAAGTTGTTAACCAGAGCAAAGCTTACAACAAATTGATGAGATCATAGTAATGATTAAGAAATCAATAAAATGACATAAGATCCTAATTTAGCAGTTTGAAAGGTTTGCACAGATATTTATTTTATTATCAAACACCCTTGAAACTTTATGATGTGATATTTTAGTCATTTGTACTGTTGGCATTCTGTTGTGAAACATGTCATTGTTAGCATGCAACACAAAGTTCGGACAGTTGACACACCTCGCTGCCAAAAGGAAATGGCAAACAACTGTTAAGAAAAATATTTGCCTCTGGGAGACGGGTGTATGCAAAGAATTTAGACTGAGCCGCTTAAAATGTTTAAAGTTTAAAGTGAGAAAGGGTAAATGCAACCAAATAAACAATAAGGGCCTGATATCCACTTATGAGGACATTATACTGCCTCTGTTTTATCAAAATTTAAAACAAATGTCCTCATATGTGGCTCTCATTTTTCTTAGAAACAAAAATCAGGTTAAAAAAAATCTGCTGATTCTTTGTTTTTACATACATTGGGATTCAATATGCCCAAATATAAAAAAATAAATAAAAATGCATGCCATGGAAGAGTTCGGGTCTTAGGAGGTTAAAGGTTAAGTTTCATTTTTATTTTGAAAACTTAACATAAAAAATCACCTGCAGTTTAACCTGTCGATGACCTGCTGAGGGAACGTCACATTGAATGGAATATTATGCTGAGAACAGTTTTTCCTGTACTGAAGGCTTCACTCCAAATCATGTAGATGTTTTATTGGCATAAAAGTCTGTGCAGGCCCTTTAGCATCGTGCGAGCTGTTTGACCATTCTGTAGTCTGCACATTTGGTTTGTATGCTGCAGATTTTTAAACGTGTGTACGCACACCTTTGCCAATAACGAGGAGAACAAAGATTTGAAAGAGTTAGATGTAGCACCCATGGGTATGTTTGTGTTAACGATTTAAAAAAGGACACATTTCTACTAAATTTTTCACTCACATTACTTAGCATCACACAGTTGCTGCAGATTTGTCAGCTGCACATCTTTAACTACATCACATCACAAAGGCACTCTGTTGGACTGAGATCTGGTGAGTGTGATGCCATTTCAGTATAGGGAAGTGTCGTGTTACAAAAAAAACAAAACAAAAAAACAGTTTAAGATGATAAGTGTTTAATGGACTGGTTCTTGTATGGAGCTTTTCTACCCTACTACGCACTATATACTACGACATCCCTAAATTCAAACAATCAGTTTTTATTTGCTTTCTAGTTCATTCACATACATTCACACTCCCATGATGGACTGCAACTTGGAGTTGAGCATCTTTTTCAAGGATACTTTGGCATGACTGTCAGCCAGGGATTGAAGCACCAACTTTTTGGTTAGTAGATGACCTGCTTAATCTCCTGAGATGATCTGAGTTTTGTGAGATGGCACGTTATCCTGGTGAAAGCAGCGATCAGAAGATGGGGACACTATGGTCATAAAAGGATAGATATGGTCAGCAACAATACTCAGGTAGGCCTCAGTTGGTACTAAGGAAATACGCCCACACCATTACACCACCACCACCACCAGCCTGAACCACTTATACAGGCAGGATGGATCCATGCTGTCACGTTGTTACATTGAATTCTGACCATGCCTTTTGAATGTTGCAGCAGAAATCGAGACTCATCGAGCTCATATGTTGGTCAACATTTTCCTGATCTCTTATTGTCCAGTTTTGGTAAGTGTGTGTAATTTATATCCTAATTTTCCTGTTCGTAATAGAAGTAGCACCCAGTGCGGTCTTCTGCTTCTGTAGCCCATGTGCTTAAAGAGATGCTCTTCTGCATACCTTTGTTGTAACTAGTGGTTATTTGATTTATTGTTGCCTTCTGTTAGATTATAATATTATTTTATGCCATGTTAGACCCCTAATTAAAGATTGTGAATTACTATGTAGTTTTAGTTTGCATTATTCTCCTGAATTAGAAGAAGGTGATAACTATTACATTTGGTAAAGTGATTTGCATTACATTAGACTGCTGATTTATTGTGAATGAATGATATTGTTTTATGATGCATTATACTGCTGAGTTATAAGAAAATACTGTTCGCAGAAAGTCATCGCCTTATTTGTCTGATTAGAAGAGAACAGAACATACTGGAGAGCATACTGCCCCATCTCAGCAGGAGCAGATAAACAGGGAGCCAAGGTCATAGCTTAGGTGCTGTGTGAGAGAAAGAATGTGAATGTTTAGGCTTTTATGATTAGGTGGGGGCCACTAGAGGCTATAAGAGTTTGATCAAGGCTCCACCATTTTGAGATCTGATGCTGTCTGCTGTATGGTGTCCATCTCCCACGCGTGTGTTCATTAAATCATCGTTTGACTCAACCCGGCCGGACCAGTGTTGTTATTTTGGTTTTCCTCTTGTATCCATCCCCAATATTTGAATCCGTAACAGTTTTGGGGGCTGTGGTATTGGGGTGGAAGTTTTGGAGGCTTGGACGGTCCAAGGTGGTCAGACGGGCAGACATTATCCGGCAATCGAACTGAGTGGACAGGCGCCTTTATAAAAGAGGTAGGCACAGGCCTGTTGATTTTATCCGAAGTGTGCTGAATTGGACGATAAAATTAAATGTCTATTCAGTAAAAGTTGCCGGTGAGTGTCTGTTTTGATTTTGATGAAAAATCTCATGAGTTTTGAAAGTTGAAGTAAGCTTATAAGTTACAGTACTGGGTTAGAGGCCCAAGATAAAGGAAAATAATACTGAGTTAGAGGCTCAAGGTAAAGAAAAACAGTGAAATTGGGTTAGAGGCCCAGGTAGTTTGATAGGGAATTGGTCATTTTGTGAGTTAGAGGCTCCATTGGTCAAAAGATTGCACCTGTGTTGGTCATTTTGTGAGTTAGAGGCTCCATTGTCCATAACGTTGCATCTGCTTCAGTCATACTCTTGTTTTAGGGGGTTGACTGTTGTTTCAAAGTATTATAAATTCTGTGAGAACGGCAATCATATATCGCTAGGAAGCGCATAGCCCGGAGGTTACGCTCCCTCCTGGCCGCGGACGCACGACCTTGACCTGTCGGCGAACAGGGTTAGTTCAGTTTGGCTTGACTGTGGGGTACAGGGCATCCTGGAATAAGCTAGGAGTTAGAGGCTCCTTACCGTGTTGAACGATATCTGCGCTTTTTTGGACACTTTAAATTGAGTTAGGGACTTTAGAGATGAGGCCAGATACAGTTAGAGGCTGATACTGGTTAATTGATTACAAAAAAGTTGGACTTTCTTCGGTTGGACCCGTTAACTTAAATTTGTCAAAATTGTTAGGCGCTAAAACTTTCAGGCCTGAGAGTGATTGTAAATATAAGACGTCTTTATTAGCTATAAAATAATAGAGTTGAGTGTGAAATGGAGAGAAAGTGTGTGACGACAGCGCGCTGCAGCGCTGCGAGCTATTCTTAGACGGTGTGTGAACATGCAAATGAGGTGGCTGCTGTGAAGCCCACAGAGGACTTCCTGTTTAGCGTGTTATTGAGTTTTATAAGTATGATTTGCAAACAATGATACATGCCTGTAATTAAAATGCTGATTTTGCTGATTATAATATTACAAATAAAGTTTTGAATGACTGTGTGAATGTTTGATGTTTGGCTGGGTTTTGATATAGGAGAGACGGCTTTGCAGCTGCTGGGGGTGAGTAGCTGTGTGTCTGTGACCGGAAATCTCCATGCCCATAAAAGGCAACTGCCTGACTGTGTGAACTATGCACCAAGAGAGAGAGTAAAATCTAGGCAGATGAACCAAATGGATGTTTTAAGAAAAATAGTAAATGAATGTTTTAGTCTCTTAATACAGGTGGATTTCTCTCAACCTGGAGACCTGAGTACAGCGGCAAAAGGATAGATTAACAAAATTGGGACGACAGACAGGCCAAGCTCTGGCTCAAAATTTTACAGCTTGACCTCTCACTTTGTCCCCACCCGGAAAAGAAGCTTAAAGGACATCTTCTCCTCCAGTTATCGGTTACCATCACTGGAAATTTTCAGGCAAGTTTTTCGCTGAATTGTTTTTGGCACCAGGTGTCCCTGAATCTCACAAGCAAGCTCTAATTCCTGGCTGAAGACATGGAATGCTGTTATTTAAGGTGGGAAATCAAAATTTGGGAAACAAAATTAAAAACACACACAACTAGAGAAATGCCTTGTTTGAGAAAAAGTTAAAATCACCCAACCACAAACACACACACACACGCAATGAAGAAACAGCTTACATTCATGAACACGTGAAGATTTTCCAGCAAGGTTAAAGCAGCGAAACTTAACATACACCTGTTGTTAAATGATAAAGTTTATCCACTACTAACAAATAAACTCTCTGGGTTGCAGGACAACAACTTAACTTCAAAAAGAAAGACACTGGTATGACCAACCAGTGATGAAACAACAAATTTAGTGGTTAAAAGAGTCAAATTGTGACATGTTTTCTTCTGATTGATTAGTGATTACTGAATGAAAGAAAATTCCTTTTTTGGGCTTTTAAACATGATCTTAAGAATTTTAACATGTACCTGTGTTGTCCTGTCAACTTGGTGGGTTATGACTTGATTATATAGTGAGAAAAAACAAAAAAAAAGGGGGGGAGAAGGCTGACACAGGGCCTGGCCCCTCTCTGAATAACACAGCCAAAACAACATCATTTTCCTGTTCGTCTGTTTTTGTTTTGTTTTTGTTTTTTCTCTTTATGCTTAATTACAGGCTGCTTTGTCGGCCCGGAAAGCCGAGGCTGACCTGGACTCCTGCTCTCCCCTCTACCATCTTTGATGTGACCCTGACCAAATGCTACAGCAGCTGGACCCACAACAACAACCTGAAAATGTCAACAGTGCTGCAGGAAAACGATCTCATGCAGCGGAGACGGAGAATGTTAAATCACTACACGGGGGAGATTTCCAGACAGCTTCAGCTGACAGAGCTGTGACGAGACGCCTATTAAGCCCGGATGAAAAGTGAGGCCGAGCAAAAGAATGCTGACCTTAACAACTCTGCATTAAAACTGTGCAGGACAGTGATGGACCAACACGGATGATCGGGCAGCAAAAAGGGCGTGCCAGAGACACGAGGAGTAACTGAGGTCAGGAGGCACCTCAGATTGGACAAAAGCAGCAGAAGAACATAAGCTGAAGGCACAGGTGTCGGGGCTCAGTCAGGAGCTGACCTCTGAGAAGAGCCGAACAGCAGAGCTGCAGAAGGCCGTGGAGCAAAGCAAGGAAAACATCAATAAACTTCAATCTGACGTGTACGGAAAAGACTCTGAGGTTTCTGCCCTCAGTAAGAGCTCAAGGCATCAGAGCAGAAACTGAGCATGGCTCAGGAGGAGCTGGCTGCTAATCGAACTCATCAGTCAGGCTTAGAGTCCCAAATACAGGACTTGAAATCCGGCCGGAGTTTGCTGGAGCAGGAGGTTGCCAAACCTGACGAGAAGCTCCAACAGCAGGAGCAAACCCGGAAGGAGTTACAGAAGCAAAAGGGTCAAGTTCAGGAGGAGCTGGACAAGGAGAAGATGCAGGACACTGGAGAAAAGGACTGCCTCAATTGGGGCCAGAACCAGTATGGACAGAACTTTGGGCAGCAGCACCAATGGACGCAAATGGACTGAAAAGGAGGAGGGCAGGACCCCAGGCCACGCTTCAGGCCGTGGTTTACCCAGTACACCAGAACAGGAAAGTGATGAACACAAACACACACACAACCACACACAACCACACACATCTACATACACTGACTCAGAATCAAGAGAAACACACATATGAACACATATGCACTCGTTGATTGACTGAGAAATGACACACACACACGCACACAAATCGAAATGCTGATTCAATTCACTGAGAAGTGATCTACACACACACACATACACACACTTGTGCAATGAAGAGTGATACATACACACGCTGATGCAATGAAGAATGCTTTACTAACAAATGCTATGCTGATACGCAAAATGCTGCACACAAACGTCCAAATACAGAATCTGTTACAACAACAAGAAGCCATTGATTGTTTATTGGTTAAATGCATTTCATGTCACCCAGAGGGCATTTGTGTAGATTTAGGGGACAGGGTCTAGAGCAGTTTGGTTATGAAGACAATGTCTGTGAGTGATGTCTGTTTATGGCTCAAGGCCTTGACTGAATTGTTTACTGTGCTTCACACAGCCTGATAAGGAGCAGTGGTACAGAGTGAAAATGATGAATTAACGGTGTGAGCCTTATTTCGGAGCACCACATTTTTGTGATTGAGATTTAATTGAAGGAGGAACACACTGAAAGAAAAAAAAAAAAAGGGGGCCAGCCCTTGGATTTACGTAAGCATCTCACGTGTATTTAACACAATTACCTCAGGCTTTAAAGATCTGTACAAAATCCAACAATTTAATTTGTTCTCATTGAGATGACACGATACAATCTAGTAAGAGTGGTTAGTTGCTGAACTCACAGAATTCATAAGACCGCATAAGATTTCAAATTGCAGGAAAATCACTGGAGTTATAAGAGGCAGACAACGACACACACCACATGCATGCTATTGCTATTTATTGTGGATTAACCTGTCAAGGGCAAGCACAAAAAAATTCTGCCTCAAATACAGGAAATCATAGCTTCCCTGTATTTCCTACATTGTTGGCATGCTGGTGAGTGCTGTTGCTACACAGTAAGAAGGTCCTGGGTGCAAGTCCACAGTCTGGCTAGTTTGCAGTGGTTTCTCTCTGGGTATTCTGGTTTCCTGCCACAGTGAAAAGTCATGCAGCTGTTAGAGCTAGGTTAATTGATGATTCTAAATTATCCGTGAATGTAAGTGTAATGGTTGTTTGTTTCTAGGTGATAGACTGGTGACCTGTCCGGGGTGCACCCTGCCTCATAACCTATCACTTCAGGGTTATTTCCCAGCCCTCCTGCAACCAGGATAAAGATAGGAGGATGGTAGTTGGTGTAGACCCATTCAATTTTTATGGTAACCAGAATCTAGACTTTGTTGAACCGTATGCAATATGAAGACAACATGTAGTATTTAAGTGACCAAGTAGTATTTGGATAAAAGTTATTGAATAGTGTTGAAATAAACTGACAGAATTGTGAAGGATTAAAATATTCCAGGAGCTCAACTTACTCCATCAGAACATGTTTCAATCGTGTTTTATAAACACAAAATGCACAGGTTTACTGAATATGAAAAGGTTGTGTTGATTTAACTCAGTTGTTTAAGTTTCTGCCAAAGCAAAACATTTGTGTGCAACCAGTGTCCACTATTGAATCAAATAAGTCCAACATGTTTTTTGTCAGTGCAAAAAGGAGTTATGGTACCTGTATTCCTACACAATATTGTCCCGGGAGGGAGAAAAACTTTCTGGTGAAGTTTTGGTTGATTTTTGGGTTTTGCATAATACTAGGTTGATTTTATCAGTGAGGTTTGGATTGTTTTCTCTCTCTAAGAGAGAGAAAGACAGTTTTATGCTTGGACATGTTTGTAACGGGCCCCAGTATTTGTTATTATATGAGTATTTTATTGGTTACGTTTGCTTTTGCTTTTGTTACAGTGCACTGAAATAAGAACATCTGAGAGGAGTGATCCACCGGTGGTGATATTTTGGTATTTTGTGAGTTCCTGATTTAACAAATCAGCTCTTTAATCCAGGCCTGAGAGATTGAACTTTAAAGCGCTATAAAATATTCTTACTAGAAACAGTCGCAAAGTGTTTTTCTCCATGATTATAATGGGCTCTGGAGAAATTCACTTATATGGGACATTGATCACATGAGAAGTCCTGAGCCTAAAAGGATTGCAGCGAGTCAATCCAGTCCAAAAAACAAGGAACTGTTTTCCTTTAAAATGATGACGTTATCTTGCTGGTGATGGAGGCTTGAATAGGTTGCGCGTGAAACTCCATTATCAGCAATATCTGGTATGAATGTGTGTGAATGTATGCATGTGACTGGACTGTGATGGACTGACGACTAAAAGTTTTAACTGACTTGATACTGAGACAAAAACGGTACCGACTTTAGGATTAGTAAATGTCCACAAACAATTCACCCAGCCTGTAAAAGAAGGGTGGATGTTTTGTCTTGCTTTGTTTTGTTTTTGCAGGAACAGAAGGATGACAGAGACTAAAGGGGGAGGCTGTAGCTTCACATGAGTGTGAACTGCAGACTTAACCCTTTGGTTGCTAATTTTGAGTTACTGATGTTTGCATTAAGAAAATTGTGTTTTATTAGCTGTGTTTTGATTAATGTATCACATTATATTGTTGGGAATGTTAAATGCTAAAGTGAAGAAAAGCTTTGATTTCACTCATGACTGAACATGTTATTATTAACCATAGCAGGCCACTGTAAAGAGTCAATTAACTTTTATAGAGGAAAAAAGCAAAAAAAAAAAAGACTTCTATTGATGTCTATGAATAACAGGGGAATGATAGACTTGTCACATTCAAAATAGAGATATGTAATGACAAACACTGGCCCATGTCATTTAGGTTCTCCATTGAAATAGTCAATAATTTAGAAAAGTAGGATAGAACCGACAGGGGCATGTGCTGAGATGTGGTGCTGCACAAGAACAAGAGCAAAATAAAGAAAAATTATTGTGTTTAGCTTTGATAAATTCAAATTAAAATGTACCATTACACTCAGAGGATTAATAGGAAATTCAATATATGCTAATTTTGTATGAAGTACATGACTGATAACTGTTCTGTCCTGAGCTTTTGTTTTTACAGCACCCACTTGACCACACCAACAGTTTCTCGCCACCAAAAGGGGGTACTTGCAAAGAATAGGGAGGAATATCATCAGAAGTGGGAAAGGTAAGCCCCGATGGGGGTGATAACATCATTAATTTCACGTATGGTCAAATTCTTAAAATTTGACCCCTAACATGAAAAATTCTTCAAACATTTAGAGACAGAGTGGAGTTCTAGATAAACATAATGTAGCAAACCACATAAGGATGGAGTGTTGGAATCAATAAGATGGTGAAATAACACGCAGGAAAAATGTTGATCATGTTGATTATGTTTATTCCAGTGTGCAGAGATTGGCTAATCTGACCAGGAAATGTTATAAAATGGATTGTCGGAACAGTCAGCGTTAAAGTCACCTTTGACAGTCCAGACTAAGATGGCGTTGGACATCTTCAGGGCGGAAAAGGGTTGGTGTGACCAAGGTGTGGTTTGGCTTGTTGTATGTATATTTCAAGATGATATGGCTCTGGATGGACCAGTTACCAGGGCATGGAAGGAGGACAGACTCATTAAATAAAGAGAAGGAATTTTCTGGGGTTGGAGATCCTCTGGGTGAGTGGTTGACTAAAAGTATGCATAAAATAAAAGCTATTTTTTGTTATTGATTGGTAATAGATTGATAATTGGGCACATTTACAGCTGTATTGACTTGTTGTGGACGTAGTCTACTTCATGTTTAAACACTCTAATTAGCAGATTGAAAATAGTGACATTAAAGGAAGAATATGCAGCACCACCCTGTCAGATGCCAGTGACGGTGGGGCTCAGTGATGAATCAGGTGAGCTGGATTCATGGCTGAATCAAAATATAGATGCCCCTGCTGTGGTCAGTGAGGGAAAAACAGGGGGAAATAAAATTGAAAAGAGGCATTTATAAACGTTTATGTGTGAAGTTTATAAACGGGATAAAAAGGGGATGTTTTACTGTTATTTTAGCATCAGCATTATTGTTACATTAGAATCATATAACAAGCATTGCATTAAACATTTATTGAAGCTATTGACATTACATTAACATTTGTATTATAGTGATTGTTATAACCTCATGTTAATCTTCTATTTACAGGTGTCAGAATAATCATAGGATCTTTCATTGCAGGTGTAACCATGATTATCTTTATACATATTGCAGTTTGTTGCTCATTATAGAGTTGTGCTCAAGTTAATAAGGGATAAGGGACAGTTGACTCGAGGAGATGAGTGGGAGTCAGTGCCTGTCCTCGAGAAGGATGTTCCTTTGCTGTGTCAAAAGTAGCCAACAAGTTCATATTAAAGTGAAGTTCTACCGGTTTTGTTTGTAGACAATTGTGAAGACGCAGGCTCTGGGCGGAGCCCGGAGTTGAACAGATCTAACATGACAATTAAATTAATTTCATTCCTTGGCACAGGATAACAAGATTGGAGCAACGACACTGGATAGGAGAAAGTCTGATACTTTCTAAGATATGAGGTCACTAACCTTTTCTTTTAATTTTCTAGCTCTGTTGAATTGACACATGGGAATGTGTCAAAAGGGGGGGGGGGGAGTTGAGTTTTAACATCAAACAAGGGTTATATGAACATTTTTATGACTTCATTTGTGTTTTAATAACTTAGGTATGGTAAAACTTAAGCTAATAATGACCCAAAAGGTTTCCAGATTTTTTAGAGAACCCGTGAGAAGCATGAATCATTATTTCCATGTTTAAGCATTAATTATTGAAATGAACTGAATAGTGTTTAGAAGATAAAATGCCTGTGTTTACGAGAAGCTGAGTACCACACTGGAGAGGAAACCGTGGGACGGTAGGCGGAAGGAAACACATGATTTTTTGAAAAGGGGGGGGGACACATGTTAGAATTAAAAATGGCTAATTTGTTTTTGATGTCTTTTATTAGAATGAGTGGTTTTAATCATTTTCATACACACCTTGCAAATGTGCTTATAATGAGTTGGCACTCGGTCTTTTGAAGGTCATAAGCTTCGTTCGGCGATAGTCCGGACTGATAAAGTGTAGGAAATGCCTTGAGTGCAGCGGGCTAAATGCAAACACGCTTACACACACATACACTAAATTAGGATAAGTCCTTGGGACATTCTGAATATTCTAAACCAATTCTGAACCACCAAAAGATTAGTAGATAACAACATTAGATTGTTAGAACTAGGAAGAGAGGTGTTTTGGTTTTCTGTCTCTTACAAAGAAAGGAACAGACACCAGACGAGGTCACAGATATACGAGGATCCTTTGCAGCAGAGACAGACACAGTGACTGCTGAAACACCAACTGGGTTCAAGTGTCATGGCATTTTGGGCTCCAGCTAGTCACTTCAAAAGGATGGATCCCATAAACACAGCAATAACCATGAAGGGGTTGGCGGAAATCCAGGAACACCAGACCAACGAAGTTCGAAAGGGGGACACGTTCCTGTTCCTTTTTCTGGGGAACATAGCTGTGACCCCAGAATACACAGATCATTGTTTGAAATCGGGGCAGAATAATCCCCTGATCTGTGCAACGACTGAAGGGTTGTCTAACCCCTGAGGTTGAAGAAAGAAGAGCAGAGGATCACCCGACTGGAAGACACTGGTGCCTACAGCAATAAAATAAAGGCTAAAAGCTCCTCGGACAGAGGTTCTACTCTGAGTACGTTTGAAGGGTATAAGGTAGCACCGAAATAAAGCTGTGGGAGAACTGGGGAGTGATGGGAGTGTCATCTGTACCTACTATTGTTGTTGTAATAATAGTTTTTCTTGCATCTGAACTGCGCAAACACAGAGGTCATCTCACATATGGTTCACCCAACAGGGGGACAAAGGGCCTCAGGAGTAAGAAGAAATGAACCCGGCAACACTGGATTGCAGGGTGTAAGTGAGCTCTTTAAGTCTAAAGAGCCCAACAGGGGGAATTGTTAGATTATAATATTATTTTATGCCATGTTAGACCCCTAATTAAAGATTGTGAATTACTATGTAGTTTTAGTTTTCATTATTCTCCTGAATTAGAAGAAGGTGATAACTATTACATTTGGTAAACTGATTTGCATTACATTAGACTGCTGATTTATTGTGATGATATTGTTTTATGATGCATTACACTGCTGAGTTATAAGAAAATACTGTTCGCAGAAAGTCATCGCCTTATTTGTCTGATTAGAAGAGAACAGAACATACTGGAGAGCATACTGCCCCATCTCAGCAGGAGCAGATAAACAGGGAGCCAAGGTCGTAGCTTAGGCGCTGTGTGAGAGAAAGAATGTGAATGTTTAGGCTTTTATGATTAGGTGGGGGCCACTAGAGGCTATAAGAGTTTGATCAAGGCTCCACCATTTTGAGATTTGATGCTGTCTGCTGTATGGTGTCCATCTCCCACGCGTGTGTTCATTAAATCATCGTTTGACTCAACCCGGCCGGACCAGTGTTGTTATTTTGGTTTTCCTCTTGTATCTGTTGTGGGATTTCTCTTTAATGTATTGTCCTTTAATGTATTGTCTTGCTTTCATGTTACCTAGTCTAGTATGGGTGGTGGGATTTCTCTTTAATGTATTGTCCTGATGAAATGCTTTCATGTCACTTAGTTTAGTATGTCTGGTTCACACCTTATTCACGCTGGGAAACAGACAGTGAGAAACTGGTGAATGTCTCCCAGGATGGAGAAGCTCACACAGGAAGGCTTGACCCCAGAGTGGGGGAGATTCACACAGATGGTAGAGAGTCTGTCTGGTTAGAGCCAAGGTGTGAACTGAAACTGTAAAAGCCTTTTGTTCTGTGACTGTGTATAAAAAGGACCTGAACTGTTCATTGTCAGAGACGACTTTCAGTGCCCCCTGACTGACGTCCCTCCTTATGCATGAGATAGCTGAAATAAAGGTGTTGTTACAACTCATCGTGTCTGCAGGACTTGGTAATTGAAATTTCCACAACAGTTGGCGCTGTGAGCAGGGTGATCCAGTGTTCTCGCTGAAGGACGGCTCTGTGACGGCTGATCACCCCGAGGTAACAAGACGCTTCGGTCCTGCCAGCTGTTTAAAGCAAAGAGAAAGGCAGAGTTGCGGAGCCTGTGTTTCAGCGACCACCGAGATCACCTTGACGAATCGAGGGGAAACTCCTGCAGAACGGTGAGCTGTATCTACCATTTATACAAGTCACGAGAGTTTTTTGTCTGGCAAAAAAAGGGGGAGAACGCCTGCCGACCCCGGAGTTCGAGTCTCCGGGAGAAAAACCTGGTGGTGTGAGGCCCCAGGCTTGTGTTGGGTACGGCCCATCACAAGGACATTGGCTCGAGCGCGCTGTTGGGGAGAAGCCGGCCCAGACCTGTGTTCGGTCCAAGTACGTCACAGGGACAGCAACTCGGGTACACTGTCGAAATCCATTTCCGTGTACTACAGTGCACGGAGTGGCGGTGTTCGCTCCTTGGTCCGTAGAAGGCAAGGGCCTCACGGGGGACGCCTCGTGTAGTAAAATGGGATCTAGATCCAGTAGATCGGCAGACGTTCCACCAGGCGGCCAGGGACAAAACTCAATATTTGACTGTATGGTTAAAAAATGGGGAATTGGGTGTATGAAATATGTTGTTAAGTGGGAAAAAGTAAACGGGTTTCCTGAAAAGGGATCGCTGAGTGTTAACCAGTTAAAGAAAATAGAGGAACAGTTGCGGGAGGAAGAAGCAAAATTATTGAAGAAAGGGAAAGTTAGGACTGTAGATCTGCGTAGGGTAAGCGATGAGAAGGAATGTTTGAAAATGTGGATGAGGGAAGCAGAAAGGAGAGAAAATAAAGCAGCTCTGAAAGAATTACCTAGAGAAGTGCGTGGAAGGGAGGCTGATGCAGAATCTGCCTCAGCGCCTCTTCCACCTCCGTATAACACGGAGAACAAAACATCATTTCCCTGTTCACGCACTGTCTGTGCTTCCCCAGTACAGGCTGTTTTGCAGAGCCTGAAAGCCGATGCGGACCTGGACTCCTTTCCCCCCATATCCCGCTCTGCACCACACGACTCACCGCCAGAAGATGCCAGCGCCAGTTCAGCGACTGAGGAGCGGCAAGCCCGCCAGGAGGAAGCGAAAAAAATGACACTCAGACCCAACAGAGGGCCGAGAGAGGCCCTCCAAGCGCACAGTCACACACGGAGCGCGTCGCGAGCTGGAGAGATGAAAGAGAAAACACAGGGATGGAGGAAAGAGAGAGGAAAGTGGAGAAGTAAGGACAGCCGCCATGGATATTACGTCCTGCCTTTTGCCGCGGATCAGCCTGAATATTGTCCCACTGATGACGAGCGGGACGATACGGAGAGTGCAGACAGCAGCGAGGAGGTCGAAAACCTTCAGACTGTGCGGAGAATGCGGAAGTGGCGACAGGCAGGAGGAGAAGACCTGCAGCTCCCGATGGTGGAAGTGGCAGGGCCCAAGGGACCCATTTTAGTTCACAGACCCTGGACACAATCGGACATTGCTGACGCCACAAGTCATCTACCTGACCCTCTCATGTTGGGGGCAAGGTTCGGTGAGCAGCTCCTAATTTTCTGCCAAGAATATCGTCCCACAGGTCAAGAAATTAGACGCGCAGTGGCAGGCAAGCTGAAACCATGCGACCTGAGGAGAATATCACCTCACTTGCCTGATCCTACGCTGAGGATACGACACCTGACCTATGAGCATGGCGAAAACCGTGAATATTGTACTGCAGTAACCCACCTGATGGATAAGCTAAAGGAGGTTTTCCCGGATAAGGTGGACATGTTAAAGATTCAAGCTTGCAAACAAAGAAAGGAGGAATCTGTGGATGATTTCATACATCGCATGACAACTGTGTTTGAAGTTAATGGTGGAATACCCAAAGATGACATGACGGGCGCCTCCGCCTCCACATATGAGCACCATCTCTGCGGCCATATTTTCCGGGGACTGAGACCAGATGTGGCAGCCGAGGTGAGGAGTTCATATGTGGGAGGAGAAGATGAACCTCGGCTAACGGAACTGCGACGCCATGCACGCCATGCTCAGAACCACCTTGACGAAAGAAAACGCAAGAAAGAGGAAAAACAGAGCGCCGACCTCCACAACGCGGCCTTAACGCTGTACAAGACTGCAACGAACCCGCGGAGTGACTTCCACGGTAAAGGCAGCTGGCGCGACCGAGCCCGGGGAGGAAGACGTGATCGAGGACGCGATCGACAACGACGACAGTTTGGAGGAGATCCAGATACCTGTTTTCTCTGTGGTGAACATGGACATTGGAGGCGAAACTGCCCTAGATACAGCCACCCTGGCGGTGACCAGCATCAACGGCAAAGTGACCAGGGCCAGCAGTGGGTGCAGGCGGATTGAGGCCGGGGGGAAAGGACGCCAGAGTACGCTTCAGGCTGTGGTTTGCCCACCTCATCAGAGCAGGGAAGTGAAAATCACACACACATACACACACCCACTGATGTAGAAAGTGTTTTACACACAGACACACACACTTTAAGACAGCACACTTTTGAGCATGTAGAGCAGATTTCTTTGTCACCAGTTGGTACATATGTACATTTAAATACTGCGCCTTATAAACTACTGCCCTTGTATAAAATGTTAGTTTGTAATCAGGAAGTAGAATTTCTTGTAGATTCCGGGGCCACCCACTCTGTACTACGCTCAGATTACCTCTCACCCCAGCCCGTGCTGGGTGAGAGGTTCACTCATTCTGTATCAGCATCAGGAACCATACAGAGAGAAACTTTCACCATACCCCTGTATTGTGTAGACGGACAGGGTAGAAAATTCACACACGAGTTTTTGTGTTCAGACCTGTGCCCGGTCAATTTGCTTGCAAGAGATTTGATGTGCAAACTGAAAATAAGTTTAATCTCCTGCTATAATGGCATCACAATCACGCAATCTGACTATGATTATATGATGGTGAAATATGACCCCGTGACTCCAGCTTTCGCTTACGAGTGGAAGCTGGAGGAGGGGCCGCTTGTTACAGAATTCATGCAAGCGACTCGCAACTGCATGCCTCCAGATGTCTGTTTTATGGCTCCTGGAGAGTTGAGTTGCATGTCTCACTTTTCTCTGCATGGGCCTGATGACAGTTATGAGGTAGAATGGTACAGAACCGAGAATGATTTGCTAACTGTGAAATGTATGTTTTGGAGCTCCACATTTGCTGCGCTTGCGATTTCTCTCACCGATGAGCAAAGAAACATGTTTACTATGGATGCATCCGTCCCACATGTTCCCCTGGCAAAAGCTCACAGCTGCCAGTGGGAAGACATGGGAGAATTTATGCACCGGTGCTACCACGCTTGCGATTGGGAGACTACAGAGAATCCCACAGTACTGTTTTCTCGAGAAATGAAAGCCTACAAAAAGACCATGACATATACAGTCCAGTGTGTCCGCTCAGTTGAGCTAGTGAACATAGCTGTCGCACACTGTCTGTTTCAAACGACACCTCCTCTAAACTCCTCACACCCCCTGCTGACAGAGGTGCCTGACGGCCTGTGGGCCTCATCTAAGTATGATGTAGGCCTGATTACAGATTGTGAGCCAGTGGTAATCACTCCAAAGTCCTCGTTTAGACCATGCCAAAGACAATATCCTCTGAAACGGGAAGCCATAGAGGGGATTACTCCTGTGTTTGAATCCCTGTTAAAGGCCGGAGTAATTATCCCATGCCCCACCTCTCCGGTTCGCACTCCATTATTCCCTGTGAAGAAAATCAGAGGACCTAATGAACCTGTTGAGTGGCGGTTTGTGCAGGACTTACAAGCTGTGAACAAGGCTGTAATCCCCAGAGCCCCTGTGGTTCCGAACCCCCACACCATTTTGGCCCAAATCCCATCTGACGCTATGTGGTTTACTGTTGCTGACCTGACTAATGCATTCTTCTCTGTTCCAGTTCATCCAGATAGCCAGTTCTGGTTTGCTTTTGAGTTCCAGGGAAAGGCTTACACATTCACTCGGTTGTGTCAAGGCTACTGTGAGTCCCCCACGATTTACAATGCCGCCTTAAGAGACTCCCTGTCAGACTTGATCCTCTCCGAAGGCACAGTGTTACTGCAATATGTCGATGATCTGCTACTGTGTGCGCCCACACAAGAGCAGTGTCTGGCAGATTCTCTCACTTTACTGACACATTTGCATCACAAGGGCCACAAAGCTAGTAAGTCAAAACTGCAGTTTTGTAAAGAGCAAGTCACATTCTTAGGGCATGTGATTTCTTACAACTCCCACCAGATTTCCTCCAAGAGGGTGGAAGCTGTAATGACCATTCCAAAACCTCTCACCAAAAAACAGATGATGTCATTCCTAGGAACCACATCATACTGCCGCAATTTCATTCCACACTACTCCTCTGTGGAAGCCCCACTCACTGCACTCATTCATGGTGCAAGTCTGTCAGCCAATGATCACATTTCTTGGACACCAGAGGCTGAAGCTGCCTTCACTTCCTTAAAACAGCTGCTGCAAACAGCGCCCGCTTTAGCGCTTCCAAATCCATCCAAACCATATACACAAATGGTGGATGAAAAGAATGGTTTCATGTCCTCTGTTCTTTTACAGCAGCATGGTGATTCACTTCGCCCGGTGGGTTATTACTCTTCCAAGCTTGACCCAGTGGCTGCAGGACTGCCTGGATGCCTACGAGCAGTAGCTGCGTGTGAGAAGGCCGTGCTCGCCTCACGTGACATTGTAGGGTACTCTCCTCTGACAGTGCAGGTACCCCATGCAGTTTCTCTCATTTTGCTGGAGCAGAAAACTTCACACCTTTCTGCAGCTCGTTGGCTCAGGTACTCTTCCATACTGCTTGACATGCCCAACATCACAGTGAAACGATGCACAACACTTAACCCAGCCACTCTTCTCCCCACGCGAGAGGATGGTGAACCACACAGCTGCACTGCTGTATTGGGTGAAACTTGTACACCTCGAATTGACTTGTTAGATGTTCCCATCGACAACTCTGACATAGTGCTATATGTAGATGGCTCCTCCTCACGTGATTCACGTGGAACTAACCGGGTAGGTTTTGCTGTGTGTTCTGATCATGCCACTCTCGTTTCAGGCTCGTTGCCCAGACACTTCTCAGCACAGACTGCAGAACTGGTGGCGCTCACAGAAGCCTGTAAACTTGCGGAGAGTCAGTCGGCCACCATCTACACCGACTCTCGCTACGCGTTCGGTGTGGTGCACGATTTTGGCGCCTTGTGGAGGCACAGAAAGTTCCTGAAATCTGATGGCAAGCCCATCCTCAATGCTAACCAGGTAGCAGCGCTGCTAGATGCCATCCTTCTGCCTGCTCGCATTGCTGTAGTGAAGTGTGCAGCACACACAGGTAAAACTGATTCTGTCTCCCAAGGAAATGCCGCCGCCGATGCAGCAGCCAAAGCAGCAGCCGAAGGAGGCCTACCCTTCCAACTGGTCTTGGCACCACTGTCCACACCCAACCTCGCTGATCTTCCTGCTGTACAGTCATTTGCCTCCCAGCCAGAGAAAACTCTCTGGCGCAAACATGGCTGCACACTGGTCGAATCTGTCTGGCGATCTCCAGACGGCCGCCCATGTCTACCTAAACACTTCTTCCCCTGGTTTCTAAAATGGACACATGGGTTAGACCATGCGTCCAAAGGGGGGATGCTACAAGCAGTAACATCGCTATGGTTCACCAAAGGGTTTTCCACAGCAGCTGAGAGGTATTGTAAAAGGTGTCTCATTTGTGCGACCAACAATGTGGGACGCCCAGTACAGGTAAACACTGCAGCACACCCCCCACCAGACATGCCTTTTGACCATCTAATGATGGACTTCATTGAATTGACACCAGCCGAGGGAAAGAAGTATTGTCTGGTAGTAGTGGACATGTTCTCTAAGTGGGTAGAAGCATTCCCCACTAAAAGTGCAGACAGCAGTGCAGTGGCAAAAGCCCTCCTGTCAGAAATCATTCCCAGGTGGGGCATCCCGGGAAAAATCACAAGTGATAATGGTACTCACTTTGTGAACCAGGCATTGAAGGAAATCAGCAAGCAACTAGGTTTCAAATTGCAAACACACTGTGCATATCACCCACAATCTGGAGGTGCTGTGGAGAGAATGAACAGCTCCTTAAAATCCAAGCTGGCAAAGTGCTGTGAAGAAACTGGCCTCACATGGCCAAAAGCACTTCCCCTCGTGCTGATGTATGTGCGCACGCGAGCCAGACCTCCAGCACACCTCAGCCCTTATGAGGTGTTGTATGGACGACCTGCCAGAGTGGGGGCAGAACCCCCCAAATGGACTGGCATATCCACAGAGTTGTGCAACAGCGAAATGATTGTGTACTGTCAAAATCTCTCCAGGACTCTCTCGCAGGTACACCGAGCAGTGAAAGCAGCCCTGCCCAGGCCAGCAGAAGGACCCCTGCACCCGTTCAAACCAGGGAACTGGGTGTTAGTGAAGGACTTCAGGAGGAGACACTGGAAGGCGAAGCGGTGGCTGGGCCCATTCCAAGTCCTACTGACCACACAAACAGCGGTAAAGGTTGGAGAACGAGTTACTTGGATCCACGCCAGCCACTGTAAGCTGTTTGGAGGAGAACCACCCAGAACGGAGGAGCAACTAGAAAAGACAAACGGGGCAGAATAATCCCCGCACCTCATTCAGGTAGTGGGCAGTCTACCCTCTACCTGCAACAATGCGACAAGCCAGGAAGCACCTCATCACTGGGGTAGCTCTGATGCTCTTCAGTGGGCTGATGGTTGCCCTCTGGTGGAACCTCTGGAGAGAGCAGCAGCCAAGCACCATGCCAACATCCAAGGAGGTTCGTGCAACAGAAGGAGCAAACCACGAGATGAGAGACAAATGCCTTACTGAGTATGGCGGGTACATTGAGCTACACTATACGTATGCAACTACCCAGACTTTCAGTTTTGATCTGTGCAATGTGATAGACTGTAAAGGCTATAATGAAAGCTGGAGAGGTTATGATGTTTATTTGTGCATATTTGGACATGGCGTTCCGGGATACCAGAAGTGGTGTCCAAGTTGGAGTTTTGTGTGGTGGCACTCCAGGCCGGGGTACTGGGGAGAACAGGCAAAATCAACAGAGGGTAAGATGAAAAGTAAGAACAGTTTTTCCTTTGTTAGAGCCCAATTGGCGACTGGTACCGGCCTGAACCCATTACTGCTAACGATTAAGAACCTGAATTGGAACCCATTTTCCAGGAGACCAAACTTCCCAGGACAATGCCACGACTCCAAAGAAGACTCCTTTTATTTAATCATAGGAGTGGACCAGGCCGGTGCAGACACAATGGGCATAATAAAGGTAAGACTACATCATGCATTAAGCCCAAACCACAATATGACCCGTGCTAATGCAACAGAGGTCACCGCCACCATAGCCAAGCAAATGTTCAGACCACTTGCGGACCCCTTTGTAAATTATCTGAATATCACCTCCCCAGAGAATGTCGTGCAAGTAGAAACGGGTTACATAGACAAAAATACCTGGCTTGACTGGATAACATACACAGCCAGGGTAAACAACATGACTGACTGTGTGGCCTGCTCTGCAGCCCGTCCCACACTGTTCACTGTGCCTGCCCCTTTATTGTTTTGGGAGGACAGGCCAGGATTTGATTGCATGCTACAACTCCACATGAGGGAGAGGGTGGACCATGATTGCGCTGTATTGAGTACTCCCTTCCCAGTGGTAAGGAAAAGTGTCACCCCCCCCGTGTTCTCCCCAAAAGCCGGAAATTATACGTGCCTAACTAGGGTAAATGCCACCCCCGTAGGAGCTCCTGAAGATTCGTGGTGTGCTAAAATAATAAATGTCACAAAATGGGAAAATATGAGCAGCATTAATGTGGCTCGAGCCGATCTGTTCTGGTGGTGCGGTGACAAGGTATTAAGAGACACTCTGCCCAACAGCTGGTCAGGAACCTGCACCATTGTGAGGTTGGCACTCCCTATAGTGTTAGCAGGGTCCCACGCCTCTGCAGAGGCCCATGTGAGAAGGGCCCGTAGAACCACAACGGAAGATTTTGATTTGACAAAAAACTCCCCAACTTATATAGATGCTATAGGTGTCCCCAGAGGTGTCCCTGATGAGTTTAAATTGGCCAACCAGGTTGCAGGAGGGTTTGAGTCCATTTTCTTATGGGTAACTCCGAATAAGAATGTGGACAGAATCAATTATGTACATTACAATGTCCAACGACTGGCCAATCTGACACGGGATGCAGTGGCGGGCCTATCCGAACAGCTGGCCGCCGCATCCTTGATGGCCTGGCAGAATCGAATGGCTCTGGACATGCTCTTGGCTGAAAAAGGGGGGGTCTGTACTATGGTGGGTCCTGTGTGCTGCACTTTCATTCCAAACAACACAGCCCCAGACGGCACTGTAACCAGAGCCTTGGAAGGGTTGCGAACACTGTCGTCCCAAATGACAGAGGACTCCGGCATTACTAACCCCTTAGACGGGTGGTTCAACAAACAGTTTGGGAAGTATAAGGCCATAGTAATGTCGTTGCTAATGTCCATAGCCACCTTTATTGCCATTCTCACATGCTGCGGGTGTTGTCTAATCCCATGCCTCCGTACCCTATTGAGCAGATTAATCACAGTGGCACTGACAAGAGAAAGCGAGTCTCCCAAGTTGCAGCTTCCCCTATTGCAGGCTGAAGATTACACTGAGGATAGCGAAAGCGAGGATGATTGTGATGAGTGAAATTATTTTCCTGACACTGTAAGAATGATGCATATTGTGAAACCTTTTGAGTGTGCAATATGGCTGATGTAATTAACAGAATGTTAGGAAGAGAAATCCTTGGTACTAGTGATTGAGATACAATCAAGAGGGTGGGAACTGTTGTGGGATTTCTCTTTAATGTATTGTCCTTTAATGTATTGTCTTGCTTTCATGTTACCTAGTCTAGTATGGGTGGTGGGATTTCTCTTTAATGTATTGTCCTGATGAAATGCTTTCATGTCACTTAGTTTAGTATGTCTGGTTCACACCTTATTCACGCTGGGAAACAGACAGTGAGAAACTGGTGAATGTCTCCCAGGATGGGGAAGCTCACACAGGAAGGCTTGACCCCAGAGTGGGGGAGATTCACACAGATGGTAGAGAGTCTGTCTGGTTAGAGCCAAGGTGTGAACTGAAACTGTAAAAGCCTTTTGTTCTGTGACTGTGTATAAAAAGGACCTGAACTGTTATTTTTGAATCTGTAACACTTCCTATCAACTTGAAGCAGTCTTCCTATTCTCCCCTGACCTCTGGTATCAACAAGGAATTTGCTGCTCACTGGATATTTTTCCTTTTACAGATCAGTCTCTGTAAACTCTAGACATGGTTGCGTGGGAAAATAAGTAATTTTAGTTAATGAGGAGTTGAACAGGTATACCTAATGAAGTTGGGTGTGAGCGTATTAATTTTTCCTACTGCAAAGGTCAAACTTTAACTGAGAATTACTATATGCTGAGCAAGAGAAGCCTTACTGGAAATAACTTCTAGGAACCTCTCCCTTTCCCTTTTACGGAGGACTGGATGTAGTTCTTGACTCTGAAATTTAGCCTTGCACATACAGTTACAGTCAAGTTCTGCTACTCGAGTAACATCACTAGACTTCTTGGACCCAAATTATGGTTACTGGTCATACTGCAGCAGCTGTGCATTTCCACTACTGCGCTCGACAGCCAAGCATCTATATTTAACCGAATGTTAGTAGAGGGGAGCTCATACTTGCACAGCCTTGAATGGGCAAGAAGACTCACCACGGTAACAGTACCATGGTACCAACAGAGGCTGTTGCAACTGAAAAGCACTGAGAACTAATTAAAGGAAAAAGGCTTGGAAGCTTGTTTTTCAAGAACAATGCACCACACACACACACACACACTAAGCAGATTTTTTTTTTCTTATGTAGCAACGTGCTGATAAAGCTTTAGCCTTTTATTGGTGGCCAACTTAAGCATGCTGCAAGCGGAATACAGTCATAGTGAGAAGGGCAGAGGCAGGTCAGCTGTTTAGTTGAGGTCACTGGCATTCACTGTCAGGATTAGATGGCAGCTGATAAAATATCTGTATGTGTTTGCTGTTGCTCTACTGTACTTTTGCAGAAAACTGGACTTCCTCCTCCAACTTTTCTGCACAAGATGTTCGCCTTAATTTAGCTTTAAACTGTTAACAAAGGGCGAAATAAAATGTGAACTTGCAAACCACAAGGGAACTCAAGAGTGCTTTGTTTTTCAGTTACACATTTAAAGATGAGGCTTTTGTAACACATTTGTTTTTAAAACGAAAATGCATCGTCAGCTAGCAGTTAGTTTTTTTTGTCACAGTATGTATTACACGATTTGGCTGTTTAGAAAGACAGGTTATCTTCACAGTATCTTATACCGACAAAGTGCAGTTACAAAGGTACAGCAGATAACAAGGTAACTGTGAATCAAACTGAGTCATTGTCGGTTCCAAAGTTGTGCAATTGTGTTTTTTGGGGGTGGTTGGAAGTTCTTTCAAAGTGTTATGACGGTGAGATTAAGTAACCCAGCCTCAATTCTCTGATCTGTTATGTAACATTTGTCTCCGAGACTGCTCCATTTGGTTGAGAAAAGTTCCCAAGCCAAATGCTAAACCTCAAATGCTGATTTCATTACAAATTTCAAGATGCGTTTTATTATAGTATACGATGGTATAAAGTTGGATTTCTATTTAGTTACAAGAACATCAAAAGCAAAAAAAAAAAGAAGAGAAATTCAGATGCATGGTCAGGTGATGTGGCTCGAGGGTCTCGCTGTAATGATTTAGCCGGCAAAGTAAACAGAACTCTAAACTCCCCAAACATTGAGGGGTCAGATATTGGATGCTAGGTTTGACAATAGTGCTCTTGTTGACAGTATTTCAGTTCAAGTGTTTAGTACTTCAGTAAATAAATCAAGACAAACAGTGTGATGTAGGCCCTGATAGGAGAGGAGCTGAATGGCTGGCTGATTTTGACATTGGGTCAGTATGTTTGTTAGTGGAGTGTATGAACATCTACTGTATGTAAAAAATAAAGACAATACAAACTTGCACATTCTTGCAAATAGAAACTGTATGTTTATGGTTTCTGGATTTTTCTTGATTTGTCTTTTTTTTTTTTTTTTTAAATAATACAGCAGTAGATGGGAAAAGAGTCTAACCAGTACTGTTTACCACAATGGCTAACCAATTGGTGCTTTGCTAAACTGCATAATTTCACCCCTTAAAAGCTTTTCACAGGCAGAATTAACGTACGGAAGAAAAGGTTATGAGTTACATAATTTTTAATGATAAGCTACACTAAGGGTTGGGTATTGAATTGTGAGCTGTGATTGGGCCATTTCAGCCAACTGGAAATCTGTGTAACTTTAGATAATCTGCTGAGCAGCAGAGTAGCTACCCTGGGAATGTGTCTCCCTCCTTCAG
Organism: Neolamprologus multifasciatus; assembly: GCF_963576455.1. Classification (NCBI taxonomy): domain Eukaryota; kingdom Metazoa; phylum Chordata; class Actinopteri; order Cichliformes; family Cichlidae; genus Neolamprologus; species Neolamprologus multifasciatus. Next base: position 18,237,406 of record NC_140450.1, read on the forward strand.
TCACATGCTGCTTAAGAAATGAAAGCAAGCTGGAGGAGGGCGTTGACAGCCTGAAGGGGAGTGTTTCGGTTCAGCCAATCAATTTGCAGAGCCCACTCCTCCTTGACAAGGCTTTGTGTAATATTTGGCCTGCCCTGTGATCAGAGGATGAAGTTTGCATATCTTCATACGTCAATAAAAACAATGTATTAATCTCCCACCATGGCGTGGCTCAACAGTTTATCTGTCTAAATGTCAAGTCAGTTTTGTATTTTTCCATAGCCAGGGAAGTGGAGCTTCCCATTTTCATTTTCGAGTTTGATAGGAGACAGACATTTTAACATGTGCATGCTATCGGCCTTTTAGGGGGACGGACCTTTTTTTCCTCGTTTTTTCTTGAATAACTGATAGACATCTGTTTTAAAAGGAATCCTGTCGTAGCTGTCAGGTGGGGTTTTACGAATCATAGGAATTTGACTTGAGGCATTTTCACAATACATTACTAGCGAGTTCCAGCTTGCTTGGTTAAGTCAAAGTAGAAAAACAAATCAAACTACTGCTCCAGGTAAAAAGGTGGGGAAAGAAATAACATAACAGTGGGAAAAAAGTTATACAAAAATCACAATTGCTTAAATAATATGAGAACAGGTACAACTTCACACAAACTAATCACTCCTTTTGGTCACAAGATGAACATCTGCTTTGTCACAGAAAACTCAAGTTCATATTTTAGAGCTCTGCATAGCAAAATATAAAACTGCCACTTAAAATCTGAACTCTACAAATTAAGAGTTAGGCTATATATTGTTGGACAAGCAGCCCCAATGAGATGAGATTTCTGACAAAGCAGAGGACAGAAGCTCTGACTGAAGTGCACAAAGATCCTGAAATGGGTACAAACCTAAGGTGCTACTCCATGTACAGCAACTTGCCACCTAATTCTTCATAGCCCCTCATTTCTTCAAAGTATTTTAGTCAAAAAGTCAAAAGAGGGGAAATATTAGAACAATTCAAAGTGCCCTTTTTATGGAAACTAAACTGTTTAGTAGGTCTCTGTAGAAAAATGCATTCTTTTTACAGAAGTACAGAGTAAAACCTGATTTAAACAGAAGGAAAACTACAGCAGAGGTCTGTGTGGTTGTATGACTGATGCTGCCACCTGCTGAAAATGTGATGTGAAACATTTGTCAAATCAAACTGATGCCGTATTTTTCTATGTTCCAGTATTATATTCATGTTTAAAATCAGAATCTCTGTCATACAAGATGATAAGAAAAAAAAAAAAAAAAGTGGTGCTCAGCACCATAAAACTGGACAGCAATGCATGGCTTTTATACATTTTATATGTAAAGTGTCATCCTCAAAAAGATATTACAGTATCAAAAATAAGCCTCTCAACAATCCAAAATAAATCAGAGCACTGAAACCTACAGAACAGTTACCAACCCAACATCTACTAAACTCGGACTTCAAAACTAATTTCCCTCATTTCTTAAACACAGGATTGCTGACAGACCGATGATCAGCTTAAAACACTTCGCACAAAGAGTTCAAATCTTAATTTAACAAAACAGAATCTTTGTAAACACAAGAATCACAGGACATGGAGGACAACGCTTTTAGGACTCTGTGCTGAAGAGTACCTGCTCTTTCTAAATGTAACTATTAAAAAAAGTAACAATTTTAAAAATGTCCAGTCAACTTAAATGTGTCCTCAATATGTGAATCAGAGAATAACACAACTGTCCAAGGTCAAGAATTGCAATTAAACCTGAAAACAACTCCCAGCCATAAACTGTGCTCTTCCTTCTTGCAAAAAACAAAAAAAAGGCCTGAATACAAGTCACCATGTTAGATCTCTGCTGACAGTCACTCTCCTTCTTATACCCTTAATGCACAAGAGTGCTCTGGAGGAGTGCAGAACTGCAAACGAAGCATTACTCCTCTTTGTGTGGAGCTCCTTTATGGTCGTAATCTGTTGATTGCTCAGCGTTTGTCTCGCCTTTTATCAATTTCCTTTCGAATTCGAACCTTCAGAGCTGCCCTCATGGCTGCATCCAGGATGTTCTTCTCTGCAACACGTTCTACCACCTTCTCAGGCTTGTCTTCCTTCAGAAACAGAAGGCATTTAAAGGAATTACACACAGGAAATGACCAAAGAGCTGAAAACACCATAAAAAGAAATTGGCATTAACCTTGTGCACAAGGATGGATGTAATGGTACCAGAATCTGCTTCATATTCAAGCCAAAAGAGTTCAGTCCCACTGGCGTCAGTCTCTGTGCTTGATCCACTCTCGTTGTCTTCAGCATCAGCACCAGCCCCTGGCTCTGAACCATCTGAACAATGAGCGCGCGCACACACACACACACACACACACACACACACACACACACACACACACACACACACACACACACACACATTATCTTCCCGCTAATGGGTGTACAATCAGCACAAAAGTCAAGAGAAAGCACATCAGTCTTACGTCTTCTTCGAGGATGGTACACTTGCATGTCAGGTCGACGGGGTCTTCGAGGGGTTGTGGTGTGTCTCCGCCGCTGAAGCTCTTTGGCTTGCTTCACTTCTTTATCATAGTCATCTCTGGAGAAAGGGAATCAAAATTTTGTTAATGCAAAAAATGTGACAACTTGGTTGTTCCATGGCATATGAATAAATAAATAATAAAAATAAAATAAAACCTAAATCAAGAACATGTAATAAACAATTTGTTCATTCAAAAAGAAAGAAAAGAAAAGATTAAGCCTCAGAAATATTTTTAACTCTTCCCTCTGATGCTCTCATTTTCATCCTACTGTTAATTTTACCTGGCTTTTTTTTAAAATTACATGAAATTAATGCTAAAACAGCAGAATGAAACAAACGCATTTAATAATAACCTGTCATGTGGACTACTATCAAAGTCACAGATTGCAGAATTCTCCATTTATTCAAACCCAAGTATTAACGGAGTAACACTGTTTTTTTAATTGTGATTTTTGACTTGACTAACCACTGTATACAGAGGTCACCATTTTAAATAAAATTGAAAGACACTGACAGAAAATGCCCCTTTTTACCAGTCAGCCAGTCTTCAGCCAGTATTGAGAAGTTTAAATACAGGCTTGCAATATAATTTGGGGATTTTCTTTGAACTGTTTTTTGTGTGTGAAATGATTCATGGACATGATATCCATGCCTACATATGCATGTATGTAAATTTCTAACAGTTTGTTGTATAGTTCAGAAAATGCATTATGAAAGTAGGTCGTTCCTATGTAAATTTGGCACAAAAAGTAAGGTCCATTATTTCTTTCTTGTAACAATACACCTTGCGAATAAATCTCATACTGTTGGAAGCCTTTTTCTTTGCCCTTCAGTAGTCCCACATTTCTAATATATGCATTGAATGATCAGCAGAGGTGAGTATGGGGGTTGTGCCATAAAAAACCTGCTAAATCTTCTCTGCCAATACCAAACAGCCTATTCTGCTATTGACTCTTGTTCGGTGTTGCCTACTGAACTAGATGATTTAGGTCTTAAAATTTTTTTAGCAATTTTTTAATCCAAGAAATATGGGGCTATGCATGCAGCAGTAACCATACGCAGCCTCAACAGCTTGGCATCTTCTACACTGGTCACCGGCTTGGTCCACATCCAAGCTGATCACATAACTGTTCAACAGGGTCAGGACTTCAGTTAGGACATTCCATCCTCTTCACTCCCAAAGACCGGAGCTGAGGTGGTCCGCTCTGTTGTGGTGAGCGTTGTCATCTTTGAGGATGGCGTTCCCTCCTAGACTGTGGAGTTATGGCATTGCCACCATTTGCAGAATCTCATCTCAATATCTCTTGCCTTGAGATTGGCTCAAATTTTGGCAAGCCGTGTTTTTCCACCGAAGGAGATGCTGCCCCACGTTATAACACTGCCTCCACCAAAAGCTGCTACCCTATCAGTGCAGCAATCAGCACAGTGTCCCAGTGCACATGTTGCCAACAGCAGCGCAAATTTGCCTGATGGTGAATAGCAGTCATGGCAAGCCTCCTGGCAGCCCTATGACACCGGAGATTGGCTTTGGGAGTCTATTCTGGATTTTCTGGGTAGAGCGCAGTCAGTCATACTGTTCTGCAAACCTTGAGTGAAAATCTACAGAAGACTGAATTCTGTTCCAAAGTGCTGACAGGGTGAAGAAACAGTCTTCTTATTGTGTCGTCTTCTTGGGATGCCCATTTGTGGCCTGTCTGACATCCCGCGTCAAATAGCACTTGGCCTTTAATTTGGATAAGGTACTGAAGTTGCCCTATTGGCACCTACCCTGTAAGGTCCACAATAACAGGTGGTGCTAATCTGGCAACAATCAGACACCTGACTGTCTGTATCCGAGATACCAGAATTTCAAAACAAGAGTCAGTAGCAGAAAAAAAAATGTTTAGGAGTCACAGAGAAGATTTGCCAGGTTTTTTCATGGGCACACCCCACAAGTGGCACAATTTAAGAGGACATAAACAGACTTTACAGTGAAATATCACTTATTTTCAAAAGCCAAATACAGATTTTCCTTACCTTTTGTGCCAAGTTTACTTGCTATACTGAAATGCATTTCAAAGAAACCTACAAACAAAAACATTATAGAAGTGAAGTGATGTGTTTAATTGCTTTCCTAGTATTTTTGGGGTCTGTCGTGTTTTCTGTCAAAAACAAGTTAAAAATGACCCCCCTGTTAACAGATGCACGCACTGATTGAACTCAGTTTTTTTCAGTATGCAGTTGTTTATCATTTTGCTTCTCAGCATCTTAAATCAAAGAGAACTGGTCACCAGGCCTCTGCGACCTCCCCATATATTTTAGCTCCGAATGTAAAAGCGTGTGTGTTAATAACAAGATAACATTCACTTAATCATAAAATTACTTTTCACTACTAATAACAACGATTATGTTTTTAGCTGAATGACCTATTGCACTAGCATACGCTAATAGCAGCTGAGGAACTCGCCTAGCAATCTGGTTCCTCCGGATATGGTGCAGGAAGCCGTGGCTCATATCCAAGCGGCCACCTGGTTTGTATTTCAGCTCGTGGACCCCCTCTTCTCTTAAAACATCCATTTCAGCAAACCGCTTCCAAACAAAGTCAGTATTTAAGCACTACTGATTGCAACAAGTCCCAATCAGAGCACTGTGAACGGCCAAAAAGCTATATAGCTACGGCTAACTAACGATAACATGTTGTCCAATTATAATGCTCCCTGAGTTAATAAAAATGTTATAACTAAATTGCACACCATAAACAAATACCCATACATGACAAACCTTATATATATATATATATATATATATATATATATATATATATATATATATATATATATATATATATATATATATATTATATATAATATATATATATATATATATATATATATATATATATATATATATATATATATATATATATATATATATATATATATATATATATATATATATATATATATATATATATATATATATATATATGACAAACAAAGGTCCAGTTAGAGTTTAGAAATTAGGCAAGTTATTATATTAGTTTTTGGTAAGTGATTAACAGTGTGTATAGCGTTAGTAGGTTTTTAAACTCCGGGTTAGGTTTTAGTTTGCTACTCCACGGCTACAACGCACAATCGCCGCGAGTTTCGAGGCGCACCGTGTTTGACCCATTCATCACTCCCTCCAAATAACAAAAAGTTTTAGCTTCTCCATTGTTTTGACGACGTCTCTCTGCTGCTATGGTTTCTTTGAAGCGAGAAAGAGAGGTGGATTTAGATGATGATGACAATGAAGACGGAGGTAAGTCTATTCCTCAAACGTATGCCCTGCGTTTGGTTAGCAGTTAGCGTTGTTGTTAGCCAGTGGTGTGTTAGTTTTTTTACTGGCCTGTCCAGTAACGCATAGACGGATCAATAAGTGTCTCCACTGTGTGCTAAAAACAACGATACCCCTCATCTTAAAGCACCCAGTGTTTGAAAACAAGCATACCTCACAACATTAAAGCTAAGCTAGTTAGCATGTTTAGCTCATTGCTTTGAACTGTTGATACATGGTTTGGCTTGACATTTGTTCTTCTTGGGCCACTTCACGTTGCAGTGGCAGCCAAAGTAGGACGAGGACATGCAGTAGAAGACCGAAGAAGCCGCCACTGTCCTTACCTTGACACCATAAACAGGTAGGCCGGAGAAGACTGTGTATTGCTATTAAAGCTGTATTCCACCTCCTCAAGTGAATTCACGTCTGTCAATCCTGCAGGAGTGTGCTGGACTTCGACTTTGAGAAACTCTGCTCCATCTCTCTCTCCCACATCAATGTCTACGCCTGCCTTATATGTGGGAAATACTTTCAAGGTAGGCAAATTGACATTTTAACTGGGGACCAGAGACCCTGTTGTACTTGTACTGATTTGTGTGGGTTTTGTTTTGTTTTTTGTAGGAAGAGGTCTGAAGTCTCACGCGTACACTCACAGCGTACAGTTTACCCATCATGTGTTCCTCAATCTGCATACACTCAAGTTTTACTGTCTGCCAGATAACTATGAGATCATCGATTCATCACTAGAAGATATCACAGTAAGTAAAGTAATGCTTTTCATACTAAAACTAAAATTCATGTAATCTCACTGGCCACTTTATGGGGTACACCTTATTACTACAGGTTTGGACCCCTTTTACCTTCAGAGCTTGCTTATTAATTCTTCATGGCAGAGATTCAACAAGGTGATTGAAAATTCCTCAGAGAAATTGGTCCATTTTGACACGATAGTGTCAGACAGTTGCTGCAGATTTGTCAGCTGCACATCCATGATGTGTGGCTCCTGTTTCATCACATCCCATTGCTTTAAAATCTGGTGACTGGAGGCAATTTGAGCATTTAAACTCACTGGACCTTATTCACTTATCTCTGTGACCAGGATAGACAGCATTAGCTACACCAGAGGGACAGCTCAGGTTGAGCAGTTTAGAGGCAAAGTTAGAGACAAGTCTGAGGGAGGTTTGGACATGTGCAGAGGAGGGATAAGGCATATACTGGGCTGTAATAAGAAGAGGTGAAATTGAGGCAGATGATCCGCTGTGATGCCACCTAATAGGAGCAACCGAAAGAAGAAAAAAAATCTACAGTGTAAATGTATATCTATGCTAAAGGTTAAATTACATTCAAATTATTTTGACTTTAGTGACTTTTTTAAAGCTGAATTGAGTGAATAAATATCTTCCAGTCTGAATTGTGACTGGATTGACTGAAGAAGCACCAGTGTTTTCAGTCTGATATGATACTAACCATGTTCTGTTTGATTTTGTCATTATTTCTGAGCTCTGGCTTTGTAAGAGTTACCACAAACAGCTGATTTGCTTACATTTCTTCTCTCTACAGTATGTGCTGAAGCCAACTTTCACCAAGCAGCACATTGCGGGGCTGGACAAGCAGGGTAAACTGTACAGAGCCTATGACGGTACCACCTACTTACCGGGCATTGTAGGGCTCAACAACATCAAAGCCAATGACTATGCCAATGTGGTGTTACAGGTATGGATATCTACCACTCTAGATTTTATTAATTGTTGAATTGTTTGAATAATGTCCTCCCTTCTCATTTGTGTCTCTCTTTTCAAGGCTTTTTCTAATGTTCCACCTTTGCGAAATTACTTCCTGGAGGAGGAAAACTACAGAGGAATCCGCAGGCCCCCGGGAGACATCATGTTTCTCTTGGTGCAGAGGTTTGGTGAGCTGATGCGCAAACTTTGGAATCCAAGAAACTTTAAGGCCCATGTGTCGCCCCACGAGATGTTGCAGGCTGTAGTCTTGTGCAGCAAGAAGAACTTCCAGATTACAAAGCAAGGTATTGCTTTACATTCACTAAGTTGTACTTTCTGGTCTTAGGTAGGCTTTTGGTGCTAATTGATTGTTTTCTGTTCTGCAGGTGATGCTGTGGACTTCATGACGTGGTTCTTAAATGCCCTGCATGGTGCTCTCGGAGGCACAAAGAAGAAGCCATGTAAGTGGGGAAAAAAGTGGATTTGACTCTTAAGTTGTTTGGTTCTAATGCAGTAGTGCATCTTTAGCCTTCTGTTGTGATATTAAAAGCATCTTAAGAACTTTAAGGGTTAATTAAATTTGTATTCTTTTTGATTCTCAAACCTTGGGTTTCATACAGAATCTGCAGTTTTTCCACAAAATCATATTGTGACTGTGCAGTGTGATGGACAAGCTCCGTGGACTATGACGTTTGCAGATGACATTGTGATCTGTAGTGAGAATGTGGAGCAGGTGGAAGAGATCACTTCGACGGTTCACCTCATTATGAGGCCACTAAACCTCCCGTTTCTTTTCCTTCTCCCCTCATAGCAATCATTACAAAAGCATTTCAAGGCTGCATGCGGATCTTCTCCAAAAAACTCCCACACCCAGATTTGGTGAGTTTCTTGCTTGTGTTGTAAGATAATTATTTAACATATGGACCTGAATAAGTTTAGTAATAGAAAAACTTGACTTTATTTGTTACTTATTCAAATTCTTTTTAAGTTCTGCACTCTTTAAGATTCAGTTCTTCTAAGAGTCCAATAACATTTTACTATGTATTCTGTGAAAATATATAACTTATTTCCTGTGAATTGAGTTGTTTATGTTTTGATGACTTTGATTTTTAAAATCTTACAGCCGTCAGAGGAAAAAGAGGCTCTGCTTACAACAGATGAGTATCAGGAGCAGATGTCTGAGTCTTCCTTTCTGTTTCTGACCCTTGACCTCCCAACTGCTCCACTGTACAAGGATGAAAAAGAGCAGCTTATAATCCCTCAGGTCCCTCTCTTTAACATCCTGGCCAAGTTCAATGGCAGCACAGAGAAGGTACCGATTTATTTTAATCCTACTGGCTTTGATAATCACTCTCACAAAGTAAAAGAGCTTGCAAATACTGCCATGTCAATATCGCAGTGGAGTGATCTGTACTACTGATGGCTGTGCAGTAATATAAAGTAGAAAGTGCAAAATTGAACTAAAGGTTTCAACACTAGGTGACAGTGCTTTACCAGAAACGGTTAATGTAGCTGACACAACTACAGCCTATATCTTCCTCTCTCCTCCACTGTGCTTGCACAGATGTGGAGAACAGCTGCGCACCTCTTGAGTTTGTGCCACACACTTAGTGTCAGAATGAAGGAAGTGCGCTGCATATATCAAGCGCAGCATTATGCCCTCTAACATCCATGACGTAGCCACTGGGTTTAACAATTTTTATTGCAGAAAAGCTGCAGTGATACAAAGGTTTGCATTGAAACTTAGGTTTTTAACGGTCTATAAGCATTATTAGCTTTTCCGTTAATATCCACGAACTGTCGTGTGGTGCAAAGCTTAGACATGTTTGTCTTGTTTTGCTCCTGGTTATTATTGCTTTGGTTCTTTGCAACCAAGCGTGATTTCTGTCTAGCATTGTGAGAAGTTTCACCTTTCAGGCTGTTCTCTAGAATCCCTTTCCTTCCACGTCTGCCTCTACATCGACATTTCTCCTCAGGGCAGTCCTCGATGCTACAGCTAATGGCCATTCAGTCATGTGGTACAAATTGGTGTTGCATAAAAGTCCACTTAATTTGATTCAATACAATCTCTTCCTCCAAAAAAAGAAAGAAAAATCTGTTGATAACATTAATTTTGAAAAGGGTGTAATCTATTTTAATTGGAATTGGAGCATTTAAAGCTTAGTGTTACTTAGATTTGAGTTTGTTCTATTAATAATTGAACACTGAGAACAAATCTGTGTATTTTCCCTTAATTATAGGAATACAAAACCTACAAAGAGAATTTTCTCAAAAGGTTCCAGTTGACCAAACTGCCTCCGTACCTCATCTTTTGCATCAAAAGATTCACCAAGAACAACTTCTTTGTGGAAAAGAACCCCACAATTGTCAACTTCCCTATAACGTAAGTGCCATTCATGTATTCAAAATGTAGCCTTGATCAAAGACATTATACTTACTGCGTGTTGTATCTCTTGTGTGTTTCATTGTGTCTTCGGTCTAAATGACGGTATGTCGTCCCTTTGTGTAATTCAACAGAAATGTAGACCTTCGTGAATACTTGACAGAAGAAGCTCAAGCCACCGAGAAGAACACGACGTATGACCTCATTGCAAATGTAGTGCATGATGGGAAACCCACTGAGGGAGCGTACAGAATACATGTTCTGCATCATGTAAGCATCTAGAACTTTTTGGTACTGCTGATAGAATTAACCGAGCACGTTAAATGCTTTTAGCCAAATTGATTTTGTAAACTGTGGCTTGTCTTAAACGGCATCCGTTTGTCTTTGTGTTTAATCAGGGAACTGGAAAGTGGTACGAGATGCAGGACCTGCAGGTGACTGACATCCTCCCTCAGATGATCACACTTTCAGAGGCTTACATCCAGGCAAGTCGACCACTCAGTTTTATGTGCAACATCCACAGTATGAAGCAGACCATTGCATCTTCGGACTGTGATACTGACGACATGCGTTAATTGTTTAACAAGGAGTCCTTTTAGTTGACAGTGTGCTTTCCCCCCCCCTTCTCAGATCTGGAAGAGGCAAGAAAGCAATGATGGAAGAAACAACCACATGGGGATTTAAAGTATTCCTCAGTGTGTGAATGACCAGAAGCTTTGTGATTGTCCTGGACATGAACTGGGTATTTATGTGTTTTAAAACAACAGAATGTTGAATGAGAGTGGCAAGAGAGCATCAGGGCATCCTTTACAACCACATGAAGCAAATGTTTGCTTGTTTCTTTTTTTTTTCTTCCCCACAGTTTTATCTTTTTACTACTTGGACGTTTCTAAATAAACCAGGTCCAGTACACATGTCTGTCTGCAGGTTACATTTTTTTTACACCACACCTTTAATATAATTTAATACCACTTTTATTCATATGTGGTCATTTGCAACAGCAGTCAGGACAAGATCAAATAATGTTACAGAAGCAGCAGCTGTGTCGATCAGTCAGTAGTTTCCATTATATTCTTAGAGCTCAGCGTGTGGCTTGCAGATTTTCACATTGATAATAACAGCTATTGTAATACACAGAATAAGACTTCCTGTTCAGCCTTAAACTAATGTTTCAGAATGAACCCCAGCCTCAGTGGGACACTTCATGCAAACTGGAAACTTCATGTGTAACATTCATAAGGCTTATTGACTGGAATATGGAAAATTTACCCATAAAACAGCAACAATAACAAAAATGTAAAAAACAAACAATCAGTGCATCACAGGTAGAAAACATTTAACAGTTGATCAGTTTAATAAAAAAGTAGGTCACTGTGTGCACAAGGCTGCAGTCAGTCTGGCAGGCTTCACTCATTCTTCTTCCACATATATTTCTCACAGTAGGCTTGATTCTGCAGATTGAAAACACAAACATCTGAAACAAACGTAGCGTCTCACAGAGTAGCAGTCTTCTCTGTGTATGTCAGAGGACAGGAGAAGACATAATTAAAAGACACATTCAATTAACTGGTGATTTTAACATGTAACCTGGGGTAGACCCCAACCTGACCAGTCTCAGTGGATGGAAATTGCTTGTATTCTGATCAGAGAGGACATTATGTTACATGTTTGCCACAACTAAAACTCAGGGCAGACTGAGCTGTCTTTCCATACAGATCCTGATATTTATATAAGGAGTATTACTGATGCAATCAATAAACATAAAAAACTCATCAATAGGCTAAATTATTAGAAAAGAGAGATTGGAAGACTCTTTAACAGATAGCAAGGGTTTATCAAATACACAGAAGAGTAAGAGCTAGGTCCAGCTGGCGATCTGAAGTGTTTTTCTTTAAGATGGGATCCATAACTTTAGGCAGCCAGTGGCAAAATCGATTTAATTGCTGTATATTTAGTTTTCACATGGATGTTCATGTCTTTTATCATTTCACACTACTAATAATAAAGAATTTCACGTACACCACACTCCTGAGCAGTTTCAGCATCTTTGCACCAGTAGCTTGGTCCCCAGGTACAACGATTCTTTCCCAGCGGTTCCAGCTGCTTCGAGGCCACACACAGATCAGCTCTCTGCAGGACAGATGGAAAGAAACATCATGAGAACATGAACAACACCTAAAGAATGACAGCTGCTCATGAGTGGTGCCATCAAGTGGTTACTTGTGTGTCTGTGATTGATATTGCCCTGACTGGAATGATTCACATAGTAAATTTGCAGATCAGTGCACGTTTGTGAAGGTTTTAGTTGCTGAATTTCTGTGTCGCTGCAGGCCGTGGCAACAATTTGAATTAGTGCTGATACAGGCTCTATGTTGCTATTCAGATGTAGACCCACTGACAATAACCTTTAGTTTATTCTTACTTCACATGCATGAGGATATCCCATCTGGTTTCCCAAGACCTTCTGCAGCCGTGAGCCATAGATACTGGCGAAGGCTTCACACTGAAAAGAGAATCAACAGTATTATCGTGCTGTGACACTTTAAAGACTTGAGCGAAAGTCCAGACAAGAAGCTGAATGATTGCATAAAAAGGTCGGAGAAATTTACCAAAATGCTCACTGGCTTCAAGTGTTTTAAAGTTCCATATAATTTGTAAAGAGTGTTGTTCTAAGAGTACCACTGTTAGCTGAGAGTCAGACCTTAGGGATGGCGGCAGGGTGGATGTCACACACAGACTCCAGGAAAGCATAAGTTTGAGCTTCAGTGGCGTTGAGGCCCTGGTGTAGTCGGCTCAGCGCAGCCAATATGCGGCATGACTCACAGTCTGATGGGAGGAACACCTCTGGAGAATCAGCAACAGTAGAGCATTAATTAGGTGACTGAGGAAGTGAGCCAGGTCCAGTCTATACATCAATAACGACAAACCTGGAACCGGCTGCTCATTGAACAGACAGAGGTGCAGAAGACTGCATATCGTGTGAGGTGCAGCAGAAGACAAAAGGAATTCGACAATCTCGACGCCATATTTATTGATGAAATCATCACACTGGTCCTTATAGTGCTTGGGTATAAGATCGCAGACCTCCCCCATGACCTTCTTTATAGCATCCTGCAGGGCAAGAAGGACAAGGCAGGGTTTACACGATGTGATGGATGGTACGGTTCTTTAAATGAACCAAAGTAAAGAAAAGATGACCTCAGTCATATTTTTGGGCAGCAGACTCTCCAGCTTCTTGATGATAAACAAACACAGGGTGCAAACTGGGTTGAGCTCGGCCTGGAGAGAGAATTAGCCGATAAGAGGCCCATTTCATAAAATGAGGTTTCACTTCACTTTTCAATTTATATTCGACTTCTGCTTTCTCATACTGACATCTGTCTTTGTTCCTGTGCCCAGTGCACGGCTGGATGTATCTGTGCCAGCTACATGGTGGGAGAGTTTCTGCACTTTCTCTTTCTCCTGAGGAGCACAAAGTCCAAAAGCTGCACAAAGCTCTCCTGGTTTCTACAAAAAAGCAAAAGCAAACCCCCCCCCCCCCCCCAAAACACAATATATCAAATATTTTACATCAAGTAAAAGGACTCTCAGAAGGCTTCAGTGTTTACTGTCTTCTTTCATAAAAAGAAGCCTCACTTGAGGGTAAACTCACCACGTGATCAGGGGTTTGATGCAGGATTTTGGGCAGGTAAGTCTTCACCTGTAAATCACACTCTGACACCTGCTCTTCAGGGAGGCGGCGGCACAAAGCGTGCAAGCTTTCATATACGACTCCCTGCAAAAGCATAGAGAGAAATATTACAAGGGTGTGGCGGCCACTTTATTTAATAAGCATTTCTTCAAGCCCAGTTCGTGTCGCGAGTAAAACAGTGAAGTGAAAGTAAAGTGAAACCGTTCTTTACTTTGGTATCGCTGCTGGAAATCATGTTGGCCGACAGCTGGATGATCTGGCTGCATTCTGGACAGATATCCAACGTCTGCTGAAGCCACGGTGACAAAATTGCTCAGTTTTTGCACTTTCATGTTATGCAAACAGATACAGTTTTGTTTAGTTTTTTGAATACATGTGCTCTTTTCAGGGCTTACCAGAGATTTCTGCTTTATGAATGACAAAGGGTCAGTAATAAACCTGGAGTCTCCTTCAGTCAAAAGAGAAAAGAAACAGAAAACAAGACAGAAGATTGCAGGTAATGGCTTCAGTATCGGTTAGCATATAGTTACAACACTACAAGGGGGTTATACGTTTTCAATAAACAGCAACAACAGCCTGGTGTAAGTTTACATTATATATTGTATACAGTAGTGTATAACTGAATAATGAATAAATGTCGTCTGGTGGGGGGCGCAGTGATGCAGACATTAAAGTGATTGGGAGTAAACGTCCATCTTACCGGGCCACAGAGACACCGCGAGGATCACGAGAACAAATCCAGATGCAGACATGGTTTAAGCAGCAGAGGACAACACAGATCGGATGATTTTGACTATAAAAACATCGGTGCAGCTGTTTGGGTTGCAGCGGAAGTACAGATCGATCGTCTTTACCCTATCAGAACGTCATGCGCAATGCGCAGGCGCCTCGACTATTAAAGGCCATACGCTTCAAATTAAATCTCTAAACTTCCTTAGTTATCTATTGCAGTGATAAATACAGGCTAAGAGTGGATAAACGAACATTTTCCCAGCCTTGGAGGCGCATGTCTTTTAGGGGTGTCTGGTATAAAAACTTGACGCTCTTGACATAACATGAAAAGCAGAAGGTAATTGAGAGTCAAGGCTCCTTCGCCAAGAACGTGGCCACTTTTTGTAGTTTTATTTCAGGTTGTCTGGATCCTCCACTATAATTCACTCGGTTCTCCCTGTGCCCATGCGCCATGTCTCATCAGATTCAGTTAGTGTCATTGCGCCGACAAACAACACCGATCACGTGCCTCTACCTTGGCTCATGAAGAAATCTAAAATGCCCACCAGATGGCAGCAGAGCTGAGTAAATGTATCTGAGCTGAGACCGGAGGGCGACGGTGCACTTTAAGAACTTATTCAGTTATTCTGTTGACTAAATTATTGTAATAATCGTAATAATTACGATATGTCATAGACCCGAAAATAAAACACTGCCACAAGACGTAAGATTTAAGATTTATAAAAGCTTTATTTTTTATTTCACAACTATCGTTTTATTTAGTTCTAGGGATTTCAAGCAAAGGCTGAGGGGAGGCGACCTAGGACTACAAATCTGTCCACACCAATATACTACTACTACTACTAATAATAATAACTTTATTTATTAAGGCTTTATAAAGCGCTTTCAAACAAAGTGCTGAACGGTTATTGAAGATAAAAAAAGATAAAAAAAAAATAAATACAAGCAATACAGAAAAAACAATACAATTTAAAAAATGATAACAATTTAAAAACTAATAGGCATAAAACTAACACACACACATATAAAATACACACCACACTTAAAAAGAGATCTATACAAAATAATTAGCCCCTTCTAGTTACCCTGCAAATAAGAGCAATTCCTTATCATAATTGTGAATTGTAAAACAGTCAATTAGTTGTTTGGTTCAGGACCTTTTTAGAAGTCTGCCCCTGCAATGCTGAACACACCACTGTTTGCTTATTCACCCATTGTGTTTTCAGCAACTTTGCAATGAAGATGGAGCTCTTCATGATTGCAGGGTTCAAAATATAGTAAAGCATAACTACTCTACAGAGGGGCGTGCTTTATTTAAATTAGCTTTTGTTTTTATAATATATATTTAGATTAATCTCTGTTTTGTCATATTTCTTTTGAATCCATATTCTGTTTTTGGTGGACCTTTAACTATAACCTGAAATAGAGTGGTGTGAAAAAGTTTTTGCCCTCTTCTTGATTTCCAATGTTTTGCATATTTCTCATACTTATATATTTCAGATAATCAAACAGACATTAATATTAGACAATGATAAACTGAGTAACTAAAAAATGCAGTTATTAAATGATGATTTCACTGATTACGGGAGAAAAGTTATTCAAACCTACCTGGTCCTGTGAAAAAAAGTAACAGCTCCTCTTCTTAACTGTGATTGACCACATCACGTGGAAAGCTGAGTTCAGTTTCACTAAACTTAATTATGTTTTCTGGGTGACTTATTGAAACAGGAAGTCATTTAAATAGAATTAGTCTGACAAAGTGAAGCAGGTTGAAAGATCTTAATAAGCAAGACCTGATGCCACGATCTAAAGAAACACCTGAGAAATCAATTCAGTGACATCTATCAGTCTGCAAAGGGTGAGAGCCATTATCCACAAATGGAAACTCTGGAAAAGTGGTGAAGCTTCCCAGGAGTGACGGGCCTACCAAAATGACCAGCAATGACTCATCCAGGAGGTCACAAAGACCTGAACAGACCTGATTGTCCTAAACTGATTGAGATGTTGTGACATGAGCTTAAAAAGGTTAGTTTTCATAAAAATTGAGGAAGACATACATGAAAATGTTCTTTTTTAAATTCACCGGCCAATTGAACATGGTTTGTTTATTCAAGTCTTTAAATATTTAAAGAATGTCCCCACAACAAAAATGACTTGAAAAACATGTTTTTGTAAGGTTTGGAGCTAAATGTGGAAAAATGTTGCTGTTAATTTCAGCATGTTTCAGTATACAAACGGCACCCTGCTGTCTCTGCCATTGTACTTTTGCACAGATGCCTTTTCATTTTTAACCCTGTAAATTAGCTGCTGTCCTCAGGCAACAAATTTCCATCTCTTAAATTTTTATTTATTTAATAACACTAGGCTGTTCATTAAAATGAGGAGCAGAAGAGGGTTGGAGGTGTGGGAATCCTTTTACGACACAAAGCTGTGAGGGCTGCAACCTCTGAGGCAAATCTTATCTTTATACGTGTTTAAATAGAAATAACCATATTTCTATTTGGTTATTTCTATATTTAATAAAAAAAATACGTGCATGTGCATGAAGTTGTAAAGAAGTACATCTACTTGTTTAAACACTGAATGTTTTCATTCATGGCAAATTTATGAGTATAGACCACTTTTATCAGGGCAAACACTATGTTGGTGCTTGTCAATTCTAAGTTTGTGGAGCACAGGAGAACTTGTGTGCTAAAGTTTTGAAAACTGAGTTTTGGAAATAGATTTGTATTTCCAGGTAAAAGAAACTAAAAAAAAGAGACTGTGACTGAAGCCAAATCTGTGTCCTTATCTTGCAGGTGACAAGTCAACAAGTAATGAAACTTGGCTAGGTATGTGAACAGGTAATTGAAGCACAGATAGCCAAGAGGTATTGTTCCTGGTTGTGTGCCCATTTCAATGCATCTCTGTCATGACTAAGGGATTATTGAGAAGTTACATAGAAGTAAGTGTATCATAGTTTTAAATAAACACAGCAGTGACTCAGTGGTGTCGTCTGGGTTTCATTTACCGTAGATGCAGTAGGGCTGCAATATCTCACATGGAGCGTACAAATACCAAAAGACAAGAACAAAGGATGTCTTTGTTTTTGACTGCAGTAACAATAATTTTCCAGGAATAACTTCCGTACTTTGCATGAGAGAGTAAAGGTGTCATTAGGTTCAGTGAAATGAATATATTTTATCTATAATGTATGAACTTTTATTACTGCACATTTGTCATTTGTTCGTTTTTAAGAACATTATGTTGTGCTTAGAAGAAATGTTGAATGTTGGTGACAATACTACCTGCCCAAACCCCCCCCCCCCCCCCACCCAACAAACAAACAAACGAAAAACGTAATTTGATTGGCCTCCCTCACTTCTGATAATTTAAACTTTATTTATCAACATTATCTGAACATCTGAAGTTTCTGCTGCTTGAAATTTTATCTTGGTCATCAGGTGTAGTAATTTAACTTTATTCAACAGAATTAAGAAAGTTTTCACTGTCCTAGGAAAATTGGATTCAATCAAATCCACTTGATTTACTGGTCATCAGCAGGTGTGAACACCTTTATAAAATCAGAAGGTTTGGCACCTTGCTGGTCTGGAGCATTCAGGCATCCTAACAGATTCAGGTCAGACCAATGCCCAGAGAAAATGGCAAAAATAAAATAACAAATTAAGAGCTACATCTCAGATCCACAGGTCTCATTTAGTGTGGTAAATTTTAAAGTTCATGACAGTACATTTAGAAAAGAAAATAACTGAACAAGTATGACTTGCTTGTCAACTTT
Source organism: Neolamprologus multifasciatus (assembly GCF_963576455.1). NCBI lineage: Eukaryota > Metazoa > Chordata > Actinopteri > Cichliformes > Cichlidae > Neolamprologus > Neolamprologus multifasciatus. Next base: position 18,255,530 of record NC_140450.1, read on the forward strand.
CAGTCATGGTGATGGAGGTGATGGTATTGAAGCCATGGGATCCGAGCACCTTACAATCACGGAGTTGGCCATGGACTCCCCTGTAAATCAAAATATTAAAGTTTCAAATATGTAGTCATCTGTCCCACAGCCACAACTCAAGGTGTTGCAATGGCTGAGACCATAAATGTTACACACACACACACACGCACGCACGCACGCACGCACGCACGCACGCACACACCTTCATACATCAAGTTACTTTTTGCACAACCCATTGCCATTGTTGCACTTTTCTATTGCACACTGTTGTGTCTGCACTGTCTTGTGTCTGTATCATTCTGTTCTGGTGTTGCACTGTTTTTGTTTGTTTTTGTTTTTTTTGCAATTTCTGCACGTTTACACTTTATGTAGTTCTGTGTTGATTGTCTGTTATATGTAGCACCCTGGTCTTGGAGAAATGCTGTCTCTCTGTACTGTGTACTGTACCACTGCACATGGTTGAAATGAAAACAAAGCCACTTGACTTGACCTAAAGAAGAGTGAGAAAAAAGTTCTTCACAATGATGTGAAAGACTGATAAAATTCTTTACATTACTAATGAATGATAAAAAACTCAGCACAATTTAGTTGCACATGTACAATGACAATAAAGGGCTAATCTCCTATTTTTGTACTGGTAAAAACGGTCCTACAAGCTACTCAATCATGAATCATTCACGGTGTAGAATCTTGTGAAAATGTATTTTTTCACACGACTGTACATCATTTGGCCGTTTGGTTCATTAGTTTTCTTGTTGTTATTATTTATAAAAGAATCCGCCAAAAGAGTTCAAACTGACTGGGACAGACTCAAAAATATTTCTGAACCAACCTCTAACTGATCTAGACATGGAATTATTTTACTGGTGGAAAATCAAAAGACTACCAAGCTTCAACATATGCACTGATATATTAAAGGCTCCAAGTCACACAGTCACGAAACAAAACGAAACAAAAACCCACAGAACTATGTTCAGTGTGGTTTGGCTGGGAATTGAGTGAAATAGTTACCGCATTCCTGCATGTTCTTGGCACTAATACAGATTTTTCTCCACCCCCTGCTATTGTTTTAACATGTCTGGCCCTCAAAGAATTTCTGAATTTCTTCCTGGAACATTTGTGGCTTTAAACTCGTGTAGGTTGTTTAATGTGTCTTGAGTATCATCTTTCTTTCAGTGTTATTAAATATTTTTTTTCTCATTTCAAGATTAGATCACGTGCAGACACGCATTCTCCTATGACCGTGTATTAGTGTAGAGTAAAAAGAAACAAAACACAGCAGGCTTACTCTTGTGACTTATAGAAATTGAGAAAACACTGAATGTTAAGTTTTTGCAGACTATCCAAATAGCATTTACTGAATGAGTGATGACTCTCCATATAATATTAATTAGTATAATTTGTATTATCAATAAACAGAATGAACCATTATTTTCAAATCCAGTCAAAGACATGCACTATTCAGTACTGTCATGAAAGTCTAGTGGTGTAATATTTTTCTACAGATAGCACCGGTGGCTACATAAAGCAATCTGAGAAAAAGTCCGGATTGCTAGATACAGTCAATAGTGGAAAAACCCAGATACAGTCAGAGAAAAAAAATCATTTGAGCCCCAGGTGATGTTGTGATTTGATTTTTGCACACATATCAGGGGGATTTTATCCCACTCCTCTTTGCAGAAGATCTTCTCCGAGTCATTAATGTTTCATGGTTGAAGTTTGGCAGCACAAACCTTCAGTTCCCTCCACAGATTTGCTATGGGATTAAGGTCTGTAGACTGACCATGCCACTCCAAGACCTTAATATGCTTCTTCTTGAGCCAGTCCTTTGCTGCCTTGGCCGTGTGTTTTGGATCACTGTCGTGCTGGAATACTATGACCAATTTTCAATGCCCTGGCTGAGGGATGGAGGTTCTCACCCAAGATTTGATGATGGCCCCATCCATCCTACCTTTGATGCGGTGCAGTTGTCCTGTCCCCCTGGCAGAAAAACACCCCCAAACCATAATGTTTCCACCTCCATGTACAATGGTGGGAACGATGTCCTTGGAGTCATAGGCAGCAATCCTCCTCTAAACACGGCAAATTGAGTTGATGCCAAATAGCTCGTCTCATCTGACCACAACACTTTCACCCAGTCCTCCTCTGAATCACTGAGTTGTTCAGTGGCAAACTTCAAATAGGCCTGTACATGTGCTTTCTTGAACAGGGGGACCTTGTGGGCACTGCAGGATTTCACCCGTATGCACACCTGTGTGCGTGAGCATGCTTGTATTCAAAAGGTTTCTCCATGTAAGTATCTAATAGTAGGTGTTGGGAGCCATAGCCCTGCCAACAGGACATGAAGCAGGCTTGGAGGAGATCCAGGCCCCAGACATTTAGAGGCCCTCCAGAGCATATGAGCCCATGGAGGATCATTGGAGGGCAGCCATGTCACCCTCCTAGAAAAGACCTGCGGAGACCCCCAGTTTTCTTGTAAAACAAAGGGGGGCCTAGTAAAAAAAAAAGTTTGGGAACCACTGCTGTAAATGATCATTGATTCATATCAACAATAAACTTCAAACAGTACCTCCCTGTCTCTGTCCCTAACATTTATAATCAGGATTTCACTCAGGCTGCATCAGCTGAATCTGTTATTTGTAAATATCAGTATTTTTTATTCAGATGTGCACGTAAGAGTACACACTCCAGTGAAGTTGGTGAGGAAATGTACCAGACTGATCCCTGTCCAAAGGTATCGTACTCTAACTATGACCACTGGGACAGGCTGTAGCCCCCCACCCTACCACTGTGAACCTGAATTGATTAGGCAGAAGAAAATGAATGAATAGACTGAAATATTTTAAAAATGTTTTTTTTTTCTAGAAATCTGAGCTGTTGGTGTGTCCTTGGATTTGGTGATATTAATATTAGAGCTAGCAGTCTTTCTTACAGAATCTCTACTATAAGCCATGTTGACTGAAATTATTCCTATGTTTACCTGAAGGCCCGGACAAATATGCTGGGTGAAGGATGTAAACGAAATCACATCTTAACTGTTTACAGTTAAGGAACATTCAAAGGAGCTTGCAAAGAAAAGCGTCTGGACTTCTTTAAGTTACTTGAAGACGTTTCACCTCTCATCCGAGAAGCTTCTTCAGTTCTAAGGTCAAATGGTGGAGAGTCCCAGATATAAACCTAGTGGCAGTGTCCCCCCACAGAGGGACAAAAGGACCCCCTGATGATCCTCTAATCGCCTGAGCCAAGGTGTGAAACTGGGTGTGGGTCCCAATCAGCCAGGGTTTCGGGTGAGTTCATTGTGAAACCCGGCCCCACCTTATCATGCGAATTCCTGAGGTCAGATGGCCCAGGATGTGAGTGGGCGTTAAGGCGTCTGGGAAGGGATCTCAAAACTGGATTATAGATGGCAGAGAGTTGGTGTCGTAAACCGCCGCCTCTGTTCAAAGATGGTCGCTCACAGTGGACATAGATGGCTTCTTTCACTCCTCTTTCAAACCATCTGTCCTCTCTGTCCAAAATGTGAACATTGGCATCCTCGAAAGAGTGTCCTTTATCCTTAAGATGCAGATTGACAGCTGAGTCTTGTCCTGTGGAGGTGGCTCTTCTATGTTGTGCCATGCGCTTGTGAAGTGGCTGTTTGGTCTCTCCAATGTAGAGGTCTGGGCATTCCTCACTGCACTGTACAGCATACACCACATTGTTAAGTCTGTGTTTTGGAGTTTTGTCTTTCGGGTGAACCAGTTTTTGTCTGAGCGTGTTGCTGGGTCTGAAGTACACCGGGATGTCATGCTTGGAGAAAACCCTCCTGAGTTTTTCTGATACACCGGCAACATAGGGGATGACAATCTTGTTGCGTCTGTCCTTCTTATCCTCCCTCGCTGGTGTCTCATCTTCTTTTCTGTGCCTCTTTGCTGACTTTAAGAACGCCCATTTAGGATAGCCGCACGTTTTGAGTGCTTCCTTTACATGTGTGTGTTCCTTCTTTTTTCCTTGAACAAATCTGCCAGCACGCTGAGGTCACAGAAACAAGAAAAAAAGCTTGCATTCACAGTGCTGTTTGCAGTTTTCTGTTATCATGATCTCTCCTGAAGTTTGTCACTATTAGCCAAGCAGTAAGTCCACAATACTGTAATGATGATTGTGACTTTGGTCATGGTTGCAGAAAATTTGGCTTCCTCCTGCAGTCCAAAGACATGCAGTTAGTGGGGATAGGTTGCCCCTAGGTGTGAGTGCAAATGGTTGTTTGTGTCTATGTGTTAACCCTGCGACAGATATATAGTTTGGATAAATTATTGTGACACCTGAATTGAAAATGATACCATACTTTATTCATTTACAATCAGTATGGTATCTGTTGTCTCTCTAATGTTTAATAGTAGTAATATTCTTCACCCCTGTGTATGTTATATGTGATTTTCTGGCAGAGCAGCAATTTGTGCTCACAGATGGTGACAATGTGGAGAGACGGTGGTGTTCATCCAGCTAGCGGTGCATGTTTACTACAGTGTATGAGGTGATTGAGTGCACTGCGTCCACACACTGCACAGGGTAAAAACATTACTTGAATATTGTTTTATATTTATATATATTTACTTTCTGTTGGCCATCACCTCAGGTTCACCATTATAGTTTCAGCCTACAAATATACACTGTCTAAATATTAAAACACTTCTAAAATAGTTGTTTTCAAGCATTAATGACTCAGAAATAAGCAAAGCTGTTCATGTTTGTCCTTATAGTTTTATTTTTATGAAAATGATGAACTTCACATTGTGTATCTAATCAAATAACATTTGATAAATCTGTTTCATTCTCATACATATGTAACAGAAATGTCTCTAATGTAGACCTGTACAGAGTAGTGTAAGCTATAAAATATCATAAATGAAACACTAACATTTATGTAAAACCTTTTTGAATAAAAAATGAACAAGCACTTTATAGATTTTTTAAAAAGGATCTTAAAAACAACACTTTTTAAAACAGTATCTTTGGTCTAAGTGGTCATCAAAACAGAAAACAGAACTGAACAGTTTTCAATAATAAACTGTACCATGCACTAATATGACACATCTCCCAATAACAATATATATTTCAAAGTTTAAAACCACATGCAGTGCGTGACCATGATCGGCACACTGTTCACTGAGACCCTGAACACCACTTCTTTGAAGCTTTCTTCTTCTTCTTGCAATCAAAATGAAAGCAGAAACAGGACGAGGTGGTTTGATCTACTGAAAGGAAAAAGCTGAATATCTGAGCTAAAACCTGTCAGGTGAAATAATTAAGATAGAAACAATAATTCAATGCAATGTCTCAGGTAGCTTAGTCCATTATAACTGCTGATACAAGCTCAGTACAATTAATACTCAGTGTTAGGGAACTCCAGTGTGGGAACTAGTGGCTTTTATGATTTTATGCTTGTAATCATCTAACTTTCATCCATTCATCCATCCATTTAACTTAGGAGTAAGAAATTTCAGGTCATGCTGTCTTTAACTAAACGACTTGGTTCACTTTGTGGCTGGGCTGTATGTACGGATATATCATGTCAGCTTGGGCAGGAGTACTTGTCCCCTGTTAGCATTAGCAAGATTCTCCAAGAGTTCCTTCGTGAGTAGAGCTTATAGCTCTTCAACCTTCTCGCGCATCTGTGGCTGTGCAGGTTGCCCGTTTTTTGGTTGCTCTTTTTGCCCCAATGGTTGTGAGTGTGTAAATACCCCCAATAGATTTTTCGGGCTGCAGTTAACTTGGGAGGAAGGGGTGGGTCTCCCATGACAAGATAAAAAACAATTATGTGGGATACCTTTTAATTAAATCCCATCACCTGACATCAAGTGTCAAATTATATCAAACCTGTAAAGCTGTTTACAGTCAGAATTTTTGAAAACTGTGATTGTAAATACATTCAAACAAGCTTTTCTCTTTGTGTTGAATATCAACACTGTGACTTCTTTGCCTGTAGGCTTTACTTAAGCACGACCAAGAACTGAGTTGTAGAAGCCGTCACTCCAAATGTCCTTTGATAATAAGAAAAAATACCTTTTCAGTACACGGCCTAAATTTCTTCCCTGACTTCTTCTGAATGCCATCTGCTGGTTTGAAGAGAATAAACCACAAAAAAGATGATTTAGTCACTTTATCTGCATCATGCATGATTTTCTCATCCTGTGGGCAACAACATACATGGATGCAGGTTTATTGTTAACGTCTGTAAGGTTTATTTATTTAACATATCCAGGTCCAGCCCCACTGTGTACCTGAACTGGAAAAGCACTTAAGAAAATGTGTGAATAAATGAACATACATCAACATACTATATTTATCCACACAGACTGGACCAATTATGCTTAACTGACTTAGAGACTTTAACAGTGTTGTAAGAATCTATGTAAGAATGTCTCGTGCTGATAGACCTGCAAACTTGACAAAACTGTTTTTCAGACTACAGGTAGCTGTCCTCAATGTATCCAATTCAGGGTCACAGGAGGATGAAGCCTATCCCTGCTGCAACAAGGCAAAGGCAGGACAGGCTCCCAGTTTATTGCAGGGCTAACACAATACATGTGACAGAAAATCCACTTAAATGTTTGTTTTTGATAATAATAATTGTGATTATAATTATTATTTGAAAGTTTCTTTATAAATAGACTTAGATTTTTTATAACCCCTAGAATAAAAACCTGAGCTGTTTCAGATTCTGAGCTCTGACCTCAGTGTAAGGTGGCTATGTCCTCACTGCAGCTGCCTCTCCCAAGTACTTCTGCTTCTTGTCTTCCCCCAGACAAACACGCCTTCCTTTAGGCGTACATTCATACAGAGGTAATCTATGGAAACACACTAGTTCACCCTTTGATAGAGAAATCAGTTTCTGTGAAACATTTCTGTAAATGAACATCGTGTGGAGAATGAATGTATTACTAACATAACCACATTATCATTATTATCATCACTCGCTGACGTGTTAATAGTTACTATATAAATGCTGTCCATTTATATGGTCTTACCTTTAAAGACTGCTGTATTCATCGGATTCCAACTAGAGCGGATCTGGAGTCTTCCCATGCTCTTGTAAGTGATCCTCCATCTGAATGGATGATAACAACCTTCTGAACAAACTATCAGTTGGAGATGGCCCATACTGGCCCATAAAGATGGGACTGATTTCAGCTAATTACGTCCATTTTATGGACTGATCCATAGCTGGTGTTCTTTTACCCATGCTCCATCGCTACAAGATGTATAATCGGCCCTTTGTGTGTCATTTCGCTGAGAAACAACGCCGATCACATGCGTCCCCTTGGTTAATGAAAAAAATAATCTAAAATGACCATTAGATGGCAGCAGAGCACAGTAAATGTACCTGAGCCTTAGTCACATGTGGCCCGTGGCAGACGACTGTTCCCTCATAAAGTGAGATAACTTTAGAAGTTCAGTTGTTCTGTTGATGAAATTACACAATAGTGATAGGGTCAAAATCCGAAAAAACCCAACACTTCCGTGAGAGGAAACATCAAAAGCTTAATTTCATACCAAAAACTTTGTGATTTCAAACTTTGTCCTCCAATGACCAATGTTTCTATAATGTTTTCATCTTATTTTTCATCTTATTTATTTTAATTCTTTTTATTATATTCCTCTGTTCAGCACTTTGGCTGACACTTTATGTCTTTTAAATGTGCTATATAAATAAAGATGACTTGACTTGACAATATGATTAAATCCAGGTTAAAACGTGTTTTACTGCATTATAGTTCAGAGTGTCAGTGCTCTTAGATCAGCAGGTAGATAAAAACAGGTCAGGTGATTATCAGCACTCAAACGTGTACACAATTTAGCGGCCATAAATTGAAACATACCGCTGGATAATTGCTGTTACTGTATATATGTTAATGTGCAATATTGCATTTGCAGTTAATGAGAAAAAAAAAGCACTGAAAAAAATAAGTCCTCTATGTTTGCATGTATGTATTATTAAAATAGTCTTTGAACCATTTCAGATAAGCACTGTTAAATAACACTTTGCGTTCTTTTTCTTTCTCTGAAGTTTTTATGTATTTAATGACACAAGGATGTTCGATAAGATGAAGAGTAAAAGAGGGTTTGAGATTTGTCCTGGAGGATTTGCAATCCTTTCAGGACCCAAGACTGTGTGGCCTATTTTCATTCATTGCAAATTTATGACCACTTTTCATAGGGCAAACACTACGTTGGTGGTTCTCAGTTCTAAGTTTTTTAAGCATAGATTGGCGTCACCAGGAGAACCTGTGTGCTAAAGTTGTGAAAGCGCTGTGTTTTGGGCATAGATTTTTTTGTATTTACAGCTAGAAGAAGCTGTAAAAAAGCTACCGTTTAAAATTTTAATCTCTACTTCTTTTAGGGATTTTTACGTCTTGCAGTTGCCAAATCAATAAACAATGTAGCTTGGTTAGGTAGGCAGAAACCTGGTGGAAAGGAGCGCATGTTTCTGTATGCCCATGTCAATACATCTCTGAACACATCTCTGTTATAACTAAGGCATTATTAAGAAGTTACAAGAATTGTTTGTGGATTTAAAAAAAACACAGCGCTGACTGAGTGGTTGAGCTGTCTGGGTTTTCAGTTGTAATTCTATCCTTTTCATGATTTACCCTACAAGCAGCACGGCTGCAGTGTCTTACATGCAGAATCAAGTTTCGCAATACTCGTCAGAGAAAACACAAAAGATAAGAACAAAAGATGCTTTCTTTTTTGTCTGCAGTAATAATAATTATCCCATTGTTCCTTCAGTGGGCTGGTTTCAGTTATTATGCAATGTGCTGTTTATAAGGTTGAGGAAACCTGCAGTCATCTGAGACTGAAGAAGTCACTTGGATGAGTGATGAAATGTTTCTCCCACAAAACGCTACGTCCAGATGAACAGAATCAACTTTTTGGAGAAGAGAGAGAGTCTAATTTATGTTGTTCCAAACAAAAGAAAGGTTTCTTGCCAAACTGTGCAAAATTATAAAAGGCATAGCTATGTCTCTAATCTCTAACTTTGCTCTGTTTTATTTCAGCAGGATCAGTATTTGTACAGGTAATATCCATGTGTTTAATCATGTTTTTTGCTTCAGTTTTTCATCTACTGTAGCATATTTGGGGTTATATGCAATAAATGAGCAGGTCAAGAAAGAAATCCTTCCTATTTTTCTGTTCTGTCCTCAGTTACTGTGACACAAAAGCATCTTCCGTGATGCTTACATCTCTGGTAAAGTCTCACAAGTGTCAGCTCTATTGTAATACTAAGATACCAAGAAGATTTACACAGAGTTTGTAATTGCAGAGAAAAAGTTGACTTCCTGTGAATATTCATTGTGAAATTGTAGTAGAATTCGAATTCTTAAACAGTGGCAAAAACACACGGGACGCTGTAAAGCAGTTGGTGACGTAATGGAATGCAATCCGATAAGGTGCAATAATAGTCACATGACATCGACACAGCCCTCGGAACAATCCATCAAATAAAATGTTCAACACTGGTTTCGATGGGTACTGAAACAATTTTTCGATTTTAACCCAGCGACATGCACTTGAAATCTTTTTATTGGTGGAAAAACAACCTTTAACATATGCACTTGTATTTTAATGGCTCCAAGATTCAAGTCAAACAGTCAAGAAGCAGCAGCATTTTTTCTCGTCCCTCCACAAAACCTGAAACAAAACAATATCCCACAGAACAATGTTTTGTTTCTTGGGCAAATGGAGTGTTCGTTAGTTTTGCTTTAGTGATCACCTTCATCTGCCAACCCTGCACGTGGACTGCTTGGCAGCAATCCTGATTTTTTTCACCCGCTATTGTTCAACATGTAATCTTCCTGGAAGATTTGTGGTTTCAAACTTGTGTAATTAGTTTTGAAATGCCACAGTGTCATATGTCTTTCAGTGTTTTTAAATATTGTAATCTCTTTGCTTTTGAAACAGCTCCGATCACATTTCACGCGGTCACATATCTCATGTACTTGTAGCAGATTTCAAACGGTGGACTGCGTTGTGACGACAGACACAGACTGGCTGGAAACTGGATTTATTTCTAAAAAACAAAGTGCAGCAGCAAAATCAGTGTCACACAGCAACAGCAGGCCTCTCCTCATCCCAGTGTGGAGTCCATGCAGCTCCGCTTACAATATATAAAAGAAAATACAATCTATCAAAACAACGGTGTAGTCAAAAATAAGCCACTAATAATAACTTGTAATATTTAAATCCCCACTAAGATGGATCAATTACACAATACATATTCAAACAACTTTAACTTTTCCCAACATGGCTGAAAATACTATTCAGTGTGCAGCCTCAGGTCATGAATTCATTATACGCATAAAACAAAACCTATACATTTACACATACCTAAAAGACAAAGTGCAGCAGCAAAATCAGTGTCACACAGCAACAGCAGGCCTCTCCTCATCCCTGTTTAGCACAAGTAAGGAACACATAAACGGATGGTGTAACAGATAAAACACAGTTCCAATTACTATTTTCCTCGTTCAAAGCAATCAAAAACACTTTGGGAGCTTTTAGCCATAAGAACTAATACTTAGCAAAGACAAATACACCAAATTTAAACGTATAATTTAGTACAGGGAGAAAGAGCTACAGAAAGTGTGCCTCACCAGTGTGGAGTCCATGCAGCTCTGGCTGGGAAACCCCACACATGCAACATGTTTACAAGTGGCATCACACTGATTAATGCCCCACTTCAACAGTGACACGTGGAACCTTAGTTTTACAAAAATTAAATTTACACAATAAAAAATAAATAAACTATATACAATATAGTTTTGAGAATGTTCACACTCAGTATATTATATATCAGCTACATACTCACAAAGGAAAAAATATCGTAACAATAGTCTTAGGCTTCCCTGTAAATATTTAGAAATCACTGAAAACACTGTTAACTCATTTGAAACTTTTCACATCGCATTTACTGAATGAATGGTGAATGCCCAAATTATTTTAATGAAGTATTATCAATAAAGATAACGAGGCATTATTTTCAAACCCAATCAGAGGCATGTAGTATTCAGCATTGTCATGGAAGTTCCTAAAATTACAATTGCCAGTAGTGTAAAATGACCAAGTAAAACTCCAGCGTCCTGTTTTGTGACAGTTTAATAAAAAGTCAGGATAATCCAGACACGAAGAAAGGTATTTGCTAAAATGAGTCCATCGACACAGTCAATACCGGCATACACTCCGATTTTTATCAGTTGATTCTCTAGAAAACAGATTATGACAATGGACCCACCAATTTAAAAGTATCAGTAACTATGAAGAGTTTTTGCTCTACCCAACCAGCCTTAACTCCATTTTTATTCATAATGTTTTGTAAAGCAATTGGTGATTGTCCCAGAAGAGCTCACTGGGCCTTAATTTAAACAAAAACAATGTTTTTGAGCTATTAGAACGTGAATTTAACATAATGCATATACCGGGAAGGAAACCCAGATATATCTGTTGTAAAACACAGACATAGATTCTTAATCCCACTCTGAAATTCACTGTTCATTGTTACAAATGCACAAGGGCCAGGAATAAAAAGGGAATTTGAGATATATTAGAAAAATAAATATATGAAAATAGGAATAGACATAATAGCGCTGTCTGTCTAGAATGTAAAAATTTAACGAGCTTCATTTAATCTCTACATTTCTCGCTTTCCACAAAACATGCAGGAGTTGTCAGATGTTTCTTCCTTTATAAATCCAACTAATCTGGGTGGATAATTGATTAAATCAGAGTTTGCATCCTAAAGTTTTTAATATTCTTAAAAATACGTTTTCATAAATAATCCTCTCCAAAACAAACAAAACATTTCCTTGTCGTTACAAAGTCTCGTTAGCCAGAAAGAAGCTAGCAGGGAAGAAAAGGCTTTGTAGAAATAGATATTGCGCCTCGTCAGGTTGGGTTGAATGGAAAGCAGAGTTGGAAATAATGAACAGTTACAATAAATAATGTAAATAATAATGAAAACAACATATGCTGTCAAAGCCCAGGAACTGCAGAACAGGAACTAACAGCAAGAAAAGGTAGAGGAAGAGAAAGAAGAGAAAACTCATTTCTAATTCTTGATTTAATACTTTCAATAAGTCAACTCCACTGCTTGCTGTAGTGCTGAGGAGTTTCTTATGATTCCAAGAAGAGGAAAGCTCTTGAACCTTCTTATGACATCTGTCTGTTAGTATTTCAGGAATATTAATGGATTTTACCTATACATAAATAAGACCTGCACCATTCATTTTACTGGAAAAGGCTGCAGATGAATTGAAATATGATAAAAAATGAGAAAACACTGAAAACTGCAAGCTCCTATAAGCTCCGATTCCATGCGCAGTGTACCAAAGGGAACGCACACGTGCCTATATGCACAAACACGTGCATGTGAACTCCTCCCTCATTCCATCCTAGGATGACTCAATGTGATTAGACATTAGTCACGTTTCAAGTTCAGCATCTTTTATTAGCGCATGCATCACTACATTCCTTAAAAACATTTACCAGAAGACGAGCCTCATTCCCATTATTTTCGCCACAGCTACTTCCTGATTGCTGCCAAAATAGAAACAACAGATTAAATAGTTGAAATAAAACACAATCCCCTAGAACCCGGTTTAGTTTTTTTATTTGATACTTCTGTTACCGCAATCCTGCACATGCTTGGCAGTAATACAGATATTTTTCCTCATTGTTCGTTAACATGTCTGGAATTTTTTTAACTACTTTCAGGAACATTTGTGGTTTTAAACTTGAATAAGACGAAACATTTTGAGAACTTCTGGGAAGTCCACCGAGAATCAAGGACAGTGTTATCAATATATCAGAAAGCTCATGTGTAGAACGGTGACACATAGGCTGGAGCGTGAGCGCCTGAAGCCACACGGAGGACTTCCAACTGAAGCGGCCTTGAGTGCCAGCGGAGCAACAGGTGGAGACTTTTGGCAGCTCCGGGGACCGCCGAGAGCCAGCCGAGTTCCATGAAAAATGCGCCCGAAGTCAGGGGTGAGCCATGGCTTCCAGCGGAGTTCCGCCTCCAGCTGGGAAAAGGCTGCTCGGCGTCGCTCCTGAAGTTCAATGTCTGCTGAAACAACTAAACACAAGGAGCCAGAAACAAAAAAAAGTGCAAACACTGGAGCCCGGAAAACAACCAAACAAAAAAGTTCAAAAAAAATCTTTAAGAGAGGAAAAAGATTATTAGAAAGTGAAAATGGTTCCACTTGTGTACCGCACAGTAGATAAAATAAGTTTCAGTTACCGTTTAAAACGGTGGTATTCAAAATACAGTTACTTTGTTGAAATAAATGGATTACATGGCGGTCTTTTCCTGTTTCATATGTTAGGCTATGCCCTCTCTACTTTTGGTAATTCCACACCGGTGGAAACCCAAACAAAACACGCATTAAGAGGCTCAAATGCCTGTATGTCACGTCTCATAATGACGTGAAGAAATATTTTTAAAAAATGATCAAAAAATGATTTAATATGAAGGCAGAGTGTGAGAGGCATAGCCCTAAAGAATGTAGCATCATAGGCAGTGTAGTCCGTGCTGCAGGGAGAATGGACTGCCATTCCCGTTATGTGTCTGTGAGCGAGGAGGGAGAAAAAGGATAGTTGAAAAGTACGAGTTGTCACCGAGCAGAAACGGGAGCTGGAAGCATGTAAATATAATAATAACCACTGCAGCCAAAAAGAGTGCCTGACAAGCCCAGTTGTAAGTAAGCTATTAAGACTCGACTGTACAGTGTTCGTGTTTTCCTCTGAAACAATATGTTCCATTGGAGCAGCCTTTTCAACGCCTCTCTCTGTATCTAACTAGCAATGTTGATCCAGACAACAAAGTAAAGCTAGTTTTCAGCTAAGAGCCCGACATGGAACCCGACGTATTAGCCAGAGGTCCCTTTACTAAGGTTTGGTGCCGTGAAACCGTTTTATATACGCGCAGAATAGTTTTAATACGAGATTGCTGCTAAAAGTGCAGCCTTACCTAATGTCCACCCTACTGTTACTCATTTTATATTAAGATTTAAAAATCTAGTTGCTATTGGTATGGCAAGTAACCTTCAGAAACCGTAATAAATCACAGCAATAGTACATTCATGTAGTTGTAAAAACCATGATAATATATTAAGTAATCCAAAGTATTCAGAATACGTTACTCTCACTGAGTAACGTAACAGAATTCGTTACAAAATACATTTTGGGGCATGTATTCTGTAATCTGAAGTGGATTACATTTTAATAGTTACCTCCCCAACACTGTCTATTACTGTACACCAGATAAATTACACAACACTGAGGTCATTTTAAGAACATCCATCCATCCATCCATCTTCATCTGCTTTATCCGGGGCCGGGTCGCGGGGGCAGCAGCCTAAGCATTTTAAGAACATACCGATCAAAATTAATGTATTGAAAGGAAGCCTGTAGAGTGGTTATCACCAAAGCAGAATGTAATGATAATCTATTTGCAGTTCATGCCTGACTGGCACTGACAAGCACAAGTAAGACACATAAGAACTGGTAACTGTAACTGTGAGAAAATATTTCTTCCAGTCAGCCTGTGGCCAAACTGCATTTTCCACCCTAACAAAATAACCTAACCTAACACAACACAATGATGTCAAAGAGGAAGAAGAAAATTAATTATGCTTCGCTTTTATTGAAGCAGCATATAAAAAACAGCACATGCCCATATCATAAAGTCAGGCCAACCTGGCAGTAATTTCAGATTAAGAAGCTGCAATGCTGGTGTCTCAAGTTAGTAACAAATTTTGGTTGGTCCAAGATTAAACTCCAATATTAAATCAAATAAAAATCAAACCAAATCACTTTCATTGTCACATCACATTACTGGTACAGCGCATGTGAGTGAAATTCTTATGTGCAAGCTTCAAAAGCAACAAAGGTGTGCAAAATACAAGAAACATAAGAAAGAAGCCAAATGTAAGAACAGGAATGTGAGAATCATAAGAATAAATATGTCCAAATGTATGAATGTATGCACATTTATAAATATATACACATGTATACATGTGTGTGCGTTTATATACATATATATGAAATAAAAAATACAGAGGTCAGCAGTATGAATATTGTTCAAAAGAAGTGGCATATATGTACAGAATGAAATGCATAAATGTTGAAGTTCTGGTAAGTGAAAGTGAGGTATCTATGAAGTGTTCAGCAATCTGGTGGCTTGATACAAAAAGGTGTCTCTCAGTCTTCTGGTTCGGGACTGGATACTGCAGTCAGGGGCGGTCCTGGCCTGTTTGGTGCCCTGGGCGAACACTCCCTCTCTGTTCATCTGGATGTAGGGATTTCAGTGGGAGAAGCGTTTAGTCACTCATCCAAGTGACTTCTTCAGTATCAGCTGACTGCAGGTTTCCCCAATCTTATGAACAGTACATTTGCATAATGACTGAAAATAGCACCACAGAAGGAAAAATGGGCTGGGAGGTCAGTTCCTTGCTCATTAACAAATTCTCATGAACATTGATCAACAACCACTGATCAATGATCATGAGTACCATTCAGAGAGAGTTGGTGAATGGCTGCAATTACAGCATTGTAAGATGGTGAAAGATGTGCCCTTAGGCCCCCTCCTAGATTCAGAGATGGTCTTTCCCTTTTCATTTAAATGGCCTCCTTGACTCCCCGCTCAAACCAGCGTTCCTTCCTGTCCAGGATGTGTACATCCTCATCCTTGAAACAGTGTCCACTGGCCTGTAGGTGTAAATAGACTGCGGAGTCCTGGCCCTACTAATGAATATTATCTTGTTTCAGGATACATAATACCTACCATTATTCAATGACACATCTGCTTACCTGTATCTTTTGCTTATTTCTCTGCTTCTTTTCTCTTTTTTTCTAAACTGAGGACCTGATGGCTTTGAACTTTTCTTGTCCATCTTCCATCAGTAATTTTGCACTCCAGTATCAACAACTCCAAGACATAGACACCTTGTATATTTTTTTTTCTGGGATTTCACACAACCCATGAAAAATAATGAATAAATACATAACGGGCTTGGACCATGGCCGGTCCCAAGCCTGGATGAGAAAGGAAGAGGGTTGGGCATCGGGCTAGCAACCCGTCCCTGTAAAAAACCCTACCGCTACAGAAACGACAAACGAAAGCAGAAGTTTTGGAAAACCTGGCGGGAATTCTACTTCAAACGGGATGACGGTGCTGGAAGAAACTGAAAACGGCATCCAGCGCCCGATGGAAGCATTAAACCATCACAAGAATTGGGACGTGGAACGTTCGCACGTTATATCAGAGTGGATGGCTGGCTCAACTTTTGAAGGAGTTTTGAAGGAGTTTGGAATCAGTAAAAAGAGGATGACAGAGAGCGGCCTAATTACCAGCGTTTGCAAGACAATCTTGTACTCGTGTCATGAAGATCGACATGAACATGCAGTGGGGCTCGTTTTGAGCAAAGAAGCCGTGAGAGCACTCACGGTTGGAAACCTGTTAACAACCACAACATCACAGCTCGTTTCGGATTTGTACACGCCAAGACGACTATTGTGCAAGTCTATGCGCCGACGGACAATGCGGAAGATGCTTCCAATGACTATTTCTAAGATCAGCTGCAAGACGTCTTTAATGACATCCCGAATCACGAACTTAAGATCTTCATCGGAGATTTCAATGCCCAGCTGGGCGGCGACCGATTGGAGACAGTGATTGGACCGCATGCATCTTCAATGGGTCTCAGCGACAACGGCGAACGATTAGTATCCTTCTGCGAGCACAATGGGCTGTGCGTTGGAAATACATATTTCCAGCACCGCGAGATCCACAAGAAGACATGGCGATTGTGGTGAACACAAATGTGCTACCACATTTTGGTAAATCTTATTATTTTTTAAGAAAAATATATGCCAGCAATTAAGACAATTATTATTTTACATTCATTACGTGTAGTCCATAACAATTGAGGAGAGTAAAAGTGAGAAATGATAAGCGGAACTGTTGACACTGTAGTCGTTCGCCCGCGGTTGCCTACTTCCTCTCCTCTCAGACGCAATTCGGGAAAAGATACGAGTGCTCCTGTGATTCTTTCTCTGAGACTCTACCTTTATTTTTACAGGACAGTATCGTCTTAAAAATGCAGTGTATGAGGGTTTTGTGCCTCGTTCTACTTCGGTGTTTACTGAGAGTTATGCTGACACCGCCGATGTAACCGTGGGGTTTAGTTGAAAGTTACTGAAGCGCGGCACCGCAGCGGTGGTAAAGCCGAGCCGCGCAGCCCCGTCTCGCGAGAGTTACCGCGAGAGTTCGCCAGCCCGCGGGATTTAAACTTGGTAAACTCCATTTAACAATCAAATATGTGTGTGTGGTGCTCCAATTTAACTGTAAAGGCCCTGACATCAGATTATTCGAGCTTAAAATATCTCATATACACTTTATGGTTCAAGTGATGTGGAAATGTTAAGAATAAGCTAAGAATGAATGTACATTTATGTTGTTACATTGCAAAGTAATACATTCAGGTGTGTTGTGTCTAATCTAGTAAGATTTATGCACTTATATCAGATTTGTGGATAAGCTATTTTGAGTTTGCCGTATAAGACGTTTAATAAGGCATTGTATGGTATCTGCACTGCTGATGTAAATGAGTGAAGGAATAGTGTAATTAACAGTGTAAACTGGAGAAATGTAATGATACCTTCTTCTGTGTACATATATATTTGCCAAATGCCTTTTATTTACCTTTTACAGTTATTGAGCGTATCTGACAAGTGAAAGCACTGGATGTAAATTATATTTGTTGATCTGAAATAAGAGACGCAATTCGGGAAAAGAAAGCATTTCACTGCATTTCTAAGCATTTCACTGCATATCGTACTGTGTATGACTGTGTATGTGACAAATAAAATTTGAATTTGAAAGATACGAGTGCTCCTGTGATTCTTTCTCTGAGACTCTACCTTTATTTTTATATTATATAGATTTGTATTCTTTTTGTTATTGTGGTCTTCACATCTGGGACCCGTAACACGATCACCGGATGGCCGTATATTCAATGAAATTGATTTTATCTGCATCAGCCAAAAATGGAGGTCGGCTTTGCGCAACGCAAGGGCCTATCAAAAAGCAGATGTTGGATCTGACCACCACCTACTCAGAGCAGAAGTCAAATTCAAACTTTGGAACCAAAGACAGCCCGCACCAAATCACAATTCGCAATAGAGAAGCTCAAGGACCTGACCGTCGTCAACGCCTTCACTTTAGAGCTGCAAAATCATTTTGCCCTCCTTTGAGAAATGAAAAATGTTGAAGACCTCTGTACTGGCCTAAGGGATGCCACTGTGGAGTCGGCCCAAAAGTGTCCTCGACCAAAGTCTACGAGAGGAGCAAGCTGTGTTCCAAAGCGGACGATCGTGCACAGAACAGATTTTCGCCTTAAGAAACATCATCGAACAGTACGTTGAGCACCGGCAACAACTCACCATCAATTTAGTCCATTCGCCTTCCATAGCACCCACCACAATTCAGAGTGGCGCAGTCAAACTTCACAACATCGTCGCATGCCAAAGACTCCGACTGGCCGGTCATATGGATGACACACGGATCCCAAGAACAGTGATGCGCTGGCAACCCTTGGGCGTTAAAAGACCACGAGGATGTCCGCACAACACCTGGCGAAGGTCATTCCATCAAGACCTAAAGACATCGAACATATCGTTGGAAGAAGCTGAAGCCTGGGCACAAGATCGAACCTGGTGGTGTTCGTTTGCTGCCCGATATGCCACATAAGGCATGGGATGATCTAAGTCTAAGTAATGGGTTTGGATTGACATTATGAATGAAATGTGCAGTATTTGGAAGCAACCTTCCCCCTCCCTTTTCAACAGGTTGTGTGTGAGACTTCAGCACAGCAGTCGCACCGAGGCGCCCTCGCACTCACTTTTCGTGCACCTGTGTGTGACCGAATTTAGAAAACCCATCGGTGCAAATTTTAAGTCTGTATCATCATGTCTTCAGTTTTTGTGTTTGTTGTAGGGCTGTCGACATTAAGGCGTTAACGCTGTCATCATGATTAACGCGATTTAATGGAGAGGCCAGATCTGAGTATGACCTGTGACCTCTTG
Organism: Neolamprologus multifasciatus; assembly: GCF_963576455.1. Classification (NCBI taxonomy): domain Eukaryota; kingdom Metazoa; phylum Chordata; class Actinopteri; order Cichliformes; family Cichlidae; genus Neolamprologus; species Neolamprologus multifasciatus. The sequence goes on from NC_140450.1 coordinate 18,274,673, forward strand.
CTGCATGTCGTGTACATCCTTCTTTCCTGTACACTTTTCATTGTCAAATAAAGGAAAAAAAGTTTTTAAAAAAATCTTTAAGAGAGGAAAAAGATTATTAGAAAGTGAAAATGGTTCCACTTGTGTACCGCACAGTAGATAAAATAAGTTTCTCCAGCTTACCATACAGTTTTGAAACCATTTGTTCCAAAAACAGTGATCTTTGTCTCATCACTCCAGAGTATAGAGTCCCAGTAGTCTTCATCTTTTTCAGCATGGGCCCTAGCAAATTCTAGGTGTGCTTTTTTTGTGCATGGACTTTAGGAGAGGCTTCCTTCATGGACGATACCCATGCATGCCATTCCTCTGCAAAGTGCGCCGGATGGTGTCACAGGAAACGGTCACTCCAGTTTGGCTTTCTACTGCTTTAGCTAACTGCAGTGAACTTCCATGGTGATTTTCTTCAACCCTTTTCATTAGGAGACGCTCCTGTTGAGATGTTAACTTCTGTGGACGGCCTGGACGTCTCTGTAATATGGTTGCACTTCCATCTTTCCTAAATTTTTGGATCACTTTGACTGATATGTAAAGTTTTGCTGATCTTCTTGTAGCCCTCACCTTTTTTGTGTAAAGAAATTATTTCCTTTCTCAGATTTTGTGATATTTCTCTTCCATGTGGAGCTATTGCTGGCATCATGAAATGGGAAGAGCTTTTCTTTGTTAAGTAATGCCCTTTTATCGTCACCTGTCTGCTGGACACCCCTTAAATAAATCATTAGACTCACCTGTGGTTGAATGCCTGTTAATTCGAATTTTGCAGTCTTGTGTGGCTTTTCTCCTATGACTATAATTGGGGTGTACTCATTTTTGCAACATGGGATTGAATGAGTTTGTTAGGAAAATCATTTTGTGTGTGTGTGCAAATTAACATATCTTTTTTTTGCAATCAGTGGCCCACATTTATGGCAGTATTTTGTATTATAGTATCTCATAGAAAATGTTGATTCTGAAAGGAAACTAAAGGTTTTCTGACAAATGTAAAGGGGTGTACTCATTTATGCTGCTGAGCACTGTATATTCCAGCTTGCTACCACACTTGAGTCTAAATAAGAACAAACTTTCACACATTAAGCAAACATAATTCTTATTCATTCGTCTTATTTGTCACACACACACACACACACACACACACACACACACACACACACACACACACACACACACACACACACACACACACACACACACACACACACAGAGCGGTTACATGCCTGTGGAAGGACCAGTCAGTTCTCTATGTTGGAATGAATTTATGTTATTTTTAGCTTGAGGAAACAGAGTGCAGAAAACCCCAGTGACTCAATTTAAGTACCTAAAACTGAATGTTTTGTAAGCTTACAATAGACTAGGCAGATTGATAATGTGAGTGCCATGTATGTTTTTTGTGGTCACAAACATCTATTTTATCCCAGTAAAAATCCAGACACAGCCAATGTAATTATTAAATGATATAATCAAACCAAGTGCACTACTTCCAACCCCTTTGTTCTCCAATGTGTGCCTTTTCATTTGTGTGCCTTTCTCTTGATAGTACTATATATATCTCTTCCAGCTTTCATGACTGGAGAGAAATGGTAATTTCACAAATTAACCTAACTGGCACGTTTTTGGATTGAGGGAAGAAGCACCTGAAGAGAACCCAAGCAAGTCATGGGTGGGTGGGTTGGGGGCCGACACAAACTCCACACAGAAAGGCACCAGACTAAATTTGATAATAACCCTAACCCCAGGACCTTCTCCTGTGAAGCAATGGTGTTACCACACTTCCACCATGCAGTGTTGGGGTCAGATGCGTAGAGCAAGCTGTTCCAGAGTTTACTTGTAGCTACAGCAAAGTTCTTTTTGTTTTAATCTGCTTCTGTGTACAACCAGAAGCATCTGGTCAGCTGACCTCAATGATTTTTTGAAAGCAAAAAGTTAAACGGAAAGGTAACAACTTCAAGCCAGTACAAATAAACCAGGAGGGGTAAAATGTGGTCCTGCTTGCATGTGTGGTTCAAGATACCAGCTTCAACATTTTGCAGCTATCCGAGACAGCCTAATGGTCAAAGAAAAGCTGTCAAAAATAAAAAGCCTGGATGAAATTAAGGCATGGATCAATTTCTCAAAACAGCACCTGAGGATGAGTAAAAGGGAAACACATCTGCTAGCAAAGAGACTTTTGACAGCAGTCGAAAGTTCAACATGGATGGATTTGTTTTGTTTTTCATGTCTGCGTGAAAGCAGTTTGCAAAGAAGCACAGGTCAAAGCAGCTTTTTCCATTAATGTGTTACATTAATAATTGTACAATACTGCCTTGCCATTTTTGTTAATATTATTTGTCAAATATGTATGTCAAATATATAAAAAGGGATTTTTTGTGACATAAAAGTGACACAAAAAGTGACAATGATCCTTGGAAAACAAGTCATTTCTCTGCTTTCGACATAATTCATTCATAAATCATATTTTCTACATCCTGTTTATGAGTCAAGAGAAACTTTCTTTAAACAAATTGTGAAAAGTTTTAATCGCCCGTGTTCATGCTTTGCTGTCGCCAGTGAATATTTGGACAGGTAAATTGTTGAGCAAATAAAATGAAGTAAGGCTACTGCGCACTGCACCCCAACAGCAAGGATGCAGCTATGGGTTTAGAATGAGAGCTCGGCTTGACCTTCAAAGTGCCAGCAGGGAGACTTAGTTTAAAACGATTATTAAATTCTTTACTTTATCAGGCTGTTTATCTTAATCTGTCTTAATAACCACTGGAACCAAGGCAGAACATTCGTTTTGCTTTATTTAACCATAAGTATGAAATTACTTAAGTATGAAAGTACTTAAATAAAAATGTAACCCACGTAGTTATTAAATTGTAGTTAAACAGACCTATTGCTGTTTAAGACTAGGAGTTATTATTAGCCTATTCGATTTTAATCCCGTTTCACTCTCACGTCGTTGTCCACGTAGTAAACTGGAAAGTTTTAATTGCGAATGAAGTTGATGAAAGGCGACATCTTCCTTCCCCGAGACTGAACAATAGGAGATGGCCTTACCTTGTTTACAGTTACAGGCATTGTTCCGAGCTGACTCAATGACACGATCTACCTGTTTGAGATGTAACCTCACCTGCAGGCAGTGGAGGAATTTCAGTACGCTAAGTTTAGCACAGATTCTCAAAGATGGGCGGCTTTTTTCTTTTTCTTTTTCTTTTCTTTTCTTTTCTTTTCTTTTCTTTTCTTTTCTTTTCTTTTTCTTTTCTTTTCTTTTTAATATCCTGGTCGCCACATAGACAGGCGCACATTCATTTTCGAAAAGTATATACTTTCCTCTATTTACAATCGCCAATTTAACTTGATAATACACGAGTTTTGCAGAAATTGTGCATCTTACTTTAGCTTATTTGGTTGCGTGGCCACGAGAAAAGTTAGTAGGCCGATGTGTAGCAACATCAGTGTACATGATGGTTTTTATTCACCGTGCATGTGTTGGACAATTACAGAATGAACATAAAAACACAGAAACGCAAATTTTGCAACATGAAAAGTGGTTTTCACATTTGTTTTGACACAGTTTTCTTTTTGTTGGACATTGACTAGTAGGATAAACAATACGAATGTAAATGGAAATAAGAATATCCAATATCCTTTTAAATTCGCAAAGTAACTTAAATAACGTATATACGGTCACTGCTTGTGTTAACTGGAAAATGTTTTAGTTTATTGCAGTTCTTAGTATGCAGGAAGTTGTTTTCTTAGTTCATTGTTTGTGCGCATTGTCATTAAATCTGGAGAATGTTTGTCTGTCATCGCTTATCTGACACAATCCTTTGACGAGCATTGTGCAAAAAATTCTCGTTGACTGAAATAAAATAAAAAGCAGACAAAACGGTTTCAAGTTTACTTTACCTAAAGCAAAATTTGGATGCTACGTGTAAATCGTGCATTTTGTGCAGCGATATGCAAATATGATCAGCTTTTTTGGTTTGGTAAAAACAACCTGACCCAAGTGTAAGGACCGATGCGAGAGAATAAATGGTGTACACTACAATCTGTGTATCCATGATAATACAACACTTATGGTGAAATGTTGTGTTGTCTCAAAAATTATTTAATGGAGACACAAACAAATGTATGAATTAAAAAAGTAAAGACACTTATTTGTGAGATTTTTCTCCCTCGTTTTAATCAAAACGCTTTAAATCTTTTGGTATTATTTTGAAAATGTTGTTCTTATTCTTTAATACCATGACTAAACAAAGGAGGAAGATCCGCCTATAAAGGTGACGGGCAGGAAGTAAGAACGAGAAAATTCCGAGCAAAATTTCCGCCTGCAGATGTTGCATGGGATGACGTACTTGTCCACTGGCTCTATAAAACACACCTGTGTTACTCTGAGCAGCACAGATTTCTGACAGCTGCTGGTGGATGCCACAGGACATCAGAATACAGAAGGTACAGTTCTTGTACACACACACACACACACACACACACACACACACACACACACACACACACACACACACACACACACACATCTATCTATCTATCTATCCATATGTGTATATATATATATATGTGTATATATATATATGTGTGTGTGTATATATATATATATATATATATATATATATATATATGTGTAATTTACATTTTATTTTACTTTTTTTTTCTCAGAGATGAATCGGTTTCTGTGCCTTCTGGCTGTGGGCCTGTACCTGTGCTTGCAATGCCAGGTCAATGAAGGTGAGTACTACCTCTGTCTTCTGACAGCAGCACGTTTGATGCATTCCTCACTCAAGTGAAATGATCACATGGTTCTACCATTTGCCTTAGATATTTTCGAATTAATTTATGAGATGTCAAAGAAATGTAAAAGTTTTATGCTTCTTCTTCTCTTCTGCATTTATATCTGTGTGTAACAAACATTTTCATGCAATAAGCAAAGTATCTTGCAGTCAGTGAAGCAAGGAGTGAATGAAAGCAAACATTTTCTCTTTTATCAGCACATTTGAGTCAGAGCTTCATTGAAAACACTGTGATGGCAGCAAAGGCAAAGGTGGATGCAGCCTATCGTTATTCAAGGCAACAGTGAGTCTCCAGACCTCTTAAACTACAGCTAAATCTTCAGACCCTGAACCGATGGGCACAGCAAAAATCAAAGTATTTTTCAAGGTTTCCTACTTGAAACTTTAACAAATATGAATTCCTCACACATCACAGGAGCTTGGATCGCGTGAGAAGAAACGCACATTACGCTGATGTTGTGCGGCTAATGAAGCAGCCCAGAGGAGCATCCCGCATTGCTGTGCGCTCTGCTGATTACCTGGCTAATTCTTTGCAAATGATCACAGAAAGTCTTGAAAAGCGTCACAAGCGCTCCATCAATGCCACAGGTGTGTGTTTAAAAATGTTCATTTAAATTTCAATTGTTAAATTTTCCATTTTACTTAAATGTTGAAGTTAATTAATTTTCATCATCTGTCTTATTCAGATTTGATCTCTGAAGAAAATCTACAGGCCCTCATTGAACTGACAGGCTGCTCTCCACGTCACCGCATCCCTTCTTGTAGGACAACTCAAAACTTGCACACATATCGCACTGCAAGCGGTGTGTGCAACAACATGTGAGACAATCATTTCCAGAATAATTATTTCCCATTTTGTGCTGACAGTGATGCCTATAATTTGGGGCTTGGGTGAGGTTTTTTGTTGGATGTTGTTTATCTTTATACAATATAGTGTATCTGCTTCTCTCATGTAGGAAAAACACCCGCTGGGGAGCCTCCAATACACCTTTTCTCCGCTTTCTCCCTGCTGAGTATGAGGATGGCACTTCTACACCTAAAGGCTGGACCCGTGATCAAGCAGTGAACAATTACATTCTTCCCCTGGTAAGACACTTTAGAATTTCATCTTTACTGGGCACACTGCAAAATGCTCTAAAGAAATATGTGCATGAAGCCTCTCTACACAGAATTCATTTTCTACATCCTCATACACAGGTGAGACAAGTGTCCAACCGCATTTTGCCAACACCTACCGCTGACGTGCAGAGCGATCCACTCTACACTTTCCTGGTGACAATCTTCGCCCAGCTCACTGATCATGACCTGACCTTCACTCCTACTTCTCCTTCCATTGCTTCATTCAGTGACGGCATTGACTGTGGAAAGACTTGCACGCGCAGAGACCCCTGCTTCCCCATTGATGTTAGTGCCACTGCATTACTCAGGGAAATACATATTTGCATTCAAATGCATGCAGAGTGAATGCTGAGTGTGTCTTGTCTTGTCCAAACAGATTCCTAAAAATGACCCCCGGTTCGGGAATAATTCAGAGGATGAGTGCATTCCTTTCACCCGCTCAGCACCAGCTTGTGGCTCTGGAAACACTGGCTTCAACTTCGGTGCAAGCACAGTCCGCGAACAGATGAACACTCTCACGGCCTTCCTCGATGCAGGTGAAGTCTACGGCTCAGACGAAGTCAAAGCTCGCTCCCTCCGGGACCTCACCTCAGATAAGGGTCTTTTGAGGGTCAATGACATTTTTAATGATACCGGCCGTGAGCTTATGCCCTTCAGCTCTATGAGTACCAACATGTGTGCCACTCGAGCTCGCATTACAAATACCTCAAATGCGGTGGAGGTGCCTTGCTTTTTCGCTGGTGAGTACCATCAAATACACTGACTTTCAAATCTCTAAAGTGCACACAGCCAACAAGACTTGTTTTTTCCGCTCTAATATCATGTGATTTTAAGGTGACGATCGCGCCACTGAGAACAACGCACTGTCCGCTCTGCACACTGTCATGTTACGTGAACACAACCGACTCGCACGTGCTCTGGCCTGTCTCAATCCACAGTGGGATGGAGAGAGACTCTACCAGGAGGCTCGCAAGATTATGGGTGCCTATCTGCAGGTTAGTGAGGAGCTAGACTTCCTGAAGTATTTTAATTACACTCATTATTCAATTACACTGCTGAGTTTCTCTTTGGTCTTTTAGGTGATGACATTCAGAGACTTCTTACATCACATTGTTGGTCCAGACGTCATTGCAGAGCGGCTGTCCACCTACCCTGGCTACGATGAAGACGTGAATCCCGGGATCGCCAATGTATTTGGCGTAGCTGCCTTCCGTTTTGCTCACCTGATGATTCAGCCAATCATTTCCCGTCTTGATGAGCAGTACAACCAGCACCCTGAATACCCCAGCGATCTGCTGCACAGAGACTTCTTCACACCATGGAGGATGATCTTTCAAGGTAGAGCCGAAATATTTAACTTTTTAGTCCTATCATCGAGGATTTTCAAAACTGAAATGATTTTGTGTGTTTCTCAGGTGGTGTGGACCCTGTCATGAGAGGGCTAGTGGGTCGCCCAGCCAAACTGAACACTCAGCAGCACATGATGTCTGAGGAACTGACGGACAGGCTGTTTAAGTTCTCCTCTAGGGTGGCACTGGATCTGGGTTCACTGAACATGCAGAGAGGAAGAGACCACGGAGTCCCTGGTATTTGTTTAATCTTTATAAATATAAGTATATTTAATCTGACAAGAGAGAACTGCAGTCCTTAAATATAAACCATAAACCTACTTTTTTGATTCATTTGATTGAGTATGTTTGATAGACATTACTTGCTACAATAATCTTTATTTTCTTTCTTTATGTTATTTTTAGGTATTTGTTTTACTTAGAGTTATTTAGTTAATTATATATTATTCATGTTATTTGTACTTCTATTGTTAATGAAACTTTGCAATTTCATTTTTTTCTTTAAAAAATTCCTATCATTGCATGTCAGTAATCAGTGAAGGACTTTAAGCTACTCTACCTTGCATGGAAAGTACTATACAAACACATTTTGATATATTTTATATATATATTATATATTATATTATATTTGACTGATTAATATAATTAAGTTTGCTCAATCATTGAAGGTCTCTGATGAACATGTATAGAAGATGAACTGTCCTAAACTGTGCTTAATCCTTTTCAGGCTACAACAAGTGGCGCAAGTTCTGTGGACTGTCGGAGCCACAAACTCTTCAGGACCTGGCTGCAGTGCTGAACAATACAGATCTGGCACAGAGGCTGCTGAATCTCTATGGCACCCCTGACAACATTGATGTGTGGCTTGGAGGTGTGTCAGAGCCATTTGTCCATGGAGGACGAGTGGGACCTCTGTTTGCCTGCTTGATCGCAACTCAGTTCCAAAGGATCCGTCAGGGAGACCGGTAAGCAGAAGGAAAACAAAGCGAACACTGTTGAGGCTCAGGGGGCTGTGTTAGCCTTACTGTTGGATTTGGTCTTTAAACTTTAAACGTTGTCCCATTTCAGACTTTGGTGGGAGAATGATGGAGTCTTCACTGAGGCTCAGAAACGGTCACTGAGGCAAACATCAATGGCTCGTATAATCTGCGACAATACTGGTATCACTGAAGTCCCTGAAAACCCCTTCCTGTTCCGGCCTCGAGGGTATGGCTACACCCAGTGCGAGAACATCCCTAAGTTTGACCTCAATCCATGGAAGGAGGGTGGTGAGTCCTTGATGTGAAATTAGACTCCAGACAGTCAGTGACATTAGATTATTTAAGAAATAATTATTTTTGCTTATCACTGCATGTCGCTAATCAGTGAAGCACTTTAAGCTACTCTTAAAGGATTTTGGACATACTGATTTTTAACTTTTTTTTAAAGGTTCAGATTCAGATGAATCTTCAAGTTCAGATGAATCTATAGGTAAACCTCTCACTTATTGTTCTATATTGTCCATGCATGTTCAAATTTATATTAAAGTATTACATGTAGCTTATATTCAAGTTTACAGGTTATTTCGTTATAATAGCACTTATGTTATTTTTCAGAAACCCCTAACAACCGACAGAACATTGCTTTCTCAATGCGACTTGGCAGCAACTCCCCCAACGCTGGCTATCCAATCATTTTCCGCGAAGTGATCTACAACGGACAGAACAGCTACAACACTCAGAATGGGATCTTTACATGTGAGACCCCGGGTGTTTATGAGTTTGAGTTCAGCCTTACGATTTTCCAGAGCTCTGCCAATGTGGATCTGGTGCGCAATGAGAAGCGGATTCTTCACTCATTCACCACAAAGCATACCGGTTACCTGATGGCCAGTGGAAGCATTTATGTTCAGCTTGAGCGTGGTGACAAGGTCTGGCTGGTTGCTCGTAACAGTGCCAATGGCATCACTAGTAACAGCTACTTCAACGGGCATCTGCTATTTGAAGTGTAGAATGTTTACTAATAGACAGCATCCTCACAACAATGCCCAGGTTTTTTTTTGCATGTCTTTTGTTTAACTTGCACCTTTTAAAAGGCTGCCTTTAGGTTATGATAATTACTGTTATAATGATTTTGTAGGTTACTAAGATTAAAGTGACCCCAATCTAAATCCCTTAACCTCCTTGACCTGGCGTCCACATATGGGGACATCACATTTTGGGTAGACCACAACACTAAATTTTGCTCTTTCAAATGAGCCATATTGCTCAAACAGGCACAATTGTTGTTTCTCATTTTGTTTTTGTACTGAGGAAAAATGCTGCTGTGTTCAGACACCAAATAAAGAGTTCAATTATGACACTACAAATCTCAAATATCAAAGAGAAATTTAAAATGAAAGAGTTGGGGTATTAGGAGGTTAAAGATAAAACAACTGAAACATGCTGTGGTTAATATGTTGCACTCTTTAAATGTTTTAAAGATTTTCATTTAATGAAGAAATATGTACAGTCCTTTGATACCTGTGGTTTCAAAAATGGATGAAGAAGTTTGTTGTGAAGATTCATTTTAATCGTGAATGATTTGTTCAATCTTGTCTTTTAAATTCCTGAAGATTTATTGTTTTTCATCCTTTTCCTAAATCACATAAAAGATATTTCAAAGATCATGCATTTATTCATAAAGATTTTAAAACTATAACTTCCAGTTCCTAATAAATGAAAATGAAAATGAGCAATTACATGTTTTCTTTTGATCCCTCCAACTCTGAAAGTCAGAGCTGAATGCTCCATGCAGACCAGGAGATGGCGTTGTTGTAGAGGCTTTTAAATCACAGGAAACTAGGCAGACGCGCAACCACGTGGATCAAATTCACTGACTTTACTAGAATGTTGTGATTATGCTGATTCTTGAGTTATTTGAACTCAATCTGTATGAAGATTGATGATTCTTTAAAAACATAACACTTAATTTCGTTTAATGTGTCCTTTAAACAGTTTGAAAGTTTGTGATAGTTTCATTAGAACAAAGAAACAAAGCAGATTGATCTTTCAAAGATGACTAAAGCGAAAGAAAATATAATATATTCTGGCGGTATTTATCCCCGTGTTTCTGAAACGATGAACCCAATTCAGTAGTTGGTAAATCCTTTCCAAAGCCAAGTTTCTCTTATTGTAAAAATAAATTATCCAAACTATTACAGATCATAAACTCACGCTCCCATGAAGTGGTCCGCATTCAAAAAGGGGTTTTCCTTTTTATTTTTGCAGCCTGACAACAAGTATAAAATTTCTCAAATAAAGAACTCAAATCAAATTTTAAATAGGAGGTACGTTATCAAGTTAATTTACATAAAGCACTTCACCACTTTGAGATTGAGAGTTTAAAAGCATTCTTTGATCATTTGTTTTACATTTACTTATCGCAAAGGTTTGGAATAGTTCTTTTCTTTTGTTTTGTTTTTCTGTTTGTTTTTGTTTTTTACTTTCAAAGGAAGCACATTTTACACTTTAATGACCGAAAGTAAAATAGCGTTAATGCAACACCAGTGCATTTTGCACTATTAAAAGTCAAAACATCTGCAGTTGAAACGAAAATTTTGAAGTAATGTGTTGGGCAGATGTTAACTGCACTGATATCATGAAGCCAATTTGCAGTGAAAACCCATTTTGATCAAACAGCCTATAACAGTCATGTGGGGATTTATTCAGATCCTCGCGCACAAACAGACTGTCTTCTCTCTGTGTTATTGAAAGTAGCTATGGACCAATCCCTGTTTTCCATTTGGCTTGCAATATTTTATTCTATATACAAACATTAAACAGAACTTAATCCGAATGTTTGGGGAAACTTTAGCTGGGTGATGATGCTTAAAGAAAGAAAAGTGGCCACCTGGCCTCAATTGCAGATGCCGACACTTCTCCCGGGGATCTGCGTCCTTTCCTAAATAAATAAACAAACATATAGCGATCGATTAGGGACGTGGAGGGTCGCATTAGCTCTGTTGTTTTCTGCACAGTGGAGAGGAGGGACGGAAACCAGCTGCACCGTCTGCGACTCCCCCTTACGCACAAGCCACGCCCCTCCTGCCCTCCGCGGACACGGTGCCATCCGTGCAGAGTGGATTTGGTTGTCCCATGGGAGCAGGGGAATTCTGGGGAGGACGAACGGCACACGATACCCCATTGTTTGGTTTAGCAGTCACCAACCCCCCCCCGCCCCCCCCCCTCTCCACACCTCTCCCCAGCTCCTCCCTAAAACGCACGGCCTGACCGTCTCAGTGGGTTAAATTGATTAGAAAGACGTTTGCGGTTTGACTAATCCCCCATTCTCGCTCCGGCTCCCTGCTTCACCGAATTACAAAAGCCACACATTCAGAAAGTCTTGCGGGTTGCGATAATCGCGGCCGAGCCTCTCACACCTGCGGTGCTGAAGAGTCGGGGCAGGCCGGACAAGTCAATACTAGACGAACTCCCAAACACACAGGTTACAGCGGGAAGATTTCGGTTAATGATCTGCATGGTCTTTTTCCTCTTTTCAATTCTCAAGGTGCACAAAAGCCTAAAACCATGAACATTAAATTATAATCGACAATACTCCTGTACAGTAATTTAAGTTATTTTTCTCTATTTGTTTTGCATTTATTTGGAGGAACTTTTTTTTCTCAATTATAGTTAAAATCGGTTTTCTTAAAAGAGTCAATGATACAATAAATTGTATTGTAAGTATTTTTGAGGATTCTTTATTGACTCCATGCACATGTAGAGGATTTTCACAGAAGAGCTTTGTGTCATCATCTTGTCATTTTTTTGCCTGCCCCCCCACTCACACGCACACACACAAGCATACAACAAAACATTAATTCCATACAATCTACATCTTAAAATTTTGATGTAGATTGTCGTTTCTCAAGGAAACGACAAAGATCGTTTCCTTGAGAAACGATCGTTTCTCATCGTGAGAAACGATCGGAAACGACAAAGATCGTTTCCTTGAGATCTACAGGAATTTTATCTTTCGCCTCTGTGTCATCATGTATAGATTTTGTCATGGTTTTAGGGTTAAGTAGAGCTGTCAGTCATTTTAGGAAAAGTGTGTGAGGGAGACGGCGACAGGGCGGAGACTCGGCAGCAGGATTCCCCAAGACTGCTTTCATAACTGGGGGAACATCTGACTTTGTCCCGCGCTGGCAGATGGTGAGCTGAGGCGCGATCCAAGGGGGGAGATTTACATTCATTGTCCAGGCGCACAAACTCCACATAGAGACAATAGTCTCGGTAAGGGGCAGAGAGCCCGCGTTGGGGGGTGGGGGGGTGTAACTTTCCCTTTCATAGCCAGACGAATGGAAGCGGAAATTAATTTTATTCCCCCCCCCCCCCCAAATTTAACCCAAAAGCATTGGACATACAACCCAAATTTGACTTTAATGAAAGTAATAACAGATCAGAAAGCACAAATGGTAAAATGAACCCATCAGCACTGTGCTTGGTTTCTTTAATATGAGCCAGTAACGAAATCATCAGATGGAGCAGCAAAGGAAACTTTGTCAGACTCTCAAAACTCGTAAGTTCATGTATTCCATTTTTTTCTGCGGGCTACAGAGGATGGTAATCATGTTTGTTAACAGCATTATTTGCAACGGGTCTCATGACTAGGTTGGATTTGTTGAGGCAGTCTGTCCTATTGATTAAGAGAACTCATTTCGGGCACTGTCAGGCAGCGCTCCAAACGCCAATCAGAGTGCAGCGTAGTCGGCTGCTGGCGGAGATTGATGGACCAACCAGACGGCCATTGTTGCTGCTGACACTGATGCGATGCGTCCTCAGCGGAATCACCGCGTTCAAAGGAGCAGACGGTCGAGCTGCTGAATGAGTGCCTGTCGAGAGCGCACTTGTGTTAAATGTTGACTTGAATGAATAGACCAAACAGGACTGGCTGTACGGGCTTTTAAGGGCAGTATAGCTGCGCAGCATGTACAAGACAATCTGAAACCAAACGCCAGTAATTGTTTTTTAAATACACAAAAGCGCCCACTAATTCTTAAAGTTTTTTTTTCTTTTTTCCCCCTAACGTAACCTTTCGTGTACCTTTTAATAAAAGGTTTCATTGACTACACTCCAACGTCTGCCACACACACAAAGAAAAAAAACGTGAAATATAGTATACACACTAAATTCTTAAAATAACAACGTTTCTTCATTATAAATGTTTTTTTTTTGTGGTTTTATGTGATTTTTTTATCTAGGGAAACTTCTCTGTGTTTAAAAAAGTTTGCTGCTGGAGTCACAGGTTGGATGCTGAATCTGGCAGCAGACCAAACAAGGGATGCACTTTGCACCAATGAGAGCACCCATTTCAACGATCCCATATGGCATCGAGGCCCCGCCTCCACGCCCCATCCCAGCTGAGGGTCTCATTCATGCTTCAACACAGTCGTTCGCTACAAGCTTCCTGGCCCACGGATCAACTGGTTTGATTCGATTTGGCCCTGTGACAAAGGAAGACTTTCTGCACACTCATATTTTAAAGAATATTTCGAGACTCGCTCCCGGATATCTGCGGAGCTGAACGCACAGAGCCCGTTCGGACTGACGGTGGAGATGTGCGCTTGGACAATGCTTCACATCAGTGGAAGGATATATTTACTATCATCATTTGAACCATAAAAGAAAGTCCTTTCGGATTTTTAACGAGACACCCCTGAAACATCATACAGCGTCGGTTACTTCTTTCCCCCCACAAAGCTCTGTAAATGCTCAGTTCGTTTGTGGCGCTTTGGAGGAGCGCAGCGCGTTGAAGTGGACCTTTTCTTGTGTGCCAAAGTGCTTTAGCTGCCTAACTCAGTGTTTTTTTCAACTGCTTCAAGAAAGTGTTACCAGCCGATCGGAGCAGGGTGTAAATGTTTGGAATCCAGGAACATCTGATTCGTGAAGCGAGCGGATTAAAAGAAAGAGGTCTTGGAGAGGAGATGGATCCAGTCCGGTCGTGGGTGCGCAATGTTGGGGTTGTGGATGCGAACGTCGCAGCGCAAAGGTACAGAGCAAACTCAGCTGATCTGCTGACTTTAGGTTCTCACCATCCTTTCATCTGATACGCCCAGGCTTGTTTGACTGCTCATGATGGAGACATCTTTATAGTTTATTTATTTATTTATTATTATTATTATTATTATTATTATTATTATTATTATTATTATTATTATTATTATTATTATTATTATTATTATTATATTTTTAAGGTCGAACATTAGAAGAGGCAACCTTTGAGAAAAGAGCTGCAAACTACTTGTTGCAAAATATGACACCAGTCCCCTATAAAACTCACTGCCCCCAAACTCGTAAAAACTTCCTAAAAGTGACGAAAAAAATAACAACAAACATTTTTCATAATGCTTGAAATGATAATGAAACTTGCCCCAAATGCAAAACAGCTAACAATTATTAATTTGTACATAAAGGCAAGAGGCATTTAATAACGTCATTAGTTTTCGTTCACAGGAGCGGAGATCGCTGTTAAAGCTGTTTGTGACTAAAACGAAACACATATTTTTCCCAGAGCAGTTTTAGCTTCAGCTTAAAGGCAACTTTATCGTCACCTGCCACAAACTTTACAGCTCTGATTTTTTAAAAAACAGAAAAGACAGATTTTCCAGTGTTGGCTCTTTCTTCTACTTGTTTTTTACTCTTCCGTAGATGTTTAGTCAGCTTCTGCACACATGTATTAATTAATATATATAAATATATTTACAACACACAAACCGTATTGTACTTCAATGTTGAAGAAACAGTCATGAAGAAAGCAGAATCATTTTCAAGATGAAAAGTTGGCAACACGTTAAACAGCGCAGCACGCAATAGAGCAAATAGAAAACAGTTATCAGGATTATTTATTCATTTAAAGTATTTTAGTGATTTATTTAAAAGCAGATGGTAGCTGGCTGTTTGTTTTTTAATCGACACTTATTTTGTTCAACTAGAAACAAAAACTCAAGACAAAATCTAAAGTGCACTCGAGTGTGATTTGAGGTCTTTTTCAGACAAAATTAAAATTACAGAAAAATTTAACAAACAGTCAAACCTGCTCTGAACCAGCCCGCAGATTCATAACAGTCTCTTCTTTTTATTAAGATGAATTCAAACAAGCGTTTCACGTGTCCAAATCTTTAATCCGTGTTAATTAAACACTCAGTGTCCTAATGTATATTTTAACTATGATGCTCCGCCATCGACACAGTTTTCACTTAAACAAGACGTCGACACGTTTCAATTTTCAAGTTAAAAGAAAAAAAAAGTTTGAGTAAGTTTGGCTTATAATGACGTTTTTTCTGTATTTTCTTTTCTAGTCCATATTTGGTTCTCCTTGAAGGGTCAAATCTATGCAAAATTATCCATCAGTTTAGTTATTTTATTTGTTTGGCTTATGCTAATAATTTACAATTAATGTATGGATCAAAGAAAGACTGAAGAAAAAAATGCACGATGATAAATATGCTTTTAATATTTTAATGTTTTAATTAATTCAAGTGATAGTAAATTTAACGATAGTTATTGTTGCTTAATCTATTAATCTATTTTAATTTAACTTTCAACATTTATTGCAAATAGAAAAAGTGTTTTAGTTTAGTTTGTTAGCATGCTTGTTGTGTTTCTTTGTCCATATTCTTCTTCTTCTTCTTCTTCTTCTTCTTCTTCTTCTTCTTCTTCTTCTTCTTCTTATTATTATTATTAATAATAATAATAATAATAATAATAATAATAATAATAATAATAATAATAACAACAACAACAACAACAATAATAATAATAATAATAATAATAATAATAATAATAATAATAATAATAATAATAATAATAATAATAATAGAAAGCCTGTTAATTGTCATTTAATAAAAGGAAAACAAGTATTTCTATTTGATGCTATAAATGTGTTTGATTAAATAAAGTATGATAATATTCAGTGTGATAAGCGTGAGCTGACTGTCTCTTCCGGTTGTGTCCTAAGTGGAGTGGCCCTGTCGAGAGCTCATTTCGAGAAGCAGCCGCCCTCAAATCTCCGCAAGTCCAACTTCTTCCACTTTGTCCTGGCGCTCTACGACAGACACGGCCAACCTGTGGAAGTGGAGAGGACTGCGTTTGTGGACTTTGTGGAGCACGAAAAGGTGTGTGACTGTTCCCGAAAGCTTAGAGATGTCAATTCTACATCGAGTTTTAATATTTAACGTGTTTAATCAAAATCGCACGAAATAAGAGATTATCCACATGTATTTGTAATATACAGTATTTCAGCTGTAACCAGGTGCTCAGCTTAATTTTCCCCATCCTCGGTAAAGCCAAGCATATCGAACAGCTGACGGCTACATGTTTACACAAGCTTTACCCCCAATGAGCTGATGATGTGGGATTGAAAAAGAATATCTAATGACTAATTAGCAGCTTGCCTCATTAGGAGGACATCACTACTTTTTTAAAATGCAAATTATGCTCGCTCCTGTTAAGTTATACAGTGAACTAATCATCAAAGTCTCCTTTTCCTTCATGCCTCTCTCCCATACTCTAAATACTGCTGTATGGGGTGGGGGGATTCCTCAAGTTGGACAACACCAAAATAAAGAAGGGTGCAGCATGGAGAGAAAGACAGAAAGAGTTTGAGATATGCCTGGAGTAAAGCCTTATGCCCAGTGTTAATGGATGTTTTTGCCTTGTGGTGAGGGGGCACAAATCTCCTGAACTTCTGGCAACCACTGCACTCTGTGGAAAAGACAAGGGGAGTCTGTCCTAACAACTAAAGTTCTAGCATACTTTTGGGTTTTTGGAGCTTCGGAGTGAGGCAGGCAGCAATGCCTGGGCCGAAGCTGTTGGCGTGCTCCCCTTTGTGCCACACAGACCATAGACTAATATGACGGCAGTGGAGAAGTTCATTTTCTGCATGGTTACCCTGGCATCTGTTTTTGCTTTGTAATTGCGCAGAGGTAGAGTGATGGCATGGTGAAGTAAACGTCCCTCTGTGTATATTTACAAAAGTTATGAAGCTGGGCATCCATCTATCTCCAGGTGTGTTCTCATATTAAGTTTGGAGCTTTTTCATCTTATCTTCATGCATCTTAATTTCCACCCCGTTTCCTCTCCTCTCCTTGCAACTGTTTCCATTTCCCAGTTTCTCTACTCCCCCAACCTTCTTGTTCTCTCGCCTCCTTTCTCGCGCTCATCTCTGCGATGCCAGCCTCCTGGGTTATTGGACCAGAGAGCATTCCTCTGAGACCACTTAGAAAGACCAGTGGAGGTAGAGAAAGAGAAAGGAAGAGGGAGAACACAGAAGGGGGGGGGGGGGAGGAAGAAGTGAGAGGCTAGTGGAGAGTGTAGGGCAGGGGGGGTATAAGGAGGGATAGCAGAAAGGAAGTTTTTCTGTCAAGGTCAACTGCTGCTCAGTCTCACACGCAGTACTTTCCACTTGCTGGAACACACTTTGCCCTCACACACACAAGTGCATATAGCCATGCCTGCTACCTCACTGCAGCGAGGACCACTGCATTTGATCCGAGGGGTTTTTTAGGCATTTGTATCAGAGATGACAGTTCAACCTCTACAAAGAATATCCGACTCAAGGTTAAGTGCTCAGCTTATGAGCACAACACAGGGTCCCAAATGAGCTTTGAGCCTACAACTCTCTGATCTCGATGCTGCTCCATGGGAAGGGCGAGCTGCAGGATTAGACAAGACTCACTGTGCTTAACCCTGTTTACTGATGCCCAGCTGTGCTTATCTGTACCCCAGCGAGCCTAACTGTATTCTCTGTGTTTGTCTGTACGCCTGCCTCTCTTTTTGCAAGGAGCAGACGGGAGAAAAGACCAACAACGGTACTCACTACAAGCTGCAGCTCCTCTACAGCAATGGTGAGTAGGTTCAAAGATGAGCAAAAATTGGACAAACCTGACACACACCTCTACTCTTGACTTACACATTAATTTCCCCTCTAGCTCTTATCACTAGATTTATACAATTTACTGTTCAGCTTTTCAAGCTGTTACTTATGGACCCATGTATAGGGAAATGAGGTGCACGCTGCCTCCCCATCCCAACACCTCCTCAGCTCCTCGATTCCTCTTTCCACTTCCCCCATGGTGCTTCCACAGCAGATCAGGGGGGATACACAGAAATTTGGTTCCCATGAGCCACTGCTGCCCCAAGTCTGTCGCAGTGGCACCCATGGGAGAGAAGATAAAAGACGCGTTCCAGAGCAACCCGCTGATACACACGCATACATACAAGTACACTAAAAGCACTTCCTCTCATCCCCTTCCCCCAAGCGTTATCAAAGGCATCTCAATCGAGACTTTGATGAAAGGAGCACATTTTAAAGGCAATACTTTCCAAACTCTCCATGAAAAAATTCACAGGCAGCGTGGTCTCCTCTGAGGGAGTAGTTCAGTGCGTGTTGTCTCCTTCTCCCGAGGCAAAGTTTTAAAGAGACACACCTGATTACATGCAAGTAAGAAGAAATGTTTTAAAAAAGAAACAACCCGTTTGTTTCTTCATTTAAACTCTTTAATAAGCCGATCAGCTCCTGTTCGAACGCAGCAGAATGTCTCCTGCCAGTCATAGCTTCACACAGGAACAACCATTAAAGGAACAGCTTGACAAGCCGTGAGATTCTGGTTATAAATTGTGGCCTTAGAGTCGAATATGAGTAATAATCATCAGACATCAAATAACTCAATCCCCTCAGAAACCATCAGAGAGGAAATTTGAACTGCATGTCAATCTTGTTCCTCCATGTTGGCTGGACAGAGTTCAATGCTTTTTTTCTTAGAGCCTATCCAGATACTGTGGAAAAAAAAAATTCTATCATAAATCTTTCCATCTTATTTTGAGAATCCACAGAGATTTATCACTGAGTGGTTAGGAGAGGTAAGAGAGTTTAAGCGCTTAATGTGACAGATCGGTTATGTTTTGCAATTAATTTAAAATGAGCATCTCTTCTTTGGAGGTTTCCAGCACAATAGAAATGTCTCTTTCAAGCTTCAGTAGCCTCTACCCGCAGCTTACATCCAACTAAAGAATGACAATTATTTCAGTGTAACAGAATCGTTCTCATGCTTGAAACACTTTATAAAAAGTGACATTTTCTTTTTTTTTCCTGCAGGGGTTCGCACTGAGCAGGATCTTTATGCACGACTTATCGACTCCGTCACTAAACAGGTTGTTAAACTTTCCTAAAGTTTTCCCTTGAATGGGATTCCTCTTAGAGTTTTAAGAAACAGCAGTTAATTTACTTTTACATGAAACTCAGTCTGACCCTTTGCCCCTTGCTTCTTCCTCTCAGCCCATATCGTATGAGGGACAAAACAAGAATCCAGAAATGTGTCGAGTTCTGCTCACACACGAGGTTATGTGCAGGTGAGTGTCTCTCTCTCTCTCTCTCTCTCTCTCTCTCTCTCACTCACACACACACACACACACACACACACACACACACACACACACACACACACACACACACACACACACACACACACACACTAACACTAACCTGCACCTACAAATGTCAAGTACTTATATCCATTACACTCTTTCACTTTGTTTTGTCTCAGTCAGCTTAAAATGGGTTTTGTGGTGATGCTTGGGGCTGTACTTAAAAATTACCCTGTTATTGAACTGTAAGTCTAGGTTGTCCATCATCGTCCTTGTTACAGTTGTAACCCACCGCTGCTGTCTGCTGTGAGGCAGCATGTCCCTGGGAAAGCTCCCATTCCGTCTTGGAGCGCTCCACTCTCTCGGGCCTGTGGTTATCGCAGTCAGAAATCAACTGACAGCAGCAAACACTTTAGGGGTTCAATCTGCTTTTGGCTCATGGAAATAAAAATTATGTTTAGACATGCATGAACTTTATCGGCACTGGATGACAAGTGCGGTGGTGCAGCCAGTGCCAAAGAGCAGCTTCGGAAGCAGAGCGAGTTTAAGAAGGCTGGTCGTGGCTTAGGTAGCTGTTTTTTTTGTGGATGTAGAAGAACTTTAAGAGTGTCTGGAAGTGGGCCTTGACCTATAGGATGTGAGGGCCACAGGAAGAAGGCTAGGGGGACTGGATATCAGGAGGAGGGCTGAAGCAGAGTGAGCTTTGCCATTGTGTAGCCAGCAGATGCCCGAATGTGACTCACAGCTGGCTAATAACAGAGCCGAAGAGGCAGAGGGCAAGCGTCACAGCTGGGGAGTGAGGCCGTCTGACAGGGGGGCGGAGGGGGGGCAGGGCAGGGCCAAGCTGGGACACGAGAGGGGTAAGGCGAGGTGTAGGGGTGGCAGATGGTTAGGGGTGGGGGCACTTTTGTTATGCAGTGAAGGGGAGTTGGGGGCTTTGGGAGGGGTTGTTGAGGGGGACTGGTTGGCCAGCAGGCTCCTCGGACAAGACCGCTGACGAATGGTAGGATGTTATGGGACGGTGTGCGTGCGCAGTGAAACTGCGTGGGGGTTGAGTTTGATTTCAAAATCAATGTGACAGATTGCCTAGCTGGCTTTTCACTTTTTCAATGGTCCCTCACTGTTTGTAGGGTGTGTTGTTGTACCTTTTCTTCCTCTTTTATTCTTTTGTCCATTCTTCCCCACCCCTCCCATGCTGCTTTTGTGTGTTCCTGGATCACGGCCCACTGTGGGGCAGAGCAGCCGGGGTCTATGGATGTGGATGGGTCAGAGAAAAATGGTGGCTCCTCCTGTTTAATTTGTTGTTGTTGGTGGGGTTTGTTTTTTTTTTTTTCCCACAATGCTAACTTTTTCCACTTTCCTGTTTCTTTAACCGCCCACTCAGTCGCTGTTGTGAGAAGAAAAGTTGTGGCAATCGAAATGAGACGCCGTCCGATCCAGTCATCATTGACAGGTAATAAAATCCAAGCATGTCCCACACAGTGTCCATCACCTCAAACCATCACCTATCTATACTATCTAAACTCTCACAACAGTCCCCTCTGCACCAACTGTAGAAGAAGCTTACACATGCTCTCTGTTCATTTAAGACATAATACCTAACTGTGCGTGTATGCATCACATGTCAATCTTGTTCTTCTTCTCCATGGGAAGTATGTTCATTGTTTCTCCGGGGCGATTTACACCACATCACTGCAAACAGGCGGTAACATCCAGTGAAAAGTGCCCGTGTCTGTCTCCCATGTGTCTTTCTGTCTGCGGCTTTCTGTTTATCGGCTGATCTATCTTCAAGCTTGCTGGGATCTGTTTCACTTTGGTCACTCATTTGCACCTGAGACCTGACAAAAGCACAGATTTACTTTTATCAGAAGCATGTGGATCATTCACACCACCAGACAGGCTCACATATGTACTTAATGTTCACCCCGAGGGCCAGTTATCAGGCTTAAAGGGAGATGACCACCCCTATAATCAGCGTGTGTGAGAGTCTTCACGTCTAAAGGGCTTTTGGAGGTCCCACACTGTCTGCCTGGCATTAACCAGCGTGATTGATACTCATAAGCAGACCGTATGTGAAATACCTACTGTGTGATGTCATGGGGCAACCTTCATCACCTCTCTCTCCCTCACTCCCTCCTTTGCCCTCTCCTTCCTTCTTTCCTTCCCTGCAATTGTCTGTCTAGAAAGCACTCACTTCACATATATCAAGGACCCTTTTCTTTCCCCTCCTCAGTTCAAGCCGGCTGGCTGTTGACAGTGTGTCTCAGAGGATCTCAGATGAAGATAGTTTTCATATAACGGAAAAATTGGGTTGTTGTTGTATGAATTTTCCCAGAATACCTTGGAGCAGCTGCTTTTCCCATTTACTCTAGAACATTATTCTCACAATCGCTCCCTCCGCACCCTTTTTATACTTCCTCCTAACATGGCTAAACTGCTTTGAAATTTGCTTTTTAAGTAGATTGGTGGTTTTCTGGTGAGGAAAAGCAAAACAAAAACAGTCTATATTTCTTTGTGACTTTCTGTGTGTGTGTGTGTGTGTGTGTGTGTGTGTGTGTGTGTGCAGGCTGATGTGCAGCTCTGAGGATTGATTTAAATTAAATCATTGACCTACTGTACTCTCTAATCACACTGGCCATATCCTGTCCTGATGGGGGCTTCTCCCTCTCGACTAGCCTACAAAATCCCCTCCTCAGGGACCCACCTATTAGAAGCCAGTTAATTTCTGCTAAGCTGGTGGAATACTGCTTTGCCCAATCAGAGGTGTCCTTACTTTTCTCCATATGCTCAATGTATCTATGCTCAACTAGGAGGAAGTTTATAACACATATGCATCGTTTGCATGCACGCAAACGATGCATATTTTCATGCTTGTGGGGATGTTTATTTATGTATGTATATGGATCTATGTACGATTGTCTGTGTGTCTCTTTGACCCCTACACTGACCTTTTCCCCTAGTCCTTGCTTGGGTCTTAAATTATTCATGTGTGTGTGTCTGAAGCCTATGCGCATTTGTGTATGTGTGTGCACTTCTGTGTGTGGAGGAGACAGTCAGTTTCTGTGGCTCCAGTAATCAGCCTCCTGCTCCCAGCCCTAACACCTGTTCTCCAATTAACATGCAGCGTGCTGGGGCCCACTCCCTTCCACCACCACTGCTTTCTACCCTTTTCCTTCCTTCTTTTCTCCTTCTCCTCGCACCCTCAGTACATTGCTCCCTTTCCACCTGCCCCAGTTTGTATCTGCGCTTCTGCACACCCCTCTCGCCCTTTTGCTCTCACATGCTTACTATTTTAACTCCCTATTGCTTAATTCCCGTGCTCCTCTTTTTTTTTCTCCGTCACATTACCATCTCCTTCACCAACACCCCCCTCCACCCTCCCTTTAGCCTGTCTAATTTTGCCATAATTAGGCAGTGTCATTAGGACACCTACCCAAGCACAAGGGAGTTTGCAATTCCCCAAACGGCCCAAACCCCCTCTTTTCTAATCTCCTTTCCATATTGTTTCAGTTTTCTCTCCCCCTTCTCCTGCTGCTGCTGCTACTGCTGCAGCTCCCTCCACCTTCCCTTCTTTCTAATCCTGATCTGAGTGAAAGGGGAGAGAGAGGAGATCACAGCTGATCCACTGGGAGGGGTGAAAGGACAGAGGGTGGAGGGATGAAGAGGGCAAGGGCAGGAGTTGACAAAGAGATGACTCGAGTTGCTTTCGGGGGCGAATTATCTAATGCCCCAGTGCCTGCTGTGTCTGCTAGTTTTGCAGCTGCATAGGTGAACTGTTATACTCGCAGTCCTAATGTGACATCTCTGTTTGCAGGATGTCACTTATCCTTGACTGATGGCCTGACTTGTTTTCTGATTGGTTGGATGAGTGGATTGTTCAATAGAAGTTGGATCAATGCCTCTGGGCTCATTACTATAAATGTAATTCTTCAAGCTCATGCAATCAATGTATTTATTACATTACTTTTCTTTTCTTTTCTTTTCTTGTTTTAATAAACATGCGTAAATAAATCTTTTTTCAGAAACTGGTGGTTGATTATTTTGACAGGTCATTTTTAAGGTCATTTATTAAGCGAAATAGACAATTATTGAGTGCTTTCAGGTCAAAATTCAAATACTGGTATTTCTTTTATTTTTATTTCTTTATTTTTGGATGAGTGCTTTCACTGTTTGAAACTTAGCTCATTCTCAATCTCAACCCAGGCAGATCTGTTAATGGTGGTATTATTGCAAAACTGATCTCTGACCTCAGAGAAACTATATTGGTTCTGGGCCTCAGTATTTATGAGTGAACTGTGGGGTTTACAATGGAGACAAGCAGATGTCAGTATTAGTATTAGGCTGTGTGGGTTGAATGGGATTTGGTGGTGGTGGTGGTGGTGGTGGTGGTGGTGGTGGTGGGGGGGCGCTCTGGGTGTGTGCTTTTATATTTGGCTAAGAAGCTGAGATCAATAGTTGGTCATATAGAGTGTGTGGAGGGATCCATTGTAAGGCAGGAGTCTTGTGAGGGGCACTGGGGTGATCAATGGTAAGCACTATCTCACTAATTGATCGTGTTTCCAAGAGGGCCCTTTTTTAACAAGCCGGTGCTCAGAGAAAAGACGAATAATCAATAGGAATTTTCCAATGTTGTCAATATGCCTGTTCCCTCCCCCACACTGAAAATGAGCTCACAAGGACTGTTACATACTTGTGCACACTTTCATCAGCAGCAGCTTAAACCCAGATTTTTTGTTTTTCAGAAGGATGCATTTAGAGTTTATTTTATTCTTTTATTTATTAAAACTATAGTATATGAGTCTTGAGAAATGACTTTATTTGAGCTTAGCTCCGAGAACGATCCATTATTCTTAATCTTAGGTTGTGGGTTGTATTGACCTGTTTGTAGTCTTGGTTCTAGTTGTGCGCATGTACCACAGGTTTGTTTTCATTGAGTGCGTGCAGGGTTTCCTTGCTGATCAATATACAGAAAATTGGTTTAGTTTCATCTCAATTACAAATTTCCTCAGGTCAATGTGCATTATTGCAGTTATTAGTGAGCAGTTCTTAATGCTGGTATAAATCTTATGTCACATTTTTCCCCGTGAAAACACGTCTCACTCTTGGATATCTCGCTTCTGCGGTGCTTGTGAGCTGTTAAACTCTGTCATTTTTATTGTTTTTCATGGCTCGACGCTGTCTGGAAAGTTTGACAATAAACTATTCAAATATCTGTTGCTGTATGTAAATACCTGCTCCCTGCCACTGTGGTGTATTAGACAGACAGTGTGACCATCTGTTTTGATGTTAGTCTTTCCACCTGCGTGTGCCTGCCTGTCATATTTTCTTTAAAAAACCCATGATGATGCAGACTACTTCCCTCTGTGCTTCCTGCAGGGCTTTGCTGCCTACCTGATTTCACAGCAGGTCACATAAAGTTACTCCTTGTCCTACTAATGATGGGGAATATTGGCCTCCTCATTCTTCAACCGAAAAGAAAATAGAAGCTACAAGTCTTTGGGAAAAGAACATTAAACTATCAGCCAAAGAATAAATGCAGCAACATTTTTTGGACTGTGTCAGAGGTCGAATTCCTTCCCTTTCCCAGATGCATACTCAAATTCTACCGCCAACTCGCCCCGTTAGGTCGTCATATATGCGCTTGAGAGTTTTATGTGTGAGACAACAATGTCATTTTAGGAGACTGTTTCTCATGCATCCAGTATTAGATTTGCCTTTTACTGTACTTAATTAAAACTCATAATTCACTCTGTGTACACTTGTATGCTGTCTTTACCTTTTTCCTCTCATATTATTTTAGGATGAGTTTTTTGAGGTTTGGTCCAAAGCTGGAAATGGTGCGCGTAGTGTCTGAACCCACACGCTTTGGAAAGCACAACTCAGTTTCACATTTTTATTGTGAAGTCACAGATCTTTTTGCCAAGAAATTATTGAAGTCCAGTCAAATATATCAAACCGTATTCATACGCGCCATCCTGAACCCGAGCAATCAGCGCTAAGATCATAATATCATAGCTACATGGCTTCAAAGTTGGATCTCTCAGTTACCTTTATTTGATCCTTTGACTGGAAAAGAGTTGAAGATGATGGTGGTGAAGTTGTTGCAAACTGAGACAAATACACCTTCACATACTCTGAGTGCAGCTGTAGCTGGCTGAGGCGTTTAAGCTGTCAGTTTCTATGACAGTAAGTGGCAGTTCAGTTACAGGTGAGCCTCAAAATCTAACATTTTCAATGTGTGCAGACTTGGCTTTAAAGCTGCTGTTGAATACACTAAAGAAACTGAACATGTCATAGAGAAGCATGTGTGCACTCTTAGTTACTGATACAGCAGCCATTATTATCTTTGCATAAATTACCTGTCTGTCACACATGCATGTTCAGAGACAAAGTCTGCCCCCCTCAGTCCGCTGTCACAGGACTCTCCCTGGTGAGCTGGTACTGTCCAGTCCCTCCAGACCCTCTGTCAGCAAGCCCCTCATGCAGGGGTCCAGGCAGCGTGGCGACAGAGCCCTGAGGCTCTAGTGCACAACGCCTCACACAGCAGAGCGGCACACAGGCTGGACCACTGAGCAGCTGGCACAGGACTGTGGGGATGGCTCCTCCCTTGGGGCAATGCAAGCAGGAGAATGACACAAAGACAGACAGGGAGAGACGATGCAATGTCTAGAATATCAAATTCTCTGACAGGCACCGCATCAAACAGTAAGAGCCACACTCAGAGTTAAGACCGCTGAAAATGAGTTCAGGGACCTTTGGTAAGTCTCAAGCTCTCTACATTTTGGTGTCATGTGAGCTGGAAATACCCGGGACTCCAGCATGCACAGGAAGTGTATAATGAGTGGAAGGTTATGGGCCGAGTTTGTGTTTGGTCACCTTTGCTCTGATACGGCCAGCATTTGGCTGTTGTGGCTTGAACTCTGCCACAAGAAGTAGGCCTGGTTTGTTTTCTTTGAGAGCCTACACAGGGGGCAGTAGGAAACAGACAGCAACGGAGAGATGTTGTGACAGGAAATGGGATCGGACTACCAATGGATGAACTGTTGGGGGGGGGGGGGGGGGGGGGGGGGGTATTTATGAATGGGAATTTCGAGGAGGGGTGGGATGCTGGGGAAAACCCTCCCATTTGTCTATCCACTAATAAGGTTCACCTTTGGTTGAGCAGTGAAGGGATTAAGCAGGGACACTCAAAGGATCACAAGTGGGCAAATTACAGTGATTTAGCAGCACTTCAGATCATGAGCAAGCGGACAAGCATTGCTGCACTGGACTTTCATAAGAATCTAGAATCTTTTGTGTGTGTTTGTGTGTGTGTTGGGGGGGTTGCTGGAGTCAAAGGCCAGTTAGCAGTGGTATTTAGTAACAGGGGCTGTTTTCTTTGGCTGGACACTGCTGCTGGGGGTGACTGGGTTTGGTTGTGGTTAAAGGCTTAAATTTCACTAATGACTTAACAATGCCCCCTGGTGCTAAGCCGGCCCCATGGCCCACATTGTTTTTTTGTTTGTCTATTTATCTGGGATCTGGAAAGATTCTTATTTTTCTTAGGAGTTAGATTTCTCTGAAATCCCTGACAATCACTTTTCGAAAGCATTTCCAAACACTAATATTTACACTTCTGCAGGATTTTAAAAAAAATACAATTTGATTAAGTATCACAGGCAAAAGTTATACTTCCTGCGGTCCATGAAGGAAACAGACAGGCGAAGACGCTTTGTATAGACACAGTTCCTATACAATAGCTTTTCATTCGTAAGAACTTCAGTACATTTATCAAAGCAGCTTGAAAAAAATCAAGCATGGAGCATATGAGTGCAGGATTGCTGCAGAGAACCTTCCCACTGAAGGCAAGTCCATGGTGTGTTTCCATCTTACTAAGAAAATCTTTGGCTAATAACGGTCACACCATTCTCAAGCAAATTTAATGTGTAGAGCACAATGTAGATACTGCACATTATCTTTAATAATAATCTTTAATAATTTGTTAACTGTCACAATTTGCTGTTTTTGTGCTATTTCAGATGTTACATCATATCCGATAGTCATGGCTATACCCAGGTTATGTTCCCCTTGAGATTTAATTCGATTTAGTTTTTTCTTCTGTTTTTTTTTTTTTTTTGGCTGACTTCATGATAGATTTTAGTTACAGATAAGAAAATAACCCACACTTTCTATTGCCCGCATGCAATACACAAAGTTTTTAACTGTCTTGCAACAAACAGCGAGCAAAGAACCAAAATGGGCTTAAAAGTATAGAGAGCGAGCTAAAAGCCTGAAGTTTTTGAAGCGTTTTCATGAGAGAACTGTAGAGAACTGTAGCGGTGGCTTGTCTGATGTGGGGGTGATTGCTGGATCGAACATAACATTAACAGATAAAAGTCTGACAGGAAATGTGAATTAAAAATGGTAAAAGCAGTTTAACAATTGTCGCTGCAATCTTTTGGATACATGCAGCAGGGTGTGGGATGGTCCTGATGAATCTGTCAGGGCTGAGGGCAGGGGGTGATGTGACTGCTGACAGGCTCCCAGCAGGCATGTTGAGAGCCCCAACAGTCTGCATGCCCTCCCTAAAGCCTCCACCCTCCTGGCCCCCCAACCACTATGCTCCCCTTCTCCTCTCGCAGTCCACGGCTCCCACACATTTGTTGTGTATTAGCCATGGACAGTAAATTACAGCACCTTGAAACCTCTGAGTGATTCCATTCCCATTTCTTCGCACGTTCCTCCTCTCTCCCTTCAGCACCATTATCCAGCTCACCTTCTCTGCGTCTGTCTATCTTCCTCATTTTCTCTCCTTTTGATCTGTTTTCCTTCTCCTGTCTGTCATAGTCGTCCTGGCTTTTCGACTCCCTCAACCCTGTCAGATTTCTCTCCCCTGTCTGTCTTTCTCTCACTTCTGCTATACTTCTCATCCTCCTTTCTCCATTGTGTCACGCTACACAGCGTTCCCTCCCAAACACATCCCCTCCGCTCCCCCTTTACTTTCTTACAAGCAGGTCCCTGTTGTCTAGGCTTCACAGGTTTCTCAGCAGTTTCTCTCTCTCTCGTGCTGCTTCCCATCCCGCTCTCTCGCCCTCTTCTTCCCTCTCCCTCCTTACGCCCCCCCCTCCCTTCTCTCTCTTTCTGGAAACAGATGTTGTTTGTCAGATCTTATCATTACTGGCTAATTAAGAAGACATCTCTTCTCCTTCTGTTGTTGCTTCTCTTTCCTCTCCTCTCCCTCTCAGTGGCATCCATCCCAGCTTCATTGTTCTTTTGGGCCAAGCTTTATACAAGTTATTGGTAAATCTTATTAGCTGCTGAGTGATTGAAAGGGTATTGAAAAGGTAAGATTAGATTTTGGTGCGTCGTGGATGACCTTCTGGTATATTTGAAATCTATTCAGTTGAAGAAGGTGCTACGTGTCTCCATCTGACAGTTGTGAGAGTATATTTTGAATCCTCGTCCCTCAGGACACGCCAAGCATGCTGGGAGAGGTCAGGCCACTGATGGGACTTCTATTCCCTGTCCTGGTTGTGAATTCATGTTCTCTAGACTCTGAATATCTATCCATATCTATCTATTTGGCAGGCTGACCGCAGTCCCATGTGGATGGTCTGTATGCTATGCTTTTGGCTAAGCTCGAGAGACTAACACATTAATTCATTTTAAATTGTTGAAATGCACATTTAGCAGCTGGTGAGAGGTTATGCAGTAAAACCCTTTTTACACCCAAGAGAAACCTCTCAAGTGCCTCTTGAGTACCCTTCCCATCATTCCACTCTCCTCCTCGCAGCCTTCTTAAGCTCCCAGCTCCAGAATGCCACAGTCACTTTTTCAGTGGCAAGCCTAAAGGTTTTACAGCGCTACCCAGCTCTATAAATCAGCACCAGTGGTTAAAATGTTTGGCTTTGTCACAGTTCTCAAGTTTAGGTCTGGGTTGGGGTTGCAGGGGTGAAGCCAGCCCGGGAGGCAACGGAGAGGAGGCCAAAAGGGACACAGCCAATCCACCAGTCAAATTTATAAAGAGCTGAGTTCACCCATGTTCTCGCTGTCTGCTTGAAGGTGTATCTGGTGAAAGTTAGCATGCTCCTTTTTGAAGCCCAGCTTCTTAGTCCTGCATAAAATCTGCAAGAAGCCTGAATAAAATCTGTGTTTAATAGTGGCAAAATAATTCTTGTGATGTGTAATTACCTGAGGTAGGGATAAGAACGGATAAATAAAACACACAGCATTAAGTTGCTGTGTGGTATATTCACACTGTTTTATTTTACATGAGTAAGTTGGCCAATTGAGGATAATCTTCCCAGCTCACACAGGATAAATACTGCTGTCAAATGAGATCAGGGTCCTACAGTGACAATCCATTTAGTAGATAAAGCCTTCATCTGTATTTAACTTGTGGAAACAGATGAGGGTCAAGCTTTATTTTTTTTTAATGATGATGATGATGACTGCATATATGTTTAAAAAGCATCCCGGAAAAAAGAAAATGAAAGAGAAGCTCAAGCTGTAGGGAATTTGTGTGGCATTTGCTGGTGAAAGGGCAGTGAAGGTGATGCCACAGATATCCCTGTATGTTTTTAGGAGGAGGAGGGGAGCGGACTGGGGACGACTGGTGTGAAAGGTCCTGTGGTGGTATGCGACAGAGGGGGTATCAGTTCGTGGAGGGTTTTCTGTGCCCCATTAGCAATGTCAGAGGTCAGGTGCCCCGGGTGTTAACCCTGGTGACCAGTCTAGCTCCCAGTCTGCCAGGGGACCCTGGTCCAGGGGTATTTATTACTCTTCCCCACTGACACATACACATCTACTATGCTCCAATTCCCCCCCCCCCCCCCCCCCTTCCCCAAATACAGCTCCCCTCATGGAGGAAAACAAAGCTCCCCCAGCCATTTCTCAGCCAAAATATATGTCCTAATTGGATGCATATCCATACAGTGATGCAGGATGACCCATCTGTAGATTTTTGTCTTACAGTGAAAAATTGTTACGTCCTCCCTAATTTATCCAAACCTTCATTCCTAGCCATGAGCTGCAGCGTGTTTTGGCCCATTTCACGCGTGTTTTATTAAAAATCAGCTTGCATGCTTACATTTTTTAGGCATTTGTTTTTTAGGCATCACTTTTTCTAATGTGTATAATTCTGCATGATTGATTGTGCACACATGGCTGCTTTCAAGTCAGTATTTGTCTTTGTGTGTGCATGTGTACGTGTGTGTTGTTTTATGGCCTGTGTGTGTGTGTGTGAGACATACACATGCATGCGTGCATGTATCTTAGCCTGCTGTACGAGTTAGTGTTCTCAGTGTGTGAGTGTGGCAGAGGAAGGCCCTCAGCATGTCAGTATGTTTTAATGCTTCACATCTGGTTTCCTAATTTTCCTCCCCTCCTCCCCACCCGCCTTTCAGCTCCCCTGCACCACGATGTCAGGACACTGTTTTGTTTTTTCAGGGTGGCGGTGGGGAGGTGATGGAGGGGATGTCTGATGAGTGATGGCCCTGCATACAGGACGTCGACATTCTTCCTCTCTTCCTCCGCGTCCGCCTCTTCTTCATCTTTTTTGTATTTTGCAGCCTTTTTTAGTTTGATTATTAGGGATTACAGACTGGGTCAAAAATAACATTTATTAAGATGATGAAGAAGAGCGTCTCTTTTTCCGTCTCCACTTTTCGCCTCTCACCAAGCAGCAGGGAACCCACTTTTGCTGAGCAAAAATGATGACGGTCACCCCCTCCCCATAGTTTCCTTTAAGTTTTCTCCTCTCGTATATTTGGATTGAAGCATAAATTTGTCACTTTTGCTGCACTGACCCAAAATTAGAAAACTAAAGCCAACCCCAGGAAAGTGAGAGTCGGAGTGTTTTCTGTGCTCCTGGCTAATTTGAACTCTTCATTAAAGCCACGCTTGAATCAGATTGCTCGAAGAGCCACTGCAACCAGTAAAAGTTCATTTACAGCGAGCATAGTGGGTGATGTGTTTTACGACTATGTGAAAAGGCAGTTTATGTCAACAGTGATTAGTGCTGATGAATGCCTATGAAAATTTTTGTTAAGTCCTTTGGTGCTTAGGTGCTCACTGGATGATTAAGGCCATGTGTAAAGCAGGGCAATGCTTACATGTGTAACAGATGCCAAAATCGACTGAGGAATGTGAAACCAAGCATAGTAAAGAATGAAAACGTGTTTAAATAAAACTGTTACTCTTTTGTTTTTAGTGTCACGACTTGGAGTTTGGTCACTGATCTAGTTTTAGCAAAGCAAGTTGTCACTCCTGGGATGCCCACCTCATGCTGCGAGGCCTGTGTTTAGTCTTGGGAACTGACGCAGATGTAGACAAAGGGGACTGGAGGCCTTGACAGAGATTTAGAAGTGAAGACAGAAAAGAAAAAAACACACTCCCTGTGGCGCTCTAGTGTAAAATGATCCCAAAGTTTAAGACTTGGTTCTATGTTTTGTTTGTGTTTCCTGTTTTAAGCATGTCTGTGGAGGGAAGATGCTGCAGAAGATAAAACTTGATTCTCATAGCTGACTGCAGCATGCTGTAGGGTGAAATTTGCCACTAATGTGGAACAGCAATCTTAATCTAAGAAGTTTTATTTTTAAAATACATTTTTACAAGATTACCAATAATGCTTTATCTTATAGTCTGCAGTTCTTCTTCAATTGTCAGTAGTTAAAACAAATATTTATTGAGGCAGACAGTTTAAAAGTTGTTTCATACCTCCCATTAGTTTTATTTGCACTGTGTTACCCACTTAAGTGTTTTAATAAAAACAGGATCTCTCTTTTCCACCTGCTTTATGGAGCAGTATAATCTGTGGATGTGTAACAAGGCAGCCATTAAATATAAACACGATAACTCTGGTGGAGTTCTTTGAAAATAGCCTTTCTCTGCAATTTCCCTGTGACATGAGGATCACCTCCAATTCTTAGCGTGTTCTCTTCGTCTCTTCTGTGTGCACGGGGAGGTGTGTGGGTGTATTACATTACCAAAACAAAAACAAACAACAGCAATATTAAACTTTTGCAACCACAATAGAGGAGGGGATAAAAACAGAGGGTCCTCGACTTCTTATTAATTATGCAAGATTAGTCTAATTATAATTCAGCAAATGAATGTGTGGCAGAAGGTGCGAGGCGACGGGGCTGGGAGATTTGCATGTTAAGTGGGCAGGGGGAAGCGGCTAATGCATGCTAATATATGCGTCAATGTCTCGCTTTAATTTCAGCATTTGCAGCTGTGTGCGTCCGAACTGGGGGGGTGAAAAGTTGACTCAATGGGTTTTTGGGAGGGGAGCATAGGGGTGTGTGTCAGTGTATTAGAGTGTGCATGTATGCATGCATGCGAATGTGTGGTTGTGAGCGTGCATGTGTGAGGCATCCGGTGTCATACAAACAAGGAATGATGAGAAGAAGTCAACAAACAAGGTCAAGAACCCTCAGAAAGTGCACAAAGCCTGAGATCGGTGTAGACAGCCTTTGAATTAGGTTGTGATTTTGGTATCTGATGCATCACTACAGCAGAAATTTATCATGTCAGTCAGTCAAGTGAGTGATTACGACTGGATTGTGTGAGGAAACCAGTGTTATCAAACCACAAGCATACAATGGACCTGCTTACTGAACCAGAAATGTGATTCCTGTGATGTAATGGTTAATGCATAAGGCTTCTATATTCCTTTGCATTGGCCTGGACATAATAAATATGTGTTCTGTATCACCTTCAGTAGACGCAGTAAAATGAAATGGGACACTTTTGATTATTGTCCACTTGTAGAGTCCAGAACCAGACTTTAAAACTCTGCCTCTGCAGGATTTTAACATACATGCACTGCTGCATGTATGTTAAAATCCTGCAGATGTGCCCTTTTACATGTTTCCACCCCACACTGAGCCTAGCTTTGAGTTCGGAGGCCTAAGATCTAAGTGATAAATTGCAATCGCCCTCTGCCAACAACAATATTGATTGTCCTCTGACGAAATAGCTCAAATCAAGAAATATTGGACACACTGTTGGAACGGAGTTAGAAGCCAGGTCCTGTTCGCAAGGGAGGAAGTTGGAGCGAGTGATGGAAGAATAGCGAGTAAAAGCTGACAGAATGAGGGAGAGATTAGTATTCGATGGGAGGATTCAGGGCCATGGGGCCAATATGAAGTTCCTCTCCAAACAACCGCTCTACATTAAGATGACTTATACTTGCGGAAAACACAGTGTGGGTGGGATTGGAGCTACCCATGAAGCCCCCCCCCCCCCCCCCCAAACTAAAAAACCCCCAAAAGAAATACGTTGCATCCTTGTGCAACATTTTTCTCTGCTTTGCTATTGTTTGTTTTATTGGAGTGCTAATGGGTGTGTTTCTCACAGACACGGCAGAGATGTGGCAGATGTGTTTACTGTGAACTGAAGAAGCGTAATTACATCACAATCCTGCATCAGCGCAAAGCTCGTTCCTATTTTATTGTATTTTAACACACGTCCTCTCTTTAAGTCCTCCACCTCCTGAGCCCTGTCTGCACCTGTCCTCTTTATATACTTTCCTGCCTCTCGCCAAGTCTCTCTCCTGGCTCCGCGCTGGGTTTCAGTGATGGAATGTGTTCTTGTTGTTTCCTTTTCTTTCCCACCGCTGTCTTTGCCTCAGCATGGGGACTTTGGGATTGCGGCAGAGCTGCGTTGCCATGGCAGCGGGCTATGTTGCCGAACTGCGTACACCTGGGATTTGGAGTCTCTCTCCACAGTCTCCCTCTCTCCTATTTATTCCACCTTTCTCTCAGGTTTCCTTTGGTGCAGCAGAGGCGATCAGGACCTCTTTCTCTCTCTCTCTCTCTCACCTACTCTGTGTCTGCACAGTCTATCATGCCCAGAAGTAGACTCACATACGTAATGAGACACATATACTTGAAAACAAAATTCATGTCCATACCAGTGCCTGTGCCTCTATCGCTACCTTCCATCTTCCCACCTCCTCGTTTCACTTTCTCTGTAGTTGTCTGTACTTCATTTCCCTCTCCATTCCCATGTGGGGGTTCAAATACGGCATTGTGGGATACCACGGTCCCTTGAGTCTCCTGGCATACATCACTGTCTCCAGTGTACTTTGAAACACCGTGGCTGTTTCACTGGACTGTGCTTCAAAATCTCATTACTTGATTTAAAGTGTAATAACATTGACTTTATTATTAAACTAAACAGCTGGGATTGAAGACAGAACTGTAATCAGATGTGTACAGAGCAGAGACGCACACATCCGCACAACCTTACACACACAAGACCTGTCTCGGAAAAATAATTAGTGTCTTCTTAGACTGCCAATTTGTCACAGGGTAGCAAATAATCACAAACGTGATCAAGATTCTTTTGTGTGATGCTTTTTTTGTTGCTAATGTACAAACATGTGTCCTTGTATTTACCTTTGCAGGTTTTTCTTGAAGTTTTTCCTGAAATGTAACCAGAATTGTCTGAAGACAGCAGGAAACCCAAGGGATATGAGGAGATTTCAGGTACAAATACACGGAGGGAAACCAGCAAGTGTGTGAGTGTGTGCTTGCATGGAAGTGGGGAACGTGGCACTAAAAAACAAAAGGTTTTGGATTAATGAGAATGTCCCCTCCTGTCTTCTAATTTAGTTAGAGGATTTTGTTTTTGAATTTTCTTGTCACACTTTTACCTTAAACTCCTTCTTTGGAGAGGTTGTGCAGAGAAAAACACGAAGGTGGGAGTTAAAGGTGAAAGTTAAAAATCAATAAGAAGACAGCAAGACAGAAAGACAAGCGAAAGGAGTTGGATATGTGGAGGGGGGCTTGGTCGTGGGGGTGCTGGAGTGCAGGAAATAGGTTGAGGTGTTTCAGGAAGTTGTCAAGAATTGAGTGATTGGCTCCAGATGGAGGAGGTCATGCTCCGTGACCCAGGAAGTGGTCACTTGGGACGCTCCCGCCTCACTTCCTCTGCCGTCTTTCAGCAGCAGCGGCCTCTGTCTGGCATTCTCCTCCTCCCAGCAAACCCCCTGTCCCTTCCCTGTCTTCGTCCTCCTGTCTTGCACCATTTTTGCTTTATCCCCTGCGAGGTGACACACGCTGAGAAGTTATGAGCACGCAGGCACTCGGAGACTGTCATCTCCGGGTTAAAAGGTGATCGGAGCTGGACAGGAGTCTGACGCTAGATCGATAATTTACAGTTATTTTCCTATAGCTGCCCCTCTTTTTCCACCACCTATGGACCATATGCCTTTTCTCCTTTTTTCCCTCCTCGTGTTCCCTCACCTGTAAAATTACTGCCATGTGTTTATTTCAAAGGGAGTAAAAAGATTGATCTTTTCTGACATATCTAAAAAGATAAACACAAAGAAAAATAAAAACATTATGGTTTATTCAAATTCTTATCTCAGTACAGTCCTAGTACTGTCAAAAAATGTTCGTAAACATGCGGAAACTCAGTTTTGCGCTCAGGATTAGCATTGTATCAACACTCACAATTTTTCCAAAGAGAAAAGTGTCTTCTCATTAATTATTTGTATGTCATCCTCGTGATGTGGGAAGGGACACACACATGCTGAGACCAGAAAATCAAATTAGGGTCACAATATATCATCCACTACCTTAACTGCTGGCTAAAATGGGAGATTTGGTCCATATGTTTGCTGTCATTGAAGGATCACGAGGAGACAACGATGAGCCTGCTGCATGATCTATGAATCAAAAAGTTAGTGCAGGAGAGGCCATATGGAGGCCTGATGGAGGAGTGGAGGCTTGCGGGAACAGTGTCATCCCCAGAATGCAGACATATTATGGAGATCCTGGGGATGTCACATTACCTATTAAGAAATATGACTATCACCTGTACACTAAAACAAATCGTTGCTCAGGGATTTTACTGTCGTAACCTGAGATTGTGACTCGCAGCATGCTGTCTAAGTGGGTCATAGACGCTCATGTATCTTCCTCATGGCTCTTTTCCTCTCTTTCAGGTGGTCCTGTGCAGCACTGTGAGTGTAGACGGTCACGTCCTAGCCGTGTCTGACAACATGTTTGTCCACAACAACTCAAAACATGGCAGAAGAGCTCGAAGACTGGAGCCAGGCGAGTCTGTCGAGAATACGATGGAATATGGTAAGACAATTACGCCATCGCGTCACACTTCATTTACCGTACCTTTTTTTTCTGTGTTACATGTCTGCTGTATCACTCACAAGAAGCATAAGACACACTCATCCACAGAACATAAGGGAACAGCAGGTACTCGAGTTGCATAACGTCCGATCATAATCACCGCGGTATATCAAACATAACTGCTGAGGTCATTAACTGAACTAATTAAAGCATTTATTCCATACTTGTCAATGTGTCCTAAAATATTCAACTCAAGATAATGCTGTCATCTCTAATAAACAATGTGCTATGTGGGTGACCAAGGCTTAGGTGATGAAGTGAAATTACGCCTCCCAGAGCTGGTGGTTTGATATCTTACTGCTCCATATGCGAGACTATCAAAACCCAGTCTGTTTCACAGGGCAGGCAAGCACCTTGTGTTGCAGCTACGGTGCTGTTAGTCTCTAAACAGTGAAGGAGAAACACACTTCAAAATGCTTTGTAGAACCACAAAGTGAAAATGCGTATATAAGTGGAGACTATCTTATTGTAAGCCTGAGAACAAAGTTTACAGTTGGAGATCCGAACATCACATTGACATCTCAACTAAGAACTACTTATTTATCTGAACAGTGGTTGAAGGTAACCAAGAACATTTACTCCAGTTCTGTGCATAAATACATTTCATAACACATTTATTTTTTAATAGAGATTTGTTTTTAACTCTTTCATTGAATGTCCATTGATTGAGCTCCTGTGTCTGCTGACTATCTTTCCAATGTGCTCTTCAAGTTCATTGTGGATAAAAATCACATCGTAAATAAAATTAAGTTGAAATACTAATGCAATACTAATGAATGCAATACTAATGAATAGGGATGGGTATCGTTTAGGTTTTATCTGATACCGGTGCCAAACCGGTACTTTTGAAACGGTGCCGGTGCTTAAACGGTGCTCAAACCGGTGCTTAAAGAATGGAGAACACAAAATTGGTCCAAAAACCTCTCATGTTCAGCTGTTTTTTTTGTAAAAAGATAACAATAGTAGCCTTTTCTGCAGCTATAGGGCATATATGGTATCACTCTTGGCTGGAAGCAGTGCTTAAACAATGGAAAAAACAAAAACTTTGTCCAAAAACCTCTCATGTTTAACTGTTTCCCACTTTTTATTTGGTCATTTTAGCCTTTTTGGCCAGGGTGAAGGGAGTATCTGCCATCAAACAAGAAGACAGCCGCATGTAGCTATGATGATGTTTGCTAGTTCACCTTACATACATTAATGTAATAACGTGGTTAGCCTACTCAACGTAAATTATACACGAACAACATTAAGCTACTCACGCAGAGAAGAACGGCTGCTGCTGCCATCATCATCCTCATCATTTCTGCTACACTGGCAGGGCTAGGGGCCAGGACTCTACTCTTCAGCTTTTTGGGGGATGTTGCTAACTCTTCGTCCGATAACAGGCACCACACCTGCAGTAGATGTGCTCGGTGTGAGGTCTCGCAGCAAGCTATCAAATACGGCGCATTTTTCGGCTTTTAAAAAAAACGCTATGCGTTGCCAGGTGTTTCATCGGATTTCAGGTGTTACCTCCTTTCCACAGTATCACCTTAAAGCACTTGTTGCAGGCTGCTGAGTTTGCATCTTTTGCTGTGAAGTACAACCAGACTTTTGACCGCTTCGCCTTGGGCATTTTTAACCTGTAGCTCTGCTCTAAAAGTACGTACGTACCTGGACCCGCCTACTATCCCCGGAAACGTAAAATGATTGGCTAGAATTCAAAGTGTATCACATCTCAGGAAAAAAAAGCACCGAAATAAAGCACCGAAATGTGCGCTGCTTCTCGGTCTGGTTACTACCGTTTATGTCAGAACCGGTGCCATCATGGCACCGGATACCGGTACCCATCCCTACTAATGAAATACTAATGCTTTTAGCTTTTGTAACTTTATCTTAGAACTTGTTTTGCACAATCCTGAACTACAGAGCATCTTTAAAACTGTCTTCATCAGATCCCCACTTCCGTTGCACATCTTCTTTTCTCAACTGCTGAGCATCCTGTATTGAAACCGTTGAAGTGAATCTTGCTTTGCTCTTCTGTTTAGCTACCCCATGTATCAAAGCCATCAGTCCGAGTGAGGGCTGGACCACCGGAGGTGCAATGGTCATAGTCATTGGGGAGAACTTTTTTGATGGACTACAAGTGGTGTTTGGAAGCATGCTCGTGTGGAGCGAGGTAAGAGCATCTTCATAACATCACACTAATGATGGTAGATATTTAAAAATGAAAACTTTATCACATTATTTTAGTTACTCAGGTGCAGCCTACACAAAATTAGACTGTGCACTGTAGAAGTAGTCTGAACATTTACAAGACATGGTGGTGAGGATATTTCTTTAAATGCCAGTGGCAGCTGTCATAGCATGACAAATGTCACCAGGGTGTCACAGAGTTAAGCTAATGATAGTAGTCCACTTTTTGATGGGTTGAAATTTGCCACTTGTGTGTCTTTTCCTGGCCAAATAATGCCAGTTTCAGTTTGAAAACTGAACTAAAAAATAGTCCAGCTACACTTGACTTGAGCTCCAGACCATGATTAAAAGTCATGTGCATGGCTCGTGACCAGGACTTCTGGCCTCGTATGTAGTTTCAAACAAGCTTATGCAGGTTGTTTCCAACCTTGAACTGATTTTTTTTACACACCATGGTCTGGGTCTAAAGCTCTGGAGCCTTTAGTTGGGTTTTTTGGCTGTTACCATGCTGTTGATTTTTGAAATCCAGATATCACAAGCAAGTGAGTAGTCATTCCCTAAAGCATACCCTGAAACTAGCAATAGTGACCACAGATGCACAAGGAACCTTATTATTGACCTCATGCATGAAGGAAGAATTAAAGTTGCTTCCTAGGCCTCTGTTCAGCTGGATCGTTCTCCTGAACATTCCCCGCTGGTCATTACAAAGAAGAAGGATTCAAGTTCTTTGGCACTGACATAATATGTCTGCGTCAATCTTTATATATAGTCTTTTTTTACAAGGAGCAGAAATAAATAACCAATGTTTAGCTGGAGTCCTCACGTTGAATTTCTTATCATTTTGTGACACAGTTTCTGTGTTTGTTCCCCAGCTGATCACACCACACGCTATCCGTGTCCAGACACCTCCGAGACACATTCCCGGGGTTGTGGAAGTCACACTGTCTTATAAATCTAAGCAATTCTGCAAAGGAGCACCCGGGCGCTTTATCTACACAGGTATGTAGACACATCATTGTGCTCTATTTGTCCATGTTATCCACAAGAATTTTAAACTGAGACTGATTTTGACTTACTTTGTCCTTCCTTTTTTAGCTCTTAATGAACCAACCATAGATTATGGCTTTCAGCGTCTTCAGAAGGTTATTCCTCGACACCCTGGTGACCCAGAGAAACTAGCTAAGGTGAGAGAAAGTTACATATATGACCTTACTATATTACGATTATCTTTCAAACCACAGTGCACATGTCATAAAGAGGTTATTGTATTCAATTTGTTTTTTGTTCTTTTGTTTTTTGCAGGAGATCCTCCTGAAAAGAGCAGCAGATCTTGTGGAAGCTTTGTATGGAAATCCACACAGTAATCAGGTTTGGTGGAAATTTTCTTTACATATTGTATTGAAGCACAGAATAATGTACACATGTGACTGTGATTTTGTATTTTTTTACATATTAACATTAGCATTGATTTATAGACTGCATTTCTAATGTAAATGACTGATGGTTTCCAACATTTCATTATAATGACTGCATCTTCCAAAGAGGTGTGGCACTCAGAAGGCTAAAAGATTAAAAAACATTGCAAAAAAGTACAATTTTAGATTGTGGATGTCAAGTGGCTGTTCAGCTGCTGATTCTCAGTTTGCACATGAAATGAAAACTCATGAAGGCACCAGTATGAGTCAGAAAACTGTCAGCTGCACTGTTGGTACACCGTATGTAACTTGTAGCTAATGGGCTAATTGGGTGTAGCAGAGACATTCACAGTTTTAGACATTAATTAGATATTAGATATTGTGTTTGCTGCCAAGCTAAAGATATATTAATTAACAGCAATAATATGTTGGCCAAACTGCATTATATGTCTGTGAGCCTGACCCATTGCTCTCTATTTTATTTGCCCTCCTGTAGGACATGCTACTGAAACGAGCAGCTGACATTGCCGAGGCGCTCTACAGTGTTCCCCGTCCTCACAGTCAGCTGCAGGCACTGCCCAGTTCACCAGCCCACGGCAGCGTCATGGGCCTGGGCTCCTATCCCTCTCAGTTGGGTGTGAGCATCGGAGAGCCAGGACAGAGCAGCCAGGGTGAGCAAACTGAGCCTTAAGTCATCCTTCATGTTTGATTTTGTAGCTAATAAAGCTCAAATGTAATCCAACTTTTCCACGGTCCCCCCAGGTTACATTCGCAACTCGAGCAGTTTGTCTCCAAGGGGTTACCCGTCAGCCTCAACTCCCCAGCAGTCAACCTATGGCACTAGTGGAGGGATGACTGGAGGCTATGGGACCGTTCCCATGACTAGTCTAGGTGTTCCTGGATCTCCTGGTTTTAACAGTGCCTCCCCCACTGGCTCTCCCTACAGTAAGATCTTAAAAAACTTTCTAAATATCTTCAAGTGTGCATTAATGAACTTAACAAAGCAGATGTGTTATGACTTTCAGGCTTAAAGTTGACTGTTGCTCTCTGTTCCACAGTAATGCCCTCTAGCCCCACTATACCAGGAAGCTCCAGCTCCTCATCTTCTCTCTTGCCTTTCTCCTCCTTCCCGTCTGCTGCTAAACAGAAGAGTGCTTTTGCTCCTGTCCTCAGGCCCCAAGGCTCTCCCTCCCCTGCCTGCCCCGCCTCAGGGGGGAACAGCTTCAGAGGTAGTCATCCAACTCACTATCTGACCCCCCTGTCTGAACTTATGAATGCAGTCTAACCCCTTGTACTAACTCGAAAGCTTTGACTGAACAAGACAGAAAACAGTTGCTGGATGTAGAATAATGCAAGAGCTGATTGAGTCGAATCATAGATTTTGTATATTTTTTTCTCTCCAGCAATGACGGGCCTGGTTGTTCCCCCGATGTAGCAAAGCACCCCCAATCTACCCCAGACCACTGCTTCACTTAGCCCCTCTTTTGGCACTACGAGGGCAGGGAGAATGGAAAATTGATCACTAGCGACCATGTACTGTATATCTTCCCTCCCCAACCCTGTATGCTCGCCTTTTCTTAGTCCCTTTTTCATCCGTCTGGATGAACAGCACGGGGTATGAAAATGTCCAAAGACCAGCTATCCACTGCAGACACGGAGCAGAATAATCCACCCACAACCACAGAGACCATCCTTAGCAAGCAGCACTAGACTGGACCACATTCGGTTGTGTACGTGCGTGTGTAATGAAGCCTCGGAAAAGAAACAGATGAAGACTGCTTCGAATTTTGCCTCAAGCTTCAAAAGCATCTGTGTTGACTTCTGACCAACCATCACATGCAGTATTCACCTTTTTTCCTCAACACCTGTGCAAAACCACGGCCAGAGTTTTACAGGACGCACAACGACAGCACTGAACACTGATGGACGACAGACAACTCAGATAAAAAGTTGCAGCTCTAAAAAGCAGGGTGCTATTCTGTCTGCGTATGGACACGTTAAACGGCATGTGTGTAAACCGTCTGTGAGTTAGTGAGAGGTTTTTTTGTAGTAGACTTTTTGAAGACAATTTACATTCCAGAAAAACAAACCCTTTATTTTTTGTTCTGATCGTTACGGTTTTTCAAGGGAGAGCTCTTTGTCTCAAGGGTTATTACTAAAGGAATTCATATATTGATTTATTTAAAAACAAGCAATTTAACTTATTATTGTTAGTTTAGGTAATAATATAAACGTGTTTTTATACAGTGATACTTTTTCCAGCTGTTACTGACATGAATTTATCTCAGCAGCTACTAATGAATTTGATGAATGATCAGCAGAGAAGATGAATTCGTTTTTTCTTTTTAAGTAAACATCCCCAGTTTGCAGGATCTTGCATAATGATATATATGTTGCAGAAGGTGATTCTCCTTGTGTAAAGGAAATGTTAGTTAGCCTTATCCCTTTTTAATTTCACTTTAAATGCATGCTCTCTTACACCGATGCCCTGGTACTTTTTCACTCCACGTTACAAATTTAAATATATACGACTGTGACTTTCACATTTTACACATCCATGTTAAATGTCTCAGCCCTGTACAGGTCTCTAGTCACTATGCAGTACGGTAAATAAAAGCACAAATGCTCAAAAAGAAAGAAAAGAAGCGGATGTATTAGATGTTCACTGACCCTCATCATTCTGTTTTTACTTGTACTTCCTTACTTACATTTTTTTCAGTATGACACAAACTGCATTCTCAGGACTCGAAAAACGAAGAACACAAAGAACAGATGACTCTTGCAAAATTGTGTTTAGAGTTTGGTTAATTTTATTTATTTAAAAATTATTAGCAATTTAATATTATGTTTTTGAAGCCATCTTTCTTTGAAATTATACAAAAAATAGTTGCAAATGTGATTTGTATATCTCAAGGTGTAATTATATTTTGTGCTCCAAATAAAATGGATACTGAAAAAAAAAAGTGTGATGTTCATACAAGCTGCTTTGTTTCTTGCCCTGCATTAAATGGTAAACTGTCTTGGCATTCATTTTCACACACACTGGATTATCAGACAGTTTACTGGACATTAAGATTTTACCACAGAGCTCCACAACTCAAGGTTGTGCTGAATCTATTTTTGACTGCGCCCGTCACCTGTGTGCTCGTGCAGCTTGTTACACTGTTTTGTATACATAGCTGATGAGCCGCAGCATCTTAATTGTGATGCGAGCGTTAAAGACTGAGTAGAGCATGTCAAGATAAACAACACCCCCCTCTCTCCATCTCTCTTCTCTCCAATAAGCCTGCTTTTCTCTGAGGACCAAGCCTCTGGGGGCCCAAGTGAGAACCACATGAGTCTCCCTCCAACGAGGCCTCCTCCTCCTCCTCTTTGTCTCTTTCTCTCTCTTAAAACATACATACAAGCGTTTGCCTCACTGTCTTGTTTTTCAGCCTCTGCGTGGTACCGCTGTATTTCTACTTTCCTTCTCCCCTTTCTTTTGCTCCCTCAAATGGCCCTTCTCTGTTAATGTAATTAGCACTGGTAAAGAAGGGCAGTTAATTACCCACTCTATTTTGATCGGGTAATTAATGTTATGCCAGGAAACAGCAACTGTTTCATTAACATAGCCCTCAAAGCAGTGAGGGGGTAGGGTAGCACCCGGCGCATGCATGTCTGCATGTGCCGTGTGTGTTTGTACTGAGCACATATGGTCGAACTGCGTTTCAAAAACTGTGTTCGGTGACAGTGAGCGACACGCCGACTTCAAACATCTGACGCTGACCTCAGCAGTGAGTCGATGTTTCTGCAAGTCACCATGCAGTCTTTGTCACCATCAAGTAGCACTTGCACCTGCCTCTTCCTCATCATTGCTCCCTGTTGCGTCTCTCCTTTGATATGCTGTTAATTTGACAAGTTAAAGTCAGCTTTGTTGCCAGCACCTCAGCATTCATCTTGCTGAGTGCTCCTTCTGTCCAGTGGTGCAGGAGCCATATGCTGCTCTTCCACAAGACTGTTATGTTGTTGCTGCTGCTGATGTGAGTGCGGCAGCACCATTTACAGTTTCCTGATCACAATTTGGATAAAGACGGGATGAGATGCCACCTGCCACCAAGTCATTCCACATTACACTCAGAGCACAGCTTCAAATGAGCATAACTGCTAGAGGGCAACTGCGTCATCTTTTATTATAGATACTGCTGTTTTAGTTAAAGTACTGTCACCCTCACAAAAGAGTGAGCACAAAATGCACCCTTGCCTTCTTCCCTCTCAAGGGATGTGTTTGTGTTTATATACCCAATTAGCCCTCTGGCCACAGCGTGGCCATGCATTAGGGCTGACATTAGCCCCAGGTCTATGTGTGCATGTGTGTAAAATATACACCCCTTTCTCATATAAGGCATAATTTCATGGGTGTGCGTGCCTTATTAGGCAGGCTGAGGCAGCGCTTGACAGGGGTGGCCCACTGTTTTGTCAAATAGATGGGTAGATTGGCTTCCACACACCCAGTCAGTGTCCTTTGCCTTTGGCCCATCAGTAAAACCAGCATTGTTGCCCATTAG
This sequence comes from Neolamprologus multifasciatus, assembly GCF_963576455.1. Taxonomy (NCBI): domain Eukaryota; kingdom Metazoa; phylum Chordata; class Actinopteri; order Cichliformes; family Cichlidae; genus Neolamprologus; species Neolamprologus multifasciatus. The sequence continues at coordinate 18,319,622 of NC_140450.1, forward strand.
ACCACTGGACCCCGATTCCTTTTTCCAAAATGAATCCCCCACCCCTTCTGCCATTCCCTTGGGTGTCAGTAGAGTGGGGTGGCAGATGGGACAGACACAGAGCTGCCCCATGAGACCAACCGCCCCCCCCCCCCCCCCCAACAAAATACACACACGTGTGCGTTCACATATAGGTACACACATAAATGCATGCACACACACACACACACACGCTCAGACATACCCACATGCACAAATTCATAAGAACAACACGCACACTGTGCACAGACACACACAAAGCACAGCAGCAGTGCTACACTGCTCCCCTGCCCCCAGACACAAACCTCATCTGCCAGCCTGCTGCTTTTGTCCGGACCACAGGAGTTTATGCTGTGAACACCGAGTGACGTCTCTGTCCCTGCCTCTCAATCTGTGCTCTGTCTACCTGTGTGTGTGTGTGTGTGTGTGTGTGTGTGTGTGTGTGTGTGTGTGAGGGAGAGAGAAAGAGAAACAGCTTTTTGGGATGAGAGCTGCAGCTAAAATGACATTTCCAAGACAGTTTTCAATTCAAAAGTGATTACATGTCCCTCCTGTCATGCTGACACTGGGCTCCTGGTCCTGATTTAAGAAAATATTCAGTTTTGAATACATTTTAAAGGCCATCAGTCATTTTCATCTCTTTGCTTTTGAGTCCATGTAGAACTTCTGTATGTGCTGCTTTTAATCAAACCCTGACTAATGGAAACATTTACATTAAACACACCAACAACGATGTTGTTGGTGTGTTTGATGTTCTGTTATTGAATTTTGACACCAGTGTCCCAACCTGGTTGTCCCACAGACTGTATCTTCAGGTAATTAAAGCAGAGAAGTTTTACTGCAGACTGTTGAGCAAATATAAACTAACTAAAGCAGCTATTGCTACAATAAAACGTGGTTTCTTTTTTCTTTCTTACTGTACATTGTTCAGTGTTGTTGGGGATGGTCCGACTCTGTTTTATGTAACGATCCCTCGTCTCCTCTGGGTACGTTATTGACAATTAGCCAGATTAGAAGAGTGGGGTTGTAATTTGGACCAAACGTATGTATTGGCTGTTTTTGCGCGCGCCTGTGTGAGGTGAGAAGGCCCCACGCTGGTGATTAATTACAGCCAGGCCCGCGTGACAGAGCTGGGAGCTCTCCCGGTGCTGTCTACAGCCGACATGCAGGGAAATCCAGCCTGGCTAATTGACCCGGCTTCTGTAAGGCCATCCATCAACCGTGGCCCGAGTGGCCCCGTAAGAAACACATTATTCAGAGGTAAGTTAGTTAACCAACTAGCGCTCCACCGTTCATTAATGGTATTAGCTCCCCTCCTGTCTGTCTCAGCAAACCAGCGCGTCGTGCGCTACAACACTGGAGGCATGCGCAATCAAAGCTAAGCTAGTGTAAAATGTTATTTTGTGTGGTCGTTGTTGTTTTAATAGATTGTTCCCCGAAAACTTATACAAGTACAGAAGCTGAGGTTTCTAGACCCAAAGGAAACATCATAACACGCCAGTTTTGAGCATTTGTTCCAGTGTTTTATCATCTAAGTTGCTAATTTTGATGAAAAAACCCAAAGCAGTTTCACCGCACTTTATTATTTATTTAGTTTACTTATTATTATTCTAGCACTTCTAACTTCTTAGAAAAAATATGAATGCAATCAAACAGTACTATATGAATTAATATTATTATTATTGTTGTTAATAAATAAAAAAAAAACACAGGTGTAATAGCGTCCAGAGGAGTGTCTGGGTTGTGTGGTTATACCTTATACACAAAAATGGAGAACCACGAGGTCTCCGTTCTTCAGACCTGGCCTGGGCCCACATGTGCTTTCACTTGACCTCTTCCTACCCCTCACCCCATGCAGCAGACCCCCAGATATCTCACATGAGGAGAAGATATATGGAGACATATTTTAAAGTCAGCGAGCAGTGCGGGCGTTTGGATGTAAGCGGGAGAGATGATTTCTCATCCCCAGAAGGTGACTTTTCATACTGGAATCTTTCCCCAAATATCCGGTCTCCTCCCTCCCTGTGAGGTTTGCTGCTAAAGCAGAGAGTAAATGCAGCTGGGTCACATCTAGATGTCACGGTGAAGTTATAGTTGAGTGTGTATACGTCTATGAAAGGGTGAAGGCATCAGAGTCTGTGAGCTTTTGGATTTATTGGAGCAGCGTGTAGACTTTGAATAAAAAATATGTATTCAGACTTATAAAAGCACATATTTGGTGATTTGAAGACTGGTGCTCATCAGCACCATTCATGATCATCTTCATTTATGCAAACTGTGGCTCATAACTGTGAGTGTGAGGTAGCCCCATAGCACCACCTACCTGTGAAAGAACAGGGCTGGAGTTCCTCTTCCTTTGCCTCCTTTGCTCTTCTTTTAAACAGTCTTTGTGCTAGTTAGTCTACAGCTACAGCTGCTTTGAGCTACAGTTCAAAGCAGCAAATGTATTTAGTTAAAGTTTTACTCTTTTGTCTTTTTTAGCAGTTTCATTTGTGCTCAAATTTCTACCTGTGTAAATTTTATCAGTGTTGCAGCAGTGGCTTCTCATCAGTAGCAATACTATCACAACCGCCCCAAATAACCATTTTCTGTAACCTGGGTCCTCTGTTTACCAGCATGCATAAATATGCAGAAGGATATCTAATCAAATAAATCCATTCATTAGGTGAGCTGCTGGTATTTCTGCTTTTGCATTAATTACATAGTCATTACCATATCAATTAGAGAAATCAGAGATCATGTAATTAAGGTTTAACCAAAAGCACCTGCTGCCTCTGAGCTGTGGTGTGTGTGTGTGTGTGTGTGTGTGTGTGTGTGTTTCCTTCACTCCTAATCTAATCTCTGGCCTTTGACAGGACTCCCCCTCATCAATCCTGAGCTGTCGAAATCCAGCTTCTGTTTTTTTTTTTTTTTTTAAATTTTGTTTTGTTTTTGTTTATAGGGGTGTCCGGTGGCTGTGGTGGCGGTGTTTGGAGGGGGCGTCATGCAAAATGTTGTCATGGCGATAAAATTGATTGGCATGGATGCCTGATTAGAAAAGAATAATGGGAGACAGGTGGGAGGAGGCGGGCTGTACATCGAAAAGAACAGATTGGGACAAAGTGAGGACTAGCTGGGTGTCACGGGCACTGTCTATTTTGGCTCTAGTTACACCTTGTAAAAGATATCCAGTAATTACTCTCTAACGGTCCACAGAGGCTCTTCCTGTATTCTGAGGTGTCGGGGTTTTAAATAGTACCAGCAGATGTTGTTTTGTTTGGCTTTAATGTGACTCAAACTAGAAGGATATGTCCACTATTTGTTACAGCAACAGATTCATTTCAACAAGTTCAAGAGGCAAGCGAGCTCCGACTACAGAGAAAGCATGCAAGCAGGGACTGTTTTTATAGTGTTGGTTCACCACCTGTGAGCAATAAGATGGATGGAGCTGTGAAGAGGATGGAGTGGGTCCACAGAAGGCATGTGTAGAAGGCATGTGTAAGGAAAACAAAAATACACATAGGTAAAGCGATAGGGTACACGATGAGATGAGAAATGACAGGAGTGGAAAAATAAGAGGAAGGGAATTGGACTCCGGGGGACCGGTCTCTACTGCTGGGGCAACACCAGCCTCCGGCCCTCCTCCTCCTTTGCATTTCCTGTTCTATTTCCTTCCTTCTCTTAATACTCCCTCTTTACCCCTCCAGCGCCCCCAGTCCGGTCAGTCAAACTCTGTTAACTGAACCAGTGAGAGGGAAAAGCCAGTTCAATAAATATGTTCAAGTTGATGATCAAATGAGCCGATGAAATATTCATTGTAGCTAGATTTCTTATTCTCCTTCTAGAAATATCTGTGGTTAGATTATTTCTTTTATACTGTAACTTTATCTTTGTGCCCATAGATTTATAAATCTATGGGCACAAACATAAAGTTACAGTTATGTTCATAGGCTTTTGGAGAGCAACTGATTTAAAATCTGGTGTGGCGATGTACAGGCAAAAATACAAAAATATGTCATATTGTAAAATCTTATGGACCTGTCAGTGGCAGGCATAGGCAGTTATAAAACATTTCTGTGGTTTAGTTTTATTTTGTACAATATCACTGTACAAACTAGTAAACGATATAGGACGTTATCACAGATATTTCATCCTCTGAACTAAAGAGGAGAGGGACCATCTGGATTGTTATTACTGCTCAGTTCAAAAGCCTGCATGTCTGATCACATGGGGGTGCATTAATACCTATGCAATTGACAGGTAGCACATCTCAAAATCCTGAAAGGTACATCGTTTTTACAACAACATATACTCCCATTCAGATGTGTTTTTGAGGGAAGAACTTGTATATTTCAGCAAAGCAATGCAAAATTGCATACTGTATCTATTACAACAGCAGGGATTTAGACAAGAGTGCTGAACTGATCTGCCTGCCAACAGGTTCAATCTGATCAATCATGAAATGAAAAATACAGCAAAGCTGACAAAAGACTGATGAGAAGTTAGAATCCATATCAGACAACATTCCTCTCACAACAGTCCAGCAGCTGGTCTCTGCAATTCCCAGATGTTTACAGACTTGTTAAAGGCAGAGTGGTAAACATGACCCTGTGCAAACTTTTTTGGAATTGGTGTTGCGTTACATAAGTTGTAGATCCTAATACTAGCAGAAGGCTTTTGTTCAATTACACAGCTGATAGCCTGCCCCTGATCATAACATTGGTGTTTCAGTCCGAAGTTCAGACAGCATCACTCAACAATCTTAACCATAGCTTTGTTATATATACTGCTCATCTGCCACTAGATGGCAGAAGTAAGCCATTCAGCAGTTGTAACTGTGATTTAAAGTATCACACAAGCCTGCCAACTGTCTTTTATGTTTCCAGTGTTTATTCAGTAGACAAGACCTATGTAAAAAATGCTCCAATCAGTCTTTTGAAAAATACACAGTGGGACAATTCTTTAGTCTTTCTGTAGAGCTGTTCTTCTGATGTTGTAAAGACAGAGAGCCTAATTCCTAAGAAAGTTTGTTTGTTCAGTGTTCTTCTCAAGTCTTTTCCTCAAATTCTGTGTCAGGCAGTGCCAGGGAAGTCACATTAATCACTGCACTAGCTTGTTAAATGATGTGAAAGTGGATGTCTCTGTACATAAACATAATGACGATAGAGGAAGACTCTGAAAATGCTACAGAACAGTGAAAACAGGGGCAGAAACCCCAAGGCTATCAGCTCCTGTGGTTGGTGCATAGTGCACTATGGAGGCCCGTGGATTGGTTTTTGCGTGTAAGGAAGAAACAGAGCATAGTTCTGCTAAAAAACCTCTTTTTGCTGAAAACTAGAAGGAAAGAAGTTCCTGCAGCCTTTAACGTCTGCTCAGAAGCTCAGGTTTCTGCCAAACAAACACCAAACAAAAAAGACTATTTGGAAGTGTCTTTTAAAACAAGTATCAAAAAAAATCTTCTGAATTTATCCACATGGACCATGTGTATTGATATAGTGCGCTTTCCTGTGCACAAGCGCCCCCTGTTGCTGATTGTTGCATTTCAGGGCGCTGAATACAGAACAGCCAGAGAGTAACTTTGACAAAAAGTTTATTGGAAAAGTTTGTTATTAGACTTTAATCCCTTATTAAATATACTATGGAAGACAAAACAGTGTAACTCTTCTTCTGTTGTACCACTTTTTCCACAGCTGCTGTTGTTTGTTCAGTCAGACCTTCACTAAAATAACCCACAAAAACTAAGAAAGTCTCTGTAAGCTATTTTTTGCAATACAATTCTAAATTTCCCCCCTGCATAATAAAATGCTAGCGAACATAATGTAATTGTTTTAATCACCAGACAAGGCCAAACAGCTGGGAACAGCACAGTATTGTGTTGCCTGCACGCTGCTGAGCTCACAGCACACAACAGTGGTGGTTCTCAGTCAGCACAAGCCGTGTATTCCCATTCAGTGAGACTGTGATATTCACTTCCCACTGTGAAACCCTACGACTGCTCTGAACTGCTGTTCTCACCACCGAGCTGGTGACACTGCTATGTCAGTGTCACTCGTGGCGTATTTACACTGATCCCTGGTCTGCATACTTCCCTCAAATGCTGAGCCAAGTCAGATGAGCCCTTTAGATGAGGTGGCAGGATGCCCGAGCAACAGCACAGTGTGGACATGAAGCCTACCCTCGCTTTGTTGCCTGCCATATGGCTCTCCAAATCAGTGCTATTTCTGCTGGTACAGATCCAGTAGAGAGGAGAGAAAAGGAGAGACACATTGTGTGTGTGTGAGAGAGAGATTTTTCAAAGCAAAGTTTCAGATTTCTGAATTAACTGGATTAAACTTCTCTTTATGCTCCACCAGCCATAACAACTGCTGGGGACAAGCAAAACACTCTTTAATAAAATGACATTAATGTCATTAGCAGTTGCTTGGGATCCATTTAGGATTAAGGTATTTGGATTATGTGGACAAAATAAATCTAAAAAATTAGATTCCTTGACCTTAATAAAAAGGTCATTGAGGTCAAGGAAATGCCTATAAGAAAACTGATAAAGAATTAGAAAAGGACGACTTTACATTAGTGTCCTTAACAATGTGACACCAGGTGTTTGGGGTGCTGAAACTACAACGTGCAGAAGATGGACTACAAATCACACATCTTACTTCACCACACTGTGCTGGCCTTACCGTATATGTATTTGCAGGACTTCCCTTTCAAGAGAAGGACATTCAAATGAATCACACAAATGCAATTTATCAGCGCAATTTACTAAGTCTCATGCTGGAAAAAAAAATGACTATTGCGGTTGTGATAGTTGCTTTTAGGGGTGTTTATTTGCAATCAGATGAGGAGATGTTGTCAGAATGAGTGCAACTGACTTGGATTCCTCATGTTGAGTGTTCAGAGCCCAGACTCACTTGTTTCTGTTCCTCAGCAATTTGGAGATTATGTTCTGCAAGCTGTTCATTCTCATTTAGGTGCCCCACCCTCCCTCCCTTCTTGTTCTCAATTCTTTAACTTCTTCATTTCTATTTAGTACATGGGGATCTGCCAGGCCCGGGAGCCATCGCCAATCCCTTCCCCTTCCCCAAACCGCAGCTCAATTCATGTCAAAGCTTTCACTTTTACCTACTGAAACGCTGTCAAACCTAAAATGAGGGTGTGGGCCCAGCTATTGAAACTGGGATTTTGATGAAACAGAGCAGAAAGAGCAGTCTTCTGTGGTCCAGTTTTAGTGAGCTTTAGTGAACTGTAGCCTCAGTTTCCTGGTCGTAGCTGACAGGAGTTCTTCTTGGTCTTCTGCTGCTGTAGTCCATCTGCTTCAATGTTTAATGTGTTGTGATCTCAGAGATGTTCTGATACTGTTACTGTTTCCATTCTATCAGCTCAAAGCAATTTCTCCTCTGACCTCTAGCATCAACAATTTTTACCCAGAGATCTGCCACTCACAGGATATATTGTTTTTACTGAGAATGAGCCAAGATTGTTGTATTGGAGAATCCCTTAAACCACCAACCGTGGCTCAGGAGGTTGGGAAGCATATCGGTAACCGGAAGGTCACCGGTTCGATCCCCGGGCTCTCTGTCCTGGTCGTTGTGTCCTTGGGCAAGACACTTTACCCTCCCGCCTACTGGTGTTGGCCAGAGGGGCCGATGGCGCGATATGGCAGCCTCGCTTCTGTCAGTCTGCCCCAGGGCAGCTGTGGCTACAACCGTAGCTTGCCTCCACCAGTGTGTGAATGTGAGAGTGAATGAATAATGGCATTGTAAAGCGCTTTGGGTGCCTTGAAAAGCGCTATATAAATCCAATCCATTATTATTATTTGAACTTCAGCAGCTCATCTTGACTGTGTCTACATGCCGACATGTATTGAGCTACTGTCTTGTGATTGACTGATTAGATATTTGCTCTTACAAGCAGTTGATAAGGTGCATGAGTGTATATCAGTTCAATGAACAAATTTTCTGATTCATTTGAGTCTTTCTTTGACATCTTAGGCTGTGCTGGTGTCACACATCACTTGATTTATTGTATGTTGTAACCCTGCTCACCTCACTTGAAAATGTAGACTTGCTTATAAAGACACGCAGAACTTCAGTGTTTAAACAGCAATAACTGAATTTTGTTTTACTCATACAGTTAGAGGGACAAGGTGTTCTTCTTTATGTGCTGCATTTCAGGAGAATATGATGGAAATGACAACAAAGCAACTCCAATAAAGAAAGGAAAACATTTAATAACCGAGTGAAGCAGATGAAAGGTTTTCTTCATGTTTTCAGTTATTTGAAACTCACAAAAACATCGAGATGTGCCCGTTGATGAATGCCTCTCCACTGAAACCCAAATGATTACTGGTCAAAAGAGCAACTGAAATAAAAGTTAATAAGTTGCTATTTAAAGGTTATTGAGATAAAAAGGAGAATACTTAAGAGGAAGAAGACTCCCATAAGAATGCACTTTGGCTTCCTTTCATTTTCATTACTCACATTCACACAAACAGACGAAAAAAGAAAAATGTTTTCTGGCACTTATATTGTAGAGAATATTTACCAGTCAAAAGCAACATGTGCTCATGCATTTGAAATCCGTTGAAAGTTTTACTTCAGTGAAATTGTCAGCGTGATGTTAACCAATATTCTAGTTTGGATCTATCTGCATGCATGGAAGTGTATATGTTGGAATGAGTGTGTGTCTGTATGCTGGAAGGTGTGTACTTATCTTTAAAGCTAGAACAAAAACAAGGAGGAGAGAAAATATCACTCCAGTTCTCAGCTCCAAGTAAAATACTGAGCTGAATTTAAAGTATTAGTGACGGATTATGCATCGTTACATGACTTGGGTTCTAAAAATATATTTGGGATGTTTAATGGATACAGACCCAGTAGGACGTTAAGGTCATGTAGCAGTGCACAGATCTGAAACTAAACAGGGTAATAAGGCATTTAGCTGCTATGCTGCCCACAGCTGGAACCACCTCTACAACAACTCAACTACTTTTTTAAAAAAGAAGCTAAAAACAGCTTGATTCACAAGCGGTTTAAACTAAACAGATAGCTGTACCGAGAAATATAATAATATTTTTTATTTTTGTTCTTTTTATTGTTGTTGCTGTTACTACTACTCGTATTATTTCTGCCTTTATTACCTCATTTATTTTTGGTTTTAATTTTATCTTGTAAAGCAAGTGTTTGAAAGGTGCTATATAAATAAACTGGCTTTGCTTTAATGTGTTCCTTTTATTCAAACTGTAAAGCATTTTTTTTTTTATCATTGTTATTACATTTAGAATTAAATTCAACCTGCTCATTTGGTCTTGTGATTATATCTGAAAGATGTCTTCTCCCATCAGTGCAGTGCTGACCCATGCAGTCCCATGTTGTGGCTCAGACTTGTCTGTGTACTGCAGTGCAGTGTTGAGCTTCCTCACACTATTGTAAAAGTCTCCTACGGGGGGCACTATGAGCCGTGGTGTAGTTTTATGGATTACTCCCATTTCTGCCATACTTGATATCTCTGCCTCAGCAGTGCTTCCACTTTTGTTTCTTTAAAATTTCAGTCAAATTCATTCTTTTAAATGTTATTATATTAAAGTATGTTGTTTTTAAATCCCCCTCATGATAAAAAGATGCACAGCAGGTTTGTACCAGGGTCTTACATCTTTGTCTACTGCAGTCCTACCTACTCATCAATAGAGGGTGCTGTTTAACTTCTATATATGTTGCCTTTTCAATTCACTACCAGCCGTAAGCTGTTTCACATGGCTAAAAGGACAGCATTATGATCCTTTGATCTGCTTGAAATCACATAATGGTCCTCAGTATTCACCCATATTGTTTTAGCACAAGCACAGCAGCTGTTTGGTTCATCTCCTCATCTTATTTTGGCTGAAAGTGACTAACGCTGCTGCTAAAATAACTCCACAGTTGATGGTGCAGAGGATGGCACAGGCTCGCAGAATACTGTTTCTCACTGTAGGCTGTGGACCGATGCCAGCAAACACACTGGAGACTCTCCGTATTAGAACTGTTGAGGTGGATTCAACATGAGCAGCATATTGAAAACCAGCAGCACAGTTAGCTGTATCTGTACATGAGCTGCTGTTGCTATCAATGACCCTGAATATGACTGATGCAAAGCAATAAACAACATTATTAGCTTTCCTGTCATTGCTGCCATGTTTGATCTGACGAAGCCTTTGTTTGAAAAACGGCTCTGTGACTTGTCCCAGTTGAGAGAGACTAAATTAGAGCAGGAAATTAGAATTTTGTCCCAAGAGTTTCACCTGTAGCATCACTGTAGAAATTAGTGTAACGCCGTGTCTCTGAAGCATGAGTGGGAAGAAAGCTCAGTCTGAGGACTGTCTTCTCACTTTTTAATTGTACCTTTTGACCTGCCGTATAGTTTCACCTGCTTCCAGCAAATAATTAGGGGTCAAGTTTTAAGTTCAGACATGTCACATGTCCAAAATACTTGACTGACTTCCTGCGTTGCATAGCAAGGTTAGATACAGTATGCTTCCATGTGTTGAATAGGCTCTCTCTTCTGTCTCTTTTCACTGTAGTGAGTTTGTGTTTATGTGCCTCTGCCGGGTCCCGTACACTGTTTTTAGAGGAGCAGTGGAGCGGGTAATGTGCTGGCGGGTGCTGGCCGTCACACTGAAGGGAGCTTGGGCAGTAGCTGTGTGTTTCTTTCTATCCCTAGGTCCACACAACCTGTCCCTTTGTGTCTTAGGCAGGACCACCCCTGGGGGCAGTCCTTATTCACTGGGTGCACTCAGAAACACAAAAAATGCCTTTTCAAAAAAAGCCTTATTCTTGTGTTTTTACACTCTTCAGGCATATTAATACAGAGCATATTAACAAAAAAATATGACTTACATTCGTGCACGTTTGGAAGTGGTCCATCATGTTTGTAGAGCATGGCATTACAGCTGGTATCCTAAAGTTTGATTGTTTTTGTGAAACAGTTGCTTGGTGTCACATTCTCATGTTCCTCAGTTATTTTAACCACCTTTGCCTGCCTTCTATATACACTCAGGAAAAATGGTTCGAGCATTTCAAAATTCCATGGCTATGTGGCAAAGATCATAAAATATGACTTGCCGTAGAAGGAAGGTTCTATGAATCCCATTCCTCTGAGTCTCCCGAACAGAATCTCCTAACGCCACCGAGCAACAAATACTCAGAAATCTGCTGGGCCGTCCTAGTCACAGGAAGAAACACAGAAATCTCCAGTGACCAAAATGAAACAGACTTATGGAGAGGTGAGGTGAAGACTACCGCAGTTAGATAACGCTCAGGTAAAAACTGAAGGTCAGACCCCAGCTTAAATGGCAGACAGCTGATTGCCAGACGATCTGCAGGTTCATCCAGGAGGACCATGACAGTGACAGGCTCCGAGCGAACAGCAGAACTCCTTCCACATGTGAGAAGTAAACTATGGACCCCGATCAGAAACTATCACCAGGATCCCATGAAGCCGAAACATGTGGTCTGTGATGAGTTGGGCTGTCTCCAAACAGAAGCTTGGGAAGGGTAATGAAGTGTGCTGCTTTAGAGAATCGTTCTACAGTGTTTAAAATGACTGTGTTACCTGCAGCTGGTGGAAGGCCAATGATGAAGATCAGGGAGCTATGAGGCCAGAGACATCCAGGTGTGGGTAGTGGTCAAAAAAGTCTAACAGGAGAACTAACAACTTTTCAGCCCAAGGAATAATCAGCCAGTTAGCAGGACCGCTGCCAGGGTTCATCCTGCTGGGTGTTCCGGAACAGGGACTCACTCTGCCAGGTAAGTTAACCAACTATACAGGAATGCCCTAAGTGGGTGTTAGACCGAATTTTCCACTCATCGCCTTCTTGGATCCATACCAGATGATAGACATTCTGAAGATCCAACTTGCTGAACACAGTAGCTCCCTGTAATAACACAAAGGGAGAGTTGAGAAATGGCAAAGGGCATTTATTTTTAGCAGTGATGTCATCAAGTCCTCAAAAATCAGTGTACATAGAGTCTTGTCCTTTACTTCAACGGAAGGCCCTGCCCCTAGAAGAGAGGATGATGGACGGATAATGCCAGTGAGCTAGTGATGCATAGCTTCAGGTTTGGAAGCTTCAGGTTTGAAAAGACTAACCTACTTGTTAGAAGTGGTGTTCCTGGGAAAGAAATCTATGGCGTAGTTGTACAACCGATGAGGTGAAGAGACGGTCTTTGCGGAATACCTCTGCAAGATATGGTAAGCAAAGGCACCACAGAAAGGTCAGGCAGCTCGGGTAGTTTTCTGGCGGGGCCGTAGATCCTAGAGGAAAAGCAGACTTGAGACAAAACTGTTGACAAGACAGACTCTATCCCATGATAGCATTCTTTTCCCAGGCAATTTGGGGGTTATGTTTGCTGAGCCATGGGTGTCCAAGGATGAGTGGATTATTAGGTGCTTCAGAAATGTATAGCTGAATGTGTTCGTTATGGTTACCAGACAAGATGATTTACAGGGAGTATGCGATGACTGATATCTGGGCGACGGGTGCCATGAAGGGAGGAAACATGAAGAGGTTCAGGTAATGCTTGAGGGGGAGGCTGAGTTCTGCAGCCAGAGCCCCTTTGCTCAAGCATGGAGTTAATGAGAGCCTGCAGGGGGCGTGAAAGAGACTGGAAGGAGAGCTTAGCAAAGACAAGCAAATCAAGTAGGGATGAATTATTTTCAGTTTTGCCCACCAGTATCCATACTGTCACTGCCGGGGGCTCTTTTTTGGCCGACAAAGATACATGTTAATTAAATGGGTCACTAGGGGCACTCACCTGCATCTCGGGCATTCTAGCGAGGAGAGATCGGTACAACAGAGCTGCATCGGTTATTCTCCATGGTCAATCAAAGTTTGGGGTCCCAGGCTCTTCTGGGGCAGGTCCTTTGGAGCCGGAAGCACTGCGTCATAGGGATGCACAGGCGCGTCCAGAAGAGGGTGGAGATCCCAGGAGGATCCCACCCCTGTAAAGTAGGTCAACACACCTACACACAGAGCAGAAAGCACAAATACAGAGAGAGAGACAAGGAAAACAAAGGGTAAAGAGAGAAATGGCGGAGACGCATAGGAGGACTCGAGGACCATGACAAATACTGCATAACTAATCAGTAATTATAGTAAATTTTTCTACACAGTTCCCTATTTTTTTAAAATCTAACTGTACACTATATAACAGTGTTTATTTAAAGTTTTAGATTTAACCCTTAAGAATCCTGCCTGTCTTCAGTTATTTGTTTTTTTTGGTGTTTCTGTATTGAGTTTTTGATGCACGAAGTGAAACAAGTAGGGTCATACCAGCTAATAGACCCTGAGCATTGTTAATAATTCACTTCTTTATCTTTAAAACTCACAGCGTGCTGTCGCAGTATGCTTCGGGCCGTTGTCCATCTGCACTGTGAGGTGCCATGCAATTACTTTACTGCATATGGCTGAATCCGAGGACTGTACACTTCACAATCCATCTGACTGCTTTTGTCTTGTGTCACATAATCAATAAACACCAGTGACCCAGCGCCATTGGAAACAATACATACCCATACATCACACTGGTGAAAGTGATGTAGTATTAGTAGTTCAAATAATAAAGAGATCCAAGCCTTTTCTTTATTTTTCTCTACCTAACATTCCAGTACAGGTTCCACCGCTTGGATAGATGTTGTGAAGAGGTTCCGTCAATCTTCCGCCAAAATGTACAGAACTGTTGATGCAGCCCCTCATAATGCCCCACCTATCTGACAGTTTTTTTTGTGTTTGTGTGGCCATGAGCTCTCCTGTTTGAGCTCTTTTGCTGCATATTTGTGGGTTCAACAGCTTCCAAATGGAAATGCCACACTTTGAATCAACTACAGACCTTTTTAAATTTATGAAGAGATATTTAAGAAATGGCTCCCATTTGGCCATGAAACAACTTTCAAAAGAATTGTGCAATTATCCAAAAATAGGAAAATGTGGATAAATGGTTACGATTAATTAGTGATTATTGTAATATTTTTCATAGAATCCTTAAAGTCGGCACCTTATACCCATATTCATCATATTTGTCAACTCGAAAGTGTCTTTGTATACAGCTGAAACCACAAAATCATTTGTGTTGAAAAATGCAATTCCCAGCCAAAAAAACGTCTCACACTCTCATATTTCACTGGGTCGCCTTTAGCTTTGATGACAGCATTCAGTTTGGCATTGTTTCAGTGAGCTTATTCTATGTTACTGCATTTATTTCCATCCAGAGTTGCATTAATCTGTCACCAAGATCTTGTGTTGATGATGTAGAGTTGGACCGCTGCGTGAACTCTTCCAAAGACTCTTAGTGGGTTTAAAGTCTGGACACTCCCTGCACCGCTCTTTCACAATTTGAGTCAAATGAATTCTGACATCATCATCTTTGAACATGCCCGTGCAATCAGGGAAGAAAACGTGATCATTCTGATTAGTCAGGTAGTCAGGTGACCCCATTTTTTTGCACATAACATTGCTGTACCTTTGACTAGCTGAAGCAACCTCAGATCATAAACCTGCCGTGATTGGTTGATTATCTTATAACCATAAGTACCTTATTTTACTTTCTAAAGCAGGCCGTGTGTATTTAGATTGATCTGTTTGCTGTCGGTTTCTACTGATTTCAGCATAAAGCAGTTACATGTGTCCTGTGAAACTGCACTCTGTCAGAACCTTTTGTCTAATATGAAACACTGTTTGTTAATCAGGAAGATTTTCCATATTTCATGGGTATGGGATGCCCTCTTGTCCACAGGTTTTGACTAGGCACTGCAGTGAATGGTAATGCAACTATAACTGGTCACAGTAGGTGTGTTGAAGTCCAATGTAAAACTGCCCATCCATTCACTCGACAAGTGGTTAACAATACCAGTCTGGCTGCCCAAGCAAAAAAAAAAAAACCCTCCTTATTATCAGGGCAGTCAGTCCTGCTGGTGACTCATTCAGACACATTCCCCAGGGGTTCAGTATTGTGATGGATCTCTTGTCACAAAGCTGTCAGCCTGTCGGTGTTTGTGTTTGTTTCATAGCTAGGGCACACGAGCAAGTGATTTGTTTAGTAGCATTGCAGACAGAGGAGAATATCACCACTCCTATTCATTAGCATGCTGCAGTGTGGAGAGAGAGCAAGCTGCTATCAGATCAGGGAAAGCCATGGCTGGAGAGCAGAGAAAAACATAGTTATGGATAAATCTTAGCAAGTGCAGAGATGTGGGCTGGGGGCAGCCAAAATGCCTCACAAATTGGTGTTATTTTCAAAGATAATCAGTGTATGATTTATTTAATTCATGGAAGATTACATTTCCTTCTAATACAAGTCACTCCTTAAATAAGAAGCTGTTAAGAAATGTAAAAATAGAAATTTTTTATGTGATGATATATTAAAGAAGTGTGCAATGATATCTTGGCTGTTTTATGTGTTTTGTAATGACTTGTTTTGAAATAACTAATGACGGATAATAAAATAAGCCAAAATTTAAGATGCAAAAAAAACCCCAGCCATTCACCAGCTGTCCCTCTCCTGTGTGTGTTTGTGGGGGGGGGGGGGGCACTGAAGCACATGTGGTGGCATGTGTGTGCTGTGTTTGTGTGTCTACAATATCAGTGTGAACTGTATGTGTGATGTATAGCAAGCTGGGCAAAGAGAGATGTTAAATGATCGTTTCTGCCTGCGTCAGCAGTTTTGTGGGGTGGAGGAAAGATGAGGGGGAGAGAGAGAGGGAGAGGAGAAACCAAGAGAGGAAGAGGGAGAGAGCAATATCAGTAAACAGGTGCCAGCTCCATGCTCGCTCTCACAGTGTACATGAGAAGCTGTTTTTACTACAGTAAATATACTGCCCTTTGTCTTTTATTGTATGCAAAACTGTGAAAGGAGATTCAAGGAGAGGGAATCAGGAACTCACAATAGCCAGTCAAGCAATGATGGGGAATTTAGACATTTAATGCTCCCAGCATCATTCTTATATACAAAAGCATACTGCACCAACATCCTTGCTTGGGTACCAATTCTGTCTGCTGCAGCGCCTGAACAGTGGAGAGGGAGGAGGGAGCATAGAGAGAGAGAGAGGGGGAGAGAGAGGTAAACAAGTAAGAGGCAGCTTTTCCCTCATGCATGTTTTAGTTTTTTAGTTTTTTCTTTTCTTTTCTCTGGTTTCGTGGACTGTGTGTATGTTTATGAGTGATGGTGTGATTGGCTGTGGGGATGACGGGTTCGCTGTGCAACCTGGTGATCCTACACAGATGGACACGCAGCAGGACCAGGAGATACTGAGAAATTAAATGCTGGAAAAGGAAACGAAATCAATGCAATGTGAGGAGGAAGAGCTGACTTTGATTTAAAGCGGCTCAAGCTATTTCTTAACTGACTGTCAGTTCATCCCTTTTTAATCTTTGTTGACGCGCGCATGTTACTGTGTGTGTGTGTGTGTGTGTGTCAGGGTGGGTGGGTCGAAGCAGTTTCACAATACATTAAAGCAGTGAACAGAAGAGAGATGTAGGGAAGGAAAACAACTGAAAAAGAAGGAAAACCTGTTTGTTTGCTGTTATCCTTTTCTTCTCCACAGAAACGAATGGAGACCAGAAAGGAGGAGAGCAGAGGAATTGAACGGAAGAAGTGAGAGAGCAGGAGAGTGCAAGCATCAAAGCAGGAGCGAGAGAGAGGGAGGGAGGGAGAGAGAAAGAGAGCTGCGCTGCAGTAGCATCCCACAGCAGACGGATGAGGACTGCCGGTGTGTTTGTGTGTGTGTGACTGCACTGCTGAAGAGGAGGAGGAGGCAGAGGGTGAGCACGCTCGCACACTTTGCAGGGCCATAGAGGAGCACACAGCGGCAGCGCTAGTGTTGGCCCACGCCAGGTAAAGTGCCAGTGCCGTCGATCCGCAAACCACTGCTGTAAGATCTGGACACGCCAACGCCACCGAGACCCCGACTACCAACGCCATGGCACAAGCGGCCAAACATCTTCGTAAGAACAAGGATTTAGAAGCTCTAGCAGAGCAGGAGCGCAAAGAGAAGGAGGAGGAGAGGGTCAAAAAGAGGAGTCGGTCACGGGATAAAAAGCGCAAGGTACTGGGATATTCACAGGTGGGGTAGTCAGGGGTGGGGTGGGGCAATGGGGTTGGCGTGAGGAGGGGAGGTGTAGCCTGGAGAAGGGGGCAGGAAGGTTGAGACGCCCCCCTCACTTCTTCTTGTTCTTCTGTCATGCTATGGTCAGGGGTGCTGGGGCACACATGGAAACCTGGTGATGAGCGTGTTTCTACTGTGTGTACACAGTCTCCCTGCACACATGTATGTCCTGTGCATACAGACACGGGGAAATGGTATAACACACTGCATGCTTTCCTACTCCTCTGGACTGCTTTATACCTGCTTTATTGACTGTCCTGTCTGAGCCGTCTGATAAGGCAGAGTAGTACTCTATCTCTCACTGTGTGACAGTCCCTCTTCACATTTCTGTCTTGTGCTCCGTCTCTTCTTTTTTCTTTGTTTTTTTACACTGCAGTAAGGTATTAGTGAGCAAAAATCTGACTAAAGTGCTGATCTTCCATGAGGACCATAACCTGCCTGTTTTTCCAAAAGCATGTTCTTGTTTTCTGTCCATTATTTTCTCTGTGTGGCACTGTAATTACTGCAGAGCAGTACCTGCAGGCTTCTGACTGAGAAGTACCAGGCAGAGCTGGCAAGGTTCGTTGTAAACAATAAATCTTTGCCCCGCCAGTCACCGACTGCAGAGAAATATCATCCAGTCTACTTTATGCCTCTGGTTGCTTGTCGCCTTTTGCTCAAACTCATTAATGAAAATGAGTCATCCGCAGATTGTGTATTGATGGCAAATTGGTCCTCGGTAACCGAGTCCAGCCGCCCTGTGAGCCAGCTCTGTGCCAGGCTGGCTGTAAACCAATCTGATGCTGATGCAGTAGAGACAAGAACACAGTACAGCTTCCACTCTCCCACAGAAGGAAGACAGGACTGTAAGGCTGATATACGGATCCGGTTTTTCTTTCTTTTTTTTGTGTGTTCTATACAGGTAGGGTGACAAGGTTATTAGGTGTATTTGAGAAAAAGACACAGAGGAAAACAGAGAGAGCTTTAGGTGAATGGAAGGTGGTATGACTCAGATACACCTGGGTGGTTTTCTGTCAGCAGGGGCTCGCTATTTAACTGTTTTTGTTGGAGAGTCAGACTCGTTGCACAGACACACACGGCACCGCGTAGCCTGCAGTGACTGATGCGAAGGAATGAGTTAAAGTTTCATCACATTCTTCACCTGTTTAACTCATCAAGACCCGATACAGCACAG
Source organism: Neolamprologus multifasciatus (assembly GCF_963576455.1). NCBI lineage: Eukaryota > Metazoa > Chordata > Actinopteri > Cichliformes > Cichlidae > Neolamprologus > Neolamprologus multifasciatus. The sequence continues at coordinate 18,337,926 of NC_140450.1, forward strand.
GGGTACATGTGTATATTTACACAGCCTTCGTACTTAATAGCTACACACGGACATTACAACCAGAGGGTGAATGCCAGTGCACAGATGCCTTTGTGCATGTCTGGTATGTGTATGTGTGTGAGTGAGTGCAGCGTATGCATGTCTGGAAGGATGAGGTTTAAGAAGAGAGAGCCTGCAGCTCTAACCGTTGGACGAAACATGGACGAGATGTCTGACGGTGCTAATGCAGAATAACTTTGACTGAAAGAGTGTAGTTTCAGAGGATCCCATATCACTTACGTAACCATGCAGCTTAAGTCTTTCAAATAAGCTTCCTCACTCCTTTCCACCTCCCCTCTCAATCTCTCTTCCTTTTTTAAACACCGGCTTATAGCATTCCTGGTTTCTGGAACAGATGTTAACACTGGGGAAATTCTCTTCTCTCTTCATCTTCCTTTGTTTCCTTTCTGATGCGTGTAGCTACCTCTTCAGTTTCTGCACTCTGTGATACAGTGAGTGTTATTCCTTATCCCACTTCGTAGCTCACAAAGAAAACAGCCAACACCTGTTCTTTTTTTTGGTGGCTCAGGAGTGCTTCTATCCTTGCTTTGCACAGAAGGTCAACTCTTTGTGGCAGGACTGCATTTTTTATTTCTGAACATTTAACACTCATGAATGATCATCATATTTTTCCGGCTGCCTTTAAACAAGAGTTTGGGAGCAATTTAATCAAACATTTGTTTGTATGAAAAATCACTCTTAGCTTCTTTGATTAAGGAGTGATTCAGTTTATGGTGTAAAGGATCATTTATTGTTCTTTGGGTATTTTTTACTTTAATAGACGGAGTACAAAGCTCTGAAAGGGAGGCAGTGTTCACTGCTCTTTGGGAACATTTTGAGTCTACTGAGTATAATTGCATCAGTTTTTAGCAACATTTATTTATTTGTCTTTAAAAACATAACTTGATTTGCTAACTATTATATTTATCTTCCGTGTTGGTTTAATTTTGAGATGTTTTGGGTGGTTTGACGTACGTTGACCTTAATGATTGTTCCCACCGTGTCCCAGTGAGGACACAATGATCTGTCCTCATCATTAAAGGGTGAAAGTGCATTTTTAACTGGCTTCTCAGTGTAGTGGCATTATGCAGAACTGGTCTGTTGCTGAGCAGTTTATAATGTTGTCCTCAAATTACTTTTATTGATGAGTTTGCTCCTCTTGAAAAATGAGCATTGTCAGGATGTGAACAAAGCCCCATTGTCCCAGTCAGCACCTCTTTTCACCTCATTCAATGTGTGCGTTTGTATCTACATTTATACCTGCTTTAATGTGAAGTGGCTGAACTGGTGACAGTGGCCCTGAAGTATGAAATAGTGGTTTGTTGCATTGCTTGGACACCAGACAGTGCATTTAGTGTGGGCTGTTTACTTTTCTAGAGTTTAAGGACTGCTCCAAGTTCACTGGAAAAAAACACTGGAAATTTAGTGTATATCTAAATGGGTATTAAAGATAAAACGACCTTTTATTTATTCATTTATAGTTATTAGCCTTATTTTCCCTTGCATAAAAAAAATATTTTCAGCTTAATTGTAGTAGCAGATGAGTAAAAGCTTTTTCCTGTAAATGCAATTTTCTTTTTATCTTTTCATTTTAGTATCTCTGCTTTAACAGCATCCTGATCAAAAACAGTCTCAAGTGCTCAAAGATTGAATCAGTTTTGATATTGCACTTTTGATATTAATTATAATAAAGTATTCTTGCATTTATGAGAAGATTAAAAATGTAACATCTACTGTAATTGTAGTTTCCTAACAAAAAGATCAACTAAGCAAATTGAAGTTGGACTCTTTCTGATAATTTGTTGATTTGCTTAGTAATTATCAATGTTATGGGATCACTTATTAATTCTCAAATGGTTAATGTACCCACTGGATCCATTCAGGATGATTTTTAGAGCTGTAACCCTGTGTGCATTGAAATACATTTTCCTTGTTCCTCGTTGCCTTTAAGCACTGTTAATTTGTGTTATTATGAGTCACTTCACTTATTTAGTTTATTGTCATAGAAGTCAAATCAAAACTTCAAAATTTACCTTTGCATACCAGGAACGGAAAGAAAAATGACAACAGAAGTCAGCTTCTTAATGTCTAAATCAACATTTACTGGGAGTAACTGTTTATCACATCACTGATTGTAAATCTCTATAAATCAGAGAAATATCTAAGCTATCATTGCTTAACTGGACATTTATAGATCAAGTAAGGTGCCAAGAGTATGCGCTGGCTTGTTTAAACCAACAGTTCAAAACCCCAAGTTGTATTTATTTCTGACATAAAACAAGAAAAAACACTCGCCCCACCAACAACATCACCGGTGTTCACATATGGCTTTTATAGCTCTCATAGTCCAGAGGAGCTGAGGATTTACCCATCATCCGTTTACCTTGCAGTGCTGCTGCTCAGACATGGGTAAAAAGGTGTGGTCAAAATGTATGGCTTTTTTGTCATGTATATAGTCTAACACTGTTTTGGTTGCAGATTTCTATTGTAGCAGCTCATCGGCCGTCCTAGGGCTAAAATTCTGCAGCGTAGAGTTCTTCAAAATGCAGCACTTGTGCAGCTAATATGGCTGCCTGGGAGTACTGCAGTGTTGAAAGTGCTACCTCGGTGCCCCATGTTCATGCTACAATTTTTGTGTAAAACAGAAAAGGCAGCAGTAGATCAGCATTCCAGCCCTGTCTCTGTCTGACCTCCATAATCTCTTACCCTCCCCACCTCAAGAGAAAGCAGAGCCCTTGATGAGGTTTATGTGTGGCAGACGTGCAGAGGCAGAGGTGCTGCAGAAGCAACTAAACCCATCAGTACCAGGTCTAGCACCTGTTTGCTGATCATCCCTGTGTGCCTTTACCACAGCTGCTGTGATCAAAGTGAAGTTATTGTGATAAACCGAAATGTATTTATTCTGAAGCAGACAACTTATTGCTTTCATGTCAGATGTTTGAAGCTAGAAAATCAAAGTCTGCAGCCAGAGTAAAAGAACCTGATTGTGTGACTGTGAACGTATCCCAAATGCTCCACTTAATCCTAAACTTTGTGTATCTTTTTTCCTACCCGACAGTCAAAGTGTTGGACAACCAGAGTTGGTGTTTAATAACCACCTGAAGTCTCTGGTTACCACCTCAAGGCAAAGACAAGAGTTCTGGATCAAACCCCGATAAAACACTAAGGATAGCACAAAAACTGTTATTTAGTGACTCACTTTTGTTGTGTTTTCCTGTAGATGTAATTCTGTCACTTTTCTTCCACCTGCAATTAGTATGGCCATCCTCCTCTGACCTCTCTAATCAATAAGCCATTTTAGCCCAGTGTTTGTGAAGGCTAAGGAGATGAGCAGTTTAAAAAAATACTCCAATATTTTAAATCCAGAAACGAATTTAAAATCCTACTCCTCAGATATAAGATCTTGAATAATCAGGCCCATTCTTATCTTAAAGACCTCCTAGTACTACCCCAATAGAGCTCTTCTCTGCTGGTTTTATTCCAAAACGGAATGGGAGGGAGAGCCTTCAGCCTTCAAGCCCCTCTTCTGTGAAACCAGCTCCCAGTTTGGAGTCTAAATACTTCAAGATTAGGTTTAAAACCTTCCTTTTTGGCAAAGCTGAAAGTTATGGCTGGATCAGGTGACCCTTAATCCTTCCTTAGTTGCAATAATAACACTGCAATAAGTGTAAAAGGCTGGAGGATTCCCATGATGCACTGAGTGTGTCTTCTTCACTCACCCTTTTCCCTCACCATGTGTTTACATACCAATAATCTGCATTTAATCATTAGTTTTTATTAATCTCTGGCTCTCTTCGATAGCGAGTCTTATGTCCTTTCTTCCTCCTCTCATACCCAACCGGTCGCGACAGGGAACTGCTTTATGGTATCATTGTATTAGACCATGAAACTCAAATTTCAGGCATGTCTGTATGTGTGATAATCCAGTATAATACGTGTGTGTGTGTGTGTGTGTGTGTGTGTGTGTGTGTGTGTGTGTGTGTGTGTGCGGGTCTGCGGCCCGGGTGGCCCTGTGGAACCCCTCAGACAGATGACTCAGCAGGCCAAGTCTGAGGCACTCAGTCATGTTGATGCAGCCTTGGAATGAGCCTGACTGAGTCCAGCTATACAGCAAGTATTGCTGGGGCAGGGAGGCCAGGAGCCGCAACCTACTTTCCTTTAATTAAAGCAGGAATGGGGCACGTGATGCCAATTCACCAAGTAATGCCTTCTGCTTCTCCCTTTCTCCCCCTTTAACATGATGAAATTTATTTATGACCTAGCAGAGACTAAGTGACTCTTAAAGCAAATACCCAAGCACACTCTTTCAGGTTCATTAGAGAGGAAAGCTCCCCTACACAAAAAAGATGGCATCCATTCTTTGTTAAAATAGAAAAAAATAATTGAGTGAACACGAGTAAAATAGCATCAAGCATCCAGCAGGCACTCATCCCTGCAGGAGTTCGGCTTCCCTCAAACTCCAAAGCCCGTGGATATTTTTAAATTGTTGACGAGGGATCAAGATTTCTCACCGTGTTGCCAGCTTCAACCTCACTGCCGTGATTCATTCTCTCATTTGGGTAAAAAAAAAAAAGGATGACACAATCATCTGCACCTGCTGTAAGAAACGAAAGCTTGATGCATGTTTTTGATAATCACCATAAGCCTGGGAGGTAGAGACCATTTATTGGTGTGTTGCCTGGCTGATGATTGTAAATGAAGCTGAGCTGACACGTAGGACTGCAGTGCTTTCAGAAAAGCATTTGTCTCCAACAGAGGTGTGTGTAAACCTCCAAAATTACGAGCAGCAGCATCTCTGTGTGCTTATCCTCCCTCTGCACATGAAGTGATGTGTCATATTGAGAGGGGCTTCCTTAGATTTTCCTCTCAGCCCCCCCCCCCCCCCCCCCCCCATCTTCTCTCTATCACCCTCCTTGGCCGATTGCGCTAATCTCTTCTCTCAATTGTTATTCTGATAGTGCAGCCGTTACGTAACTGCCTAAAACAGGAATTGAGAAATCGGGGTTATTGAAATGGATCCTCATCATTCCCAAATAAGAGCGAGAGTGAGAAAGACAGAGAGAGAAAGAATGAGGTGATACCATCGGAGAGGAATGTGATAGTCATTGCTGGACAGCTTGTTGTGGAAAAGGGAAAGCTTTCAGTTCCCGCTACCCAACCCAGGCTCTTTCCCTTTAAGCTCCTTCTTGCTGATGAGGGAGAGGAGAGAGGAAAGGACAGTGGGTGGGATAGGGAGCTTAGTGCGGTTTCATGTCCAGGTACTCGGATTCCTGCCTTTATATCCTCAGACTCTGCAGCATCTCATACAGTGAGATGTATGAGAGCCTCTGCAATGTGCAGCCTATCATTTGCAATATTGATTTGTTTTACTTTGTCGAGTAGAAAAAGATTTTATTCGTCCTCCATGTTTGAGTTTTACAAAACTAGCCATGTGTAATGCATATATATATATATATATGTATGTGTGTGTGTGTGTGGGCATGATCCTGACCCTATATATCTGTAAATGAAGTTTCTGTTTTGTAAATGAAGTTTGCAGTTCATGTTCACATGAGGACAGTAATTACTGACTTTTTCTCTAGTGGCAATCTGATGTTTATAGTTTTTATTTAAGAGTATATATACTGATGGAACTTATTTGGGTGTAAACTTCAGTTAAGTATGCAACTTACTCTTGTTCGCAGTGCTAGCATGCTTTAATACCAAACTAACATGGCCAATGTTATAAACATCATTAGATTGTCATTGTAAGCATGCAGGTTTTAGACTTTAGCTAAAAGATGTTGTGTGTTTGTCTGTTTATGGTAAACATGTCAAATTGCTTTGTGTGTGGGGGAAGCACCATATGTGTCTGTGACTGTTTGTGAATGTTTGGTGTGAAGATGAGTGATAAAACTGAAGGAATATAGCCAAGGGTTAGAGCCGGAGAAAAGGATAGTGAAAGCAAAAAAGGAGTGAAATATCAGAGGACTGTGGGTGACCCCAGGGTGACTCTGCACCTTTTTCCTCTGGATTGGATGGATGGTGTCTTATTTGCCCAATTGATATGATGATTCTTGTTTTTTTCTGTCGACCGGAGGGAAGAGAAATAATTCAATTCAAAACACAGAGGTACACTAGGTCATTACAGCGGCATAGCTTCCCAGCTATAATTCTCTGTTCCCGTTCTCTGAGTGCGGACAATAGAGAATGTCTGGTTCATTTAATAAGATGAGCAGGAGAAGATTGAGTTCTGAATTTTCTGACTGGATTAAACCTGCAGGTGGTATAAAATGTAGTATGGTAAAAAAGCCCAACAAGAGCTCAAGGTTTTCTTTTAGTAAGTGTTCTTTTGGAGTTCGATATGAAGATGGTACAAGACCAGGCCTTGGCTGGTGTCTCAGAGTATCGCCGTATGCTCCCTTATGACAAATCTTACTGAGTGGAGTGCAGATTTCTTGAGTCATCTGATCCTCGTGTGTCATTGCGGTGTTGTAGCATCATGGACCTGTTATTAAAAGCTTAGCCATTCGTAACCCTCTTCATCTGAATCCCCTGGAGTTAAAGTGGTGTCACTTTGATTTGTTGCTCTTTAATTCTCACCCAACCCAGCATGCACAGTTTTGCTCTCCTCTACAGGAGAATGGACACTGATCAATCTGAGAGCAAAACGTGACAGCCATAATAACCTTCATTCAGACTTACTTAGGCATGCAGCATCTGTACTTTTTTGTCTTTGCTGAGTCTTTTATCTTTTATAATTCCTATGTTTATATGGATGATCTCATATGTAGAGTGAGAGACAAACGCAGACACTCAGGAGGGATGACGGGATGAACAGAAAGCAAGTTGTTTATTTGGTTGATGTAATAGTCAAAAAAACAAAGGTAAATTCTCAGAAATGCTGGAGTAATGCAGGAAAACACAGAGGAGGGGGAAACAGACTCTGACAAGACTGAGAGGAAAGACGGGACTATTTATACACAATGGGTAATCAGGGAAGTGGTACTATCCAGGGGAATGAGACACAGATGAGGGTAATCACACAGGTGACTGCAATCCATTACAAGGAGACAAGATGGGAAATAAAGGGGAATGCAAGAAACAAATAACTTCAAACTAAAAGAGGAAGTAAATAAGGAAACACGGACTTGTGAGTAACTTAAATTAAGCAGAAAGACACAGGAGGAAGACACAGAGATGATAAAAAAAATTGAAAACATCTGTTAACATTTAAGCATTGTAAACAGATGTTTACACTTCCACTTAAGCATCTCAATCTACTAGGGAAGATTATTTCATGTGATTAAAAACTCTAAAAGAACTAAGTTAACGTTTGTGATGAAATATTTATGCATTTTTTGCTAAGGGAATATTTCTTTGGTAAGCACTAGCTCTAATCATCGCCACTCACAGTAGAGTTACGGTGTCAGTACAACACATGTTAATGGTGTGAAATGGTGCAGAAACCTCTGACGTTTACATATCAAAATGCTGGCAAACACAAATAAATGTATCCAATTAGATATATATATATATATATATCCACACTGCATTCAGTCATTTTAACATCCATCCTTTTTTTAAACTTATTTTAAAACAGACAAAGCTAAAATACCTTCTCCTATTACACCTATATACACCTATTCATTGAAAATAATCCTCATATAATCATAATCCTATTTTTATTAATGGTCTTTATGATACTTCTGTAATTTACAGACACCTGTAACTAATTGATTTTAATGCACATAGTTAAGAAAGAAAGAAGTCTGTCACAATCACAGTTGATTGTCTGTGACAGATTGAAGACAGGATTGTATTGAAAGGTAGTCCTCTGTTATTCGCAAATAAGAGATAAATAGGAACCATCAGTCTTTCTATTGCTGCCCAGCCAAACTGATTAATCAGGCAAGACAGGAAACCAAAACCAAGGGTCATGAACTGCGCATAACCTTTGTGGAGATGGGAGACCCTTATAGAATCATCAGGGCACGTAGAGTGGACAAAAGGACGCTATCGCTAACAAAATGGCACATGACACGCTGCTGGGAGCCTGCAGACATCTGTGTGTTGAGGAAACCTGGCACCAAACATCACTTCATCAATACAATCCCTGCTTCCAAGCACAGCAGTGGCAGCATCGCGTTGTGGGGATGCTTTTCTGCAACGGGGTCAGGAGACTAGTGAGGACAGAAGGAAAAATATACATAAATCCTTATTGACGATCTTTTTGTGAAGAGGTAGCTATGTCAGACAGCTGTGAAGGTTTATATTCAAAAATACAATGACCACAAGTAAAACACATGGAGTGGTTTACGCCCAGCATCATTTCCTGAGAGACTAAAAAATGTCTGTACACCGACACCAGTGCTCAACCCCTACAAGCATGAGCAGTTCAAGGTGAATGACGCAAACTTGAAACAGAAGAGTGCAAGCTTGTATGATCATTCCCAAGAAAAACAGTCATAGCTGCCAAGGCTACTTTAACAATGACTTTAGTGAAGAGTCTGATTAGTAGAAAAAATGTGATATTATTTTATTATTTTCCTATAAATGTGTATAATATTCTTAAAATAACATTTGCTTGTCATTGTCTAGTGTTCAAATGCACTGTTTTCATGTAAACACACGTCACAGTCATATTACAGTCATCCAAAGTACCGTGGCAGGTTTGGGCAGCTATGGTAGTGGTCCTATTAAATGTTGACTTGAATTCATATTTGGCATATTTGTGTGATTTCATTATTTACTTAGAATTGATTTTTGTTATTTTTTTTTTAATGTCTATGTGTTTAATTGTTTTCTTGCTCGTGTGTCTCTTTATGAGGCCATGTGTTCATTGAACAGAGGCACGTGGGTTGTCTTGTGGCGCAGGATTTACAGGCTAGCTGGGAGGATAGCGGTGTCACCCGGCCTCTAATTGGCTGACCCCAGAGATTTTTCTTGAGTAAATGCAGAGCAAGGTGTCCACCCCCTTTCTCTTCTTCGTCCCTGCTAGAGTAAATTCCTCCATCCATCCCATTACCATTTCCCCCCTTTTAGTGCAGACCACTACCCCTACCCTCTTCCCCGCTCTCTGCCACAGTTGCTTGCAGCATTTTGCAACACTGCAAGATCATGGATTCGATTCCTAACAGCTCCCTCTCTTCTCTCTCAGTTTCTGAGATTGCGCTAAACTCTATAGATCCACATTAAGAGAAAGAGAGAGAGAGTGAAGCAAGGGAGATTAAGTGAGCAACAGTGAGAGGAAGGAGGGAGGGATGGAGTCACTTTTACTGTAACGACAGCCTGGTGTTTTCTGTCAGCAGGAAAACGGAAGTGTGGTGTGTGTAGACGGGGAATAGTCGACTCCCACAACACACATTTGTAAAACTTTAGATCTTATATGATATATTGTTTAAGCTGCTTTTAACCCATCCTCAAAAGTACACTGTGTTAATTACGGCTTGGGCTGAGGAGGAAGGCGGTGAGTCCTTGGACACTGTACTGGTATCAGCTCAGGGTGAAGGAGAATCTGCATGTGTGCAGCATCCTTACAAGGTCAGCAGCACCTCGTACTTGATCACATGTGAGCACACATGTTTGTAGACTCAAGACACACACACACACGCACACACACGCGCGCGCGCGCACAGACACACACACACATCTACTGTCAGCCAGCCCTTAGTCAGCACAGTGCCGGCTGCTCTGTAATGGAGTTGGACGTTGCCACCTAGTGTTAATGTAGAGACTTTCTAATCATGATAGAAAAGATGATATCTCATTCACTTTGTGTTCCTCAGATAATTTCTGGATTCCCACTTCTACAGCTCACTTCTTCTTAATAAATCATGATTTTAAAAATGCCCGTATCCATAAGAGTCTTTTTCAAGAATCCTTTTCAAGCTATTTGTGAATAAAGTCCTTAAAAGGAAAGTAAAGCTAAACTTCTGCTCTCAGTGATAGTTTGATCTGCCTTCTCTTGATCGCTCTGCTACTCTGGGGTAGTGTGTGTGTGTGTGTGTGTGTGTGGGCATGATCCTGACCCTGCTGAACGCCAACAGCTGGCCCAGTGACGGATCTAATTATGTCTGTCAGAAACACAGAAACGCAGTCCTCTAAATGTTGCCTGCACAGTAACATTACATGCTCTTAGCCACACATCCATATTAGAGTGCCATTACAACTACATGCAGCACTGAAAATCTTGTTTGTTCACCGGCACGCAAAGAGCCCGACAGATCCATAAAGAACTCTTGCTAATTTTTATTGATGGCTGGAGTTAGATACAGACGACACTACATTCATCGTGTCCCCATCTCCTTTTCCGCTCCTTTCTTAGTCTACTCATAGACTGCCTCACTTCTGCAGCCACTATTCTTTTCACCCTTTCCTCCCTTACAGAGTCTTAACTAAAGCAGAATATAGTGTAGCCTTAAGCAGTGCAGGACAGTTAGTGTGGTGGTAATGGAGAAAATGTTTATCAGAGCATAGAGCACTTTGAATTTGGCCTCAGCACTTCCTTAGGCACAGACCTTTAATTGCTACATATTGGTGAAAAGCTTGAGAAAGTATAAGAGTGAGCATGTTGTATATTCTGTGTGATCGAAATATAATTTTCATCAATGTTGTGCCCGAGTCCCCTGTTTTTAATTTAAAAAGAGATCAATGACAGATGTACGGCAGATAGCGATGCTGTGGTTTGTGCCTTTCCAATTGTAGAGCGTGTGGCAGATAGTCATGGAATAAAAAGCTCATGGAGCTCATGTCTGTATCTCCTGAACACATATGACTGACATCTTTGGTAAATGTTTGTAATGGTTAAGATGGGTATACAAAGTCTGGTGTTACTGCTGTAAGCGCTTTAACTCGTGAGCTTTAGATAAACAATATAAAAACTGTGTGTGTAGAGCTGCCTTTCCATGGGAGCAGTTCTCCTCAGAGATCAAATGATTCACTCATAAGCTGATGGACAAAATGAATCTAAGACAATTTCATGACTTAATCGAATGAGCCAGCTGTACAGTTCAGTCTTCTACTATAAACCTAATATATAAAGTTTATTCAGAATATTTAAAAGTACAAAATATAATTCATATTTGTTAGGGGAAAAGGTGATATTGTATATGTAATCAAATTTTATACTTGAAAGGGAAGAGCTATAAACTTGTATAGGTCTACGTCTTCCTCTCTATTAGTAAATGACAACAGTCATTTACTGAGTCGTTCCTTTCAAACAACCTGTCCCACATGTGCATTCATACCTGCGTACATGCTTAGAATTTATATATGCAAACATGCATTCACTTACACAGATACATATTTACTTAGAGTTGCTCAAACATGCACTCACTTACATAGTGCAAAACCCCATGTTCAACAGACAGATACCTACAGAGACAGTACTGTGCAAAAGTCTTGAGCCACTACAGTTCCAAGAAGCCAGACTTTCTTGTGATCTGTCGAAGCCGTACTGAACAATAATTCTCCAGGCTTTCCGAACGTCCCTCAAAGGGCATTCAGGGGAATGTTTTTTTTGTTCATTTGTTAAGCCAATTAAGACTCTCCTATGAATCATTCGAGCATTAAACCCCCCCCCCCCCCCTCCACCTAACTCAAGGGGATATACTGGTGTTGTGTCTGCACATAGCAGACAGCTTGGCAAAGAAGGTTACTTAGTGCCAGTGTTACTACCAGCTTGTCACAAAACACATCAATTGTTCTCTTTAATCAAACATTTGAATCTACAATAAATGCCAAAATAAGTTCTACATCAGAGTATTCGTGATTCCCAAATAGAGTTATTAGTGGTAAATTTTGATGATCGCTGATATTACTGAGCCTAACCCAGCTGGCTGAATAAACCAGATATCTGACTTCACTTTAGTGTCTGAGATTGTGTAGGTAGTGTTTAGTACTTTAAATGAGACTCAGCATTTATTATATTTATTTATTGACTCTTAAATTTTTTAAACTTTCAGTTTAAAATGCAAAACGCATCCATGTCCCTCTCATGTTATCCTTCATCTCTTGTGTTTGTCCTTGCTCAGGAAGCTGAAGGTTATCATAAAAAAACTTCCCTCACAGACTTGCTGTTCTCCCATCATTCACCAGTTTTCCTGCCCCACATCCCGCACCGTCACTTCATCCCAGTCGGTTCTGCATTTTGCTGAGTCGATGAAACTGAATCTATCGCAACACTTACTCCCTTGTTTTCACTGCTCCATTTACCCCATCACCCTTTTCTCCGATCTTTCATTTTTCTCAGTATTCTTCAAACCTTTTCGATCTCAACAACTTATTTATATTTAACAGGATTCCTGTTTTATCTCATGCGTCACATCGAGCTGAATATTAATGTGCCAGACTGCACGATATATTAATGTTAAAAATCTCACAGCATGCAGCTGGGCTAAACCAGTTAAATTCTCAACTTGAGCTTTAAGTGTTTACTTTCACTTATTTGAACCAAATGTCCAAATATGAACTAGATTCAGCATTTCCTCTGTGTGCTTATTTTCGGGATTCGCATGCTAGTTTTTTTTACACGCTTGTAACATCCTTGAACTTCAGCCCTGCTGTTGTGTAATGTGCTCAGAATACCTCACTACTTAGCAGAGGTGTATGCGTGAGTGTGAAAATCTCCTCGGTGTGCAGCAAGCAGTTCTGCTGAGTAAAAATCCTTTCTGTGTGGCTTAAACAGTTTTAATCCCAAATATCTCTGTGATGTTAGGCACAGTTTGGGTTTTTTTGTTTGTTTGTTTGTTGTGAGCTGACAGCACTGGTGTCATATTTATCTGTTTTAAGTTTTGTTTTTCTAAACTTTAGTAAACCTGATGAAAATATATATTGTCCACAGAAAAGTTATTTATTGTAAAACCGAAGCGTATTGAACCACTGGAAGATTAAAACTGTCAACCAAATTCAGCTTCTTTACCTGCTGTTACCTTGCTAACTGATGTGGGTGCAACAATAACCGACTGTATGGCTGCAAGTAAGGATGAATATATGCGCTGCCACCAAAGATATGGCTCAGCACAGCAACTTAGACATCTGTAGTAAGATTAATGAGAAATATTCTTAGTTGCATTTTCAGATGGTGCTGCATGGATGAGTCTGAGAACAATAGAAGTTGGAGGGAGATGTGTACTGAAATGAATGTGGTGTCACAACTCAGATGCGGCGCTATAGTCTGGCGAGCCATCCAGATGTTTGTCCTTGATTGCCTGAAGAAACTGCATCTAATGCGTGCGTGTGATTTGGATTATCAGGATTGACGTATTTCATTCCTTGAGGATGGATTAATAGCGGGGATGAGCTGGTCTTAGCTCCCTCTGCTGGTCAGAGCGAGGTCAGAGCTCGTTTACATTCAGCTTCACTATGACTTGGTTGGGATCTAAAGCAGTCTGACAGCACAGTGTGATGCAGTCACTCACTCTCAGCCAGGTCAGAGATCATCTTTGAAATGCGACGAGAGGACAGGAAGTGTGAAGGACTCGCACTTCCTTCACAAGGAATCGATTGCATTGTGTTGTGTTGCATAGGATGCCTGGAGGACTCCATCTTTATCCGACACACACGGTGTCACACATTGCCCCAGATACCAGCAGAGCGTGCAGTACACACACAAGCTGTGTTCACACCCGCCTCTCCCTCTGATCCAGTGCAGCAATTCAACGCTGTTCTGCAACACTGTTACGCAGAGTCATCAATTATTCATTAAAGATTTCTGCACTCGTTCAGTCATGGGCTTGATAGACAGGAAGATGGAAGGGTAGAGAAGTTAAAAATTCATATAATTTCCCCAAAACCTCAGCAAAATGGAATATTTAGTGAGTTATTCTGTAAAACTCTTTAAATGGAATGATGACTGATTCTAATACGTATAAATGACTTTAAATCAGTGGCTATTTTGACAGTATATGATCTAAATGATGTGACTTATTTGTCAAATGGTGCAAAAGTTGCCTCATTGTTAGTAAATCATTGCTATTTCTCTGCAACTCAACCCGTGGCTTCATCTTTTCTGCATATACAACTTGGGTGCATCCTATAAATAACCACAGTATATTATTTAGGACAGAGTGGTGATGGCTTTTTGTAAGTAAAGGTTCTCCTCTGGGTTGTTTCTTGTTTTAAATACAGAATTAAAAAATGTCTTTGAGCAGATAGTTAAGGACAGCAGGGGTTTGAAGGTTCATTTGCTCTTAGGACATGGTCAGGAAAGGACAACCTAACAGAAAAAGAAGGACGTTATTTAAGGGAACATCCATGGATTGGTACCCAGTGTGCCCTTCTAGATGTTCTGCAGACCTCATGAATATGGACATGTGTGACTGATTGATCGTTAGGGAAGTGCCAGGCAGTGAAAGAGACTATCAGAGCAAGGAGCAGATTTAGACATTTTATAGAGGGATACTGCCAGGGAGGTGAGCGGAGGATACAGGTGTATGGAGCCGGAGCAGGAAGACACAAATAAATACTGACGGCCTGAGAGTTTTCTAAATGTCTACCTGCTTGGATGCGCATTTGTAATTGCTGTCCAAGAAGCCGTATTTCAGTGCAGAGCTTAAAACAGTAAGTCTAATGGTGTGTGCGCTTACTGTCAAAGTGGAGACAGATTAGTGGAGGCAGGTCTGGCACTGTGTGGTCTACAGCACTGCGGGGTCATGAATGATTTAATGGGAGGAGAGGTAAGTTTCGTCCTTTGCCTCTGCAGATGCATACAGGCATTTATGATCCGGAGAGATGCTGATGGATATATAGACCTCCTTATTTAATCTGTTGATATTGGCATGCGTGGCATTTAAATGATGTTCAGTTGCTACTAAGAAGCTTTACATCATCACCATCAATTGTCTGACGCTTGCTGACCCATGCTTTCATGTTGATCACTCCAAATTCTCGTGCTGCCATCTGTAAATCGAAACCGAAATTGTTGACCAATTTTGGTGAGCCTGTGTGAATTTTAGCTTCACTTTCACTTTGTTCTTAATGGACAGAAATTGCACCTGTTATTTTGGTGCTTGGTTTGAACTTCAGCAGGTGTTGTCGACCACGTATTCATGTAGCTGCCATGTGATTGGCTGATTGTGTATTTGTGCAAACAGCCATTTGAATAAAGTGTCTGCCGAGTGTTTAATATAATTCAGTAAAGGATGCTTGTTTTGATTGCCACAGATTTATCTGCACTGAAGCAAGTAAGAAGGAATAATACCAACTCATCATGGTTGGTATTATTTTTTGGTGATAAATCAGTTTATTGTTGTTATAACTGGTTTAAGTTTCATAAATTTTTGTTAATTCAAAGAAATATCAGTTATCTGAGCCAAAAACAAAAACACAGAGTTAATGTACCCATTTTCTCAAATCGTGCGTTATGAGGCGTCATTACATAGTTTGACCAGCAGAGCGCTGACAGTATGCTACTCCTATTTACACCTTATTGAAATAATCTGTATGTATACAGTATACAGATCAGTGTTATCAAAATCATATTAATTCATGGCCAACACAGAACTCAAAGTGATCTCAAGTCTCTACATTTTTAGCTCATTTGGCTGAAGGAGTGATGAAGAGGTGTCTGATGTCCACAGTTTATAAGAATCACCATTTCTTCCAGGGTATTGGTCAGATTTTAGTGAAACTTGCACACATTGCACAAACATCTGATGGATCGTAAACCAGACGAGCTACTACAAAAGTCTCATTCTGGTTTGATTTCTCTTAGTGTAAAGAAGTCCATCCTGGATATGTTCACAATAATGTTTCACTTTATAAATTGGATCAAGAACACATATTTTTCAATTGGTTAATGTACGAGGGTTTTTTTCTATGTCTTAGTATTTTAAGTTTTGATTCTATTTAAGTGTCACAGTCTGCCGGGGCAAGCCGTGTGGTAACTATTTAGGACCCGGAAGCGGCAGCTCTGGTGCAGGTGAGTATTTATTTACAAAAGAAAATACAACAGAAATGACGCGGGTGAAGCTGTAACAGAAAACCTAAACTGGGCAAACTAACAAAACAAACCAGAACAAAGATGCAGGGAGGTCCGGGGAAATATACACAGAGAGATGGATGGAGAAACGCAGGGAGACCGAGGGGAAACAACACAGACGAACCAGCAACGACTAAGACAGAAGACACGACTTAAAACACTCAGAGAACACAGGGAGATTACACACAGGTGGGAGTGATTAACGTGACGAGACTAGGGAGGCAAACTGAAAACACTCACATAAGACGCAGACCTTCACAATAAAACAGGAAACACACACGCGAAAAGACAGACTAGGAAACGCGGACTTAACACAGGAATAGATGGGCAGAACAGAATACACTAAACAGGAGGAACAACAGAACCAAAATCACTAATAGAAAACACAAAACGCTGGGTCAAAAGGACCCAGGATCATGACATTAAGGTTGATTTGTTTTTATTTTACTTCACCGATTTGATTATTCTTATTTTTATTACTCTTGTTTTTATGACACTATATTTTGGTTTTTGCCTTCAGGTTATTATCATTATTGCCTCCTCAGTGTTTTTATTTGGGTTCTCTTGTTATTTCCTGTTTTACTTCATAATTAGTGGCTTCGTGTGTCTTACTTTGAGCTTCCCTCCCTGTGATTGTCTTGATTATGTTAACCTGCTGCTTCCAGCATTATCCTCTACCAATTCACACAAACACCAAACTGTGACACTTCAACCTGAACTCATGCTCTATTTATTTACATTTCCATCCTGTCTAAGGTTGTGTTTGAGCCTGCTAAGAAGAGTGCAGTCAAAGTTGTTGCACAGTGTTGGGAGCTTTTGTTATTCTACCCAGTTTAAAAGCTCTGCAATAAAAGAACAGTTTGATATTTTAAATCTCCATATTTCCTGTGAATTTTAACCTGTTAGCACTGCTGTGTATTATCTTCACTGAGCGGGACACTCCTGTGATGTTGCTCTATCGTACCATGTCTTAGATATTTCCAACAGGAGCTCGCGAGCTTTTTCAGAGCACGCTGTTTCCTTTCTCATTTTGAATTACAGAACTAATTGCTGATTTGCCAGTTCACTTACTTTGATCCAAAATATTTGTACCTGGTATCCCACCTCTCACTGATGATAATTTTTTTTCAGAGTATTTTCCCACACATTGTGTTTCCCAGTGAAAACACGCCGCCTCTGTAGGGCCAACAGTATATCACCTTTTCGCTTTTCACTGTTTTTCTCCCTCTTGACCCCTCTTATCGTGTACAGCTTCACTTACAATGTGCACTCTCATCACATCCAAAAACCTACTGCTCTCTCCCCTCTCCTTTGTACTTTTCCCCCTGTTTCTTCGCAGCTCTCCAGTTTCTAAGATGCTCAAATCTTTTTTTACTCTCTGCTGCTTTTCTTTCTCTTTAGCCCTTGAACTGACCCCAGCCTTTCCATGTGCGCCTCTTTATACGTCTTCAGTGTGGACAACCCCCTTAAGCCATACTTACCCGAAAAATCCCAACTCAAGTGCTCTCTTCCTGTTTCAGTGGGTCCTGCTGAGGGTTAGGGACTTCTTTGTGGTCGGTATGTGTCTCCTTTAAAAGGGGAAAACATGCTTTGTGAGAACAGAAATGTATTTTTCTTCTCAGGCCACAGGTGTGCATCAGTGTAGAGAGCTTATTGTAAGTGTGTTTTCTTGTTCAAATAGTGTGAGAGGGAAGTTAATTTAGATACTGAGTGACAGGGGTTTGTGAGTTCACTGTCGGTGTAACACAAAGGCATCTGTAGAAACTATGCGATCCCCCAGAAAGGATCGTCACGGGTTTGTTGAAGTCATTTTTTACTTTGAGGTCCACATTGGCCCGTTTCATTTCTCAAGGCCACCATGCAAAGGATCTGCACGTAGATGATGTCCAAAAACTGAGAAGACGGTACTACAGAGAAAAAAAAAAGGCTCATAACTAGGGATGGGTACCGGTATCCGGTGCCATGATGGCACCGGTTCTGACATAAACGGTAGTAACCAGACCGAAAAGCAGCGCACATTTCGGTGCTTTATTTCGGTGCTTTTTTTTTTACTGAGATGTGATACACTTTGAATTCTAGCAAATCATTTTACGTTTCCGGGGATAGTAGGCGGGTCCAGGTACGTACGTTCTTTTAGAGCAGAGCTACAGATTAAAAATGCCCAAGGCAAAGCGGTCAAAAGTCTTGTTGTACTTCACAGCAAAAGATGCAAACTCAGTAGCCTGCAACAAGTGCTTTAAGGTGATACTGTGGAAAGGAGGTAACACCTGAAATCCGATGAAACACCTGGCGACGCATAGCGTTTTTTTTAAAAGCCGAAAAATGCGCCGTATTTGATAGCTTGCTGCGAGACCTCACACCGAGCGCATCTACTGCAGGTGTGGTGCCTGTTATCGGACGAAGAGTTAGCAACATCCCCCAAAAAGCTGAAGAGTAGAGTCCTGGCCCCTAGCCCTGCCAGTGTAGCAGAAATGATGAGGATGATGATGGCAGCAGCAGCCGTTCTTCTCTGCGTGAGTAGCTTAATGTTGTTCGTGTATAATTTACGTTGAGTAGGCTGTAGCACTCTCGTGTGATGCGACGAGCCAATAATCACTCCCGATGTTAGTCCGCTGTGAAACTTTAATGCGTACTCCAGCACACGACAAAACACACAGACCGCACCGGAAGAACAAACTTCCCTCACCATATTATTCCGGTTGGATTAGTCCCCCACAGTTATGGCAGGTCTGCACAAACAAATATTGCTTGGTGATCATTTAACCAATGATCTACATCTTCCCCATTTAGCTTGTAGCACCTAACAAAACTAATTCACTCACAAGTTTCTAAACAGTGCTTCTTAACACAACTTTAACTTAACAATGTTTTTTTTGCTCGGAGTAACCCCACACCTTAACATAACAGCAATTATGAAAAATGCAAATAGCCAGCAAGCATCATATTTTAACATACTGACAACAAACTGATTACACCTAAGGCTTCCTAGTGTTTTCCATTTACATGTATCTTGGGTTGGGTCTGCAGATGCGACCTGCACGTGTAGTGTATGGTGTCTGGTTCACAATGTTCTGGCCGGGCACCTGCACAGCAGGTTGGGGCTGAGGAGAGGATGTGTTTTGTGAATCTTCGTTTGAGCGTGTGTGTGATTGCGGTGTGAGTGTGGAACTGTCCATTGTAGAATGGTTAGTGTCCTCGCACTCTGGGTCATAGTCATGGAGTGGTGGCGGCGGCGGTTCTGCCACTGGGAGGATGTGGCGGCGATTCCTCCTGTAGGTTCTTCCATCGACCTGAATGATGTAGGATCGTGGCTCCTTGCTCTTCCTTTCCACAATTCCCAGCTTGTCGTAGCCTTTCTCTGTCTGCACGCGGACCACTTGTCCTTCTTGCAACGGCTGTAGCGTGCGGCTGGACTTATCATAGTGACGCTTCAGTCTGACTCTTTTGTCGCGAAGTCGGTCACAGATCTGTCCTGTGTCTTTTGCAATGGGTGCCAACAGCTTGCTGCACACAGGAATGCCCGCGCGTGTCTGACGAGACATGAGGCGTTCAGCAGGGGAGCCTAGTTGTGTGTCACGGGGAATGTTTCTAAGGTTTAGGAGGTCAAGAAACACGTCGGTTCCATCTCGGTGAGATTTTTCCATGAGGTGTTTTGCGCTGCGCACCGCTCTCTCAGCAAGACCGTTTGACTGTGGAAACTCTGGGCTGCTGGTTGAATGGGTGAAGTCCCACTGTTTTGCGAAATCAATAAACTGTTGACTAGTGTATTGTCTGCCATTGTCAGTGAGGAGCGTGTGCGGTGTGCCATGAACTGAAAAGTGTCTCTTTAGCTTGGAGATGACCGCTGCTGTGGTCAAGTCACGGAGAAGGTCAATCTCAATCCATCCTGAATAGGAATCTACAAGGACCTGGTATTGTTTTCCATGCCAGGTAAAAATGTCAGCAGCCACCGTTGACCATGGGAGGTCTGGAACAGGGTGCAGTTGTAGCGGTTCTCTCTGCTGATGTGTCTTAGTGCTGTTACACACAGTGCAAGAGAGCAGCTCTTCTGCGATGTCTTTTGACATTGCTGGCCAAAAAATGACACTCCTAGCTCTGCACTTGGTTGCTTCGGTACCTGGATGGCCTTTGTGTACGATGTTGATGTACTCTTTGTGCAGGGACTGGGGAATGACAGTTTTGTGGCTTTTCATGATGATCCCATCCTCCATGCTGAGCTCATCTCTATATGGAAAAAATGGAGCCAGAGCGGGCTGTACTTGGCTCTCTCTGCTGGGCCATCCTCGCTGAATGACTGTGCTGAGCGCTTGTAGCACATCATCTTGTGCTGTGTGCTGTCTTAGCTCCTCCAGGCGAGCAGTGGAGATGTAGCTCACTGTCATCACTTCATAATCAGTGTGTTCAACTGGGCAGCGTGACAGCGGGGCGAGCGGGGCTCTTGAAAGGGTGTCGGCTAGATACATGTATTTCCCCTTTTTGTAGACCAGACTGATGTCGTAACTCTGTAGTCGCAGTAACATCCTCTGGAGCCGGGCAGGGGCGGCATGGATTGGCTTTTTCATTATGGTCACCAGGGGCTGGTGGTCGGTTTCAATGATTGTTGCTTTGCCATAGACATAATCTTTGAATTTCGTGCAGGCAAACACCACGGCGAGGAGCTCCTTCTCTATTTGAGCATATCGCGTCTCTGTGTCAGTGAGAGCACGCGAGGCGAAGGCCACCGGTCTGCCATTTTGCAAACACGTGGCACCCAGCCCATAGCATGATGCATCACATGTCAGTGTGACTGGCTCCTTGACATTGTAATACGCCAATACTGGCGGGCTGGAGAGGCATGATTTGAGGTGGTCGAAAGCCTCCTGGTGCTGTGGGAACCAGCACCACACAGTCTCCTTGTGGGTTAGTTTCCTTAGGGGTGCTGCAATCTCACTAAGGTTTGGTATGTATTTCCCAAGGTAATTAACCATACCGAGGAAGCGCTGTAGCGACGTGACATCCGTGGGCACTGGCATTGCTCCTATTGCTGTGGTTTTGGAGGGGTCTGCTTTTAGACCGTCCCTTGTGAAGATGTGGCCCACATATGACACTTGATCTAGGCGAAATTTGCACTTGTCAAGGTTTAGCCTGAGTTTGATCTCTCGAGCACGTGTCAGCACTTTCTTCAGGTTGGCATCATGTTCGGCCACTCCGTGTCCTCCGATGATTATGTCATCCACGATGACAGAGCACGGGTAACCGGCAAACAGCTGTTCCATGGAGTGCTGGAACACCTCACTGGCTGAATTGATACCAAAGGGCATCCGCAGAAACCTGTATCGCCCAAATGGGGTGCTGAATGTGGTCAGCATTGAGGATTTCTCGTCGAGCCGTATTTGCCAGAAGGAGTTTTTTGCATCTAGCACTGAGAACACTGTCGCTCCTGACATCTGTGCTGCCACTTCCTCAACGCTGCGCATTGGGTGATGGGGTCTTTTCAGTGCTGTGTTGAGGTCTTTTGGATTTATGCACAGTCTGATCTCATGCTTGTCTTTCTTGTGTGCTGCCACCATTGAGGACACCCAGTCAGTAGGCTCGGTGACTGGTGTTATAACGCCGATACGTTGCATGCGTTCAAGTTCAGCTTTGACTCTTTCTTGCATCGCGACGGGGATGCGGTGAGCTGGACGGACCACAGGCTGTACATCAGGGTCTAGCATCATTGAGTATGTGACTGGAAGTTCCCCCAGTTCATCACTGAACAGGTCATAGTATTGTGTGAATATGTGAGAGCTGAAATCTGTGCTGCTTTCTGTGCTGATCTGGTGGACCTCAGGGCTCATTTTCACAATGCCCATTTCCATGCATGCTCGAAATCCTAGCAGCGGTTGCACTTCTCTATCCACCAAAAAGAAAGGCAACGCGTGACACTGCTTCTTTAAGCAACAAGGGAGTGTAACAGTTCCAGTGGTCTGAATTCTCGTGCCTCCATAGGCAACAAGGCTCACAGGATTCTCTTGTTTGACAGTCTGTCTTCCGCCATTCACTGTTTCGAAAGTCTTGAGTAAATGGTAAATGGTAAATGGACTGATTCTTATATAGCGCTTTTCTACTCTCCCGGAGTACTCAAAGCGCTCTATACAACATGTCTCATTCACCCAATCACACCCATTCTCACAAGCACTTTATCTATACATAGTGCTTTCTAAGTACATTCACACACATTTATACTCCGATGGATGCATCGGAGAGCAAGTTGGGGTTAGTATCTTGCCCAAGGATACTTGACATGCAGACTGGAGGAGCCAGGGATCGAACCACCAACCTTCCGATCAGTAGGTGACCTGCTCTACCTCCTGAGCTACAGCCAGGGTGTAGCTCAGGAGGTACACCCTGGCTCTACCTCCTGAGTGACATGACATTGCATTTTGCTCCTGTATCTACTTTCATCTCAGTGGGCACGCCATTTATGTTTATTGTGACAAATCCCTCATCTTTTTTATTAGCTTTAGCGTGGATGCAGTCAATCTGTCTGTCAAGCTCTACACCATCCACGTAAAACGTTTCATCCTGAAGTGGTGGCTCACTCACTGTTAATTCGTTCACAAGCCGCCTTGCAGTCTGTCTGTTAGGGTGGGCTCTGTGATGGCTGCGTGATTTAGACTTGCAGCAACTTTTGTAGTGATTCAGTTTTTTACAGTTGTGACACTGTTGTCCAAATGCTGGACACTTGTCTCGCTTGGCCACATGGCTGCCTCCACAATTGGAGCATTTGGTGACAGTCTGTGGGAATGAAAGGGGCTTAGGCTTGTGCTTGCTGTTCAGAATGGGCTTTACTGCGTCGACACTGGTAGCTTGTGTAGCTAGTGTCTTGCTGTTTTTTTCAGTCATTTCGTGTATTCGACACACCGAGATAGCTTTAGCAAGTGTTAGCTCGCTGTCTCTTAGCAGAGCCTTTCTCAACGTGTCGCTAATGACACCACAGACGATACGATCACTGAGCATCTCGTCAGTGAGGTCCCCAAAGTGACAACATTTAGCCTTGATCTTTAAATCACTGATGAATGATTCAAGTGTCTCACCTGGCTTCTGATTTCTGGTGTGGAATCTATATCTTTCCATCGTCCTGTTGTGTTGAGGATTGCAGATTTCTCGAAATTTTGCCTTCAAACATTCTGGATCCTCTCTGGACTCGGCAGCAGTGAGTATCTCTCCATCTGCACCAGCTGCGCGAACGGCAGGAGCATAAACGAATGAGCGTTCTCGTTCAATGGCGTCTGGTCCAGCAATATTTAGGAGAATGTAAGCCCTAGTCTTTGCCGGTTTGTCAGAGTGAGCAGCGGCGATGAAAATATCATATTCCCGTTCAAAAACACGCCAATTCTCGGCAATGTTCTCATCAAAAACCAGAGGGTCAGGTCTGCGAAATCCGTCCGCCATGATGGGGCGACTTCTTTTTTCTTTTCTTTTTTTCTTTAGCGGCTAATCCAACACAGCGCACAAAGCAGTGTGGTACCCCGAAAGGGATATAAACATATGCGCTGGCGTGACGTCCGTACCGTCTTCTGACACCATGTAGCACTCTCGTGTGATGCGACGAGCCAATAATCACTCCCGATGTTAGTCCGCTGTGAAACTTTAATGCGTACTCCAGCACACGACAAAACACACAGACCGCACCGGAAGAACAAACTTCCCTCACCATACTATTCCGGTTGGATTAGTCCCCCACAGTTATGGCAGGTCTGCACAAACAAATATTGCTTGGTGATCATTTAACCAATGATCTACATAGGCTAACCACGTTATTACATTAATGTATGTAAGGTGAACTAGCAAACATCATCATAGCTACATGCGGCTGTCTTCTTGTTTGATGGCAGATACTCCCTTCACCCTGGCCAAAAAGGCTAAAATGACCAAATAAAAAGTGGGAAACAGTTAAACATGAGAGGTTTTTGGACAAAGTTTTTGTTTTTTCCATTGTTTAAGCACTGCTTCCAGCCAAGAGTGATACCATATATGCCCTATAGCTGCAGAAAAGGCTAACATTGTTATCTTTTTACAAAAAAAACAGCTGAACATGAGAGGTTTTTGGACCAATTTTGTGTTCTCCATTCTTTAAGCACCGGTTCGAGCACCGTTTAAGCACCGGCACCGTTTCAAAAGTACCGGTTTGGCACCGGTATCAGATAAAACCTAAACGATACCCATCCCTACTCATAAGATGCAGAGTTTGCTGGAACTTCAGACTCTTCAGACTGCTAATCTGACAGCTTAAAATGGATGCGCCTCATTTTAGTGGAAGTATAAACTTCTTCAAAAGAGCTCTGTCAGCCAATTAGTTTATTGTCACGTCGTTTTTCACCATTAGGTTTATTAACCTACTTTTGGAGCCGATTCACACCTGCAGCCAACATCATGCATCATTTCTGGCTATTATAAAGTGACTCAGAGTTGTTTTTTTCTTTTCTTTTCCTTTTTCCAGTTTCTTTTCTTCCAGGTGCAAATGTGGTATCATCATTGCTCTATTTTATAAGCATCAATCTTGTGTAACAAGTAAATTGTATTTTGAAATCATATTTGCATTTTGTAGGCAACCCACCAAATCAAGTGATATATTAGTCTTATAACTATTAGATTCTGCATAACTTTAAAGCAAAAACTATTTTTTATAACCCGCTGTTACTCCAATGAGGTATTTTTCATTTTCCGGCTATTTCTGTTTTGTTTGCGCTTGTCAGCCAGGAAGAACATTTTTCCCGCCACATTTTGTGAAACATGTTGTGGAGCTGAACAATGTGTGATGAATAATCTTTTAAGTCTGGTGTGGAATTGGATTTTTAACATTTTTTTTTTAGATAACGCTTTTGCAGAGGACTTGTATCTTGTCAGAGTAGTGAACTGACAAAAGAAATCAATCAGTACAGAGCAAACATTTTGACATCAAATGACCATCGACTTGGTCTTTTTTCTATGTCTTGTCATGGTTGAAAAATAGTCCCAAAATGAAGGTTTTCCCGGACATGCTTGTTAGATGTTCTAACAAGAAAAAAAAAGGAAAAATTGTCAATTGTTAGTCCAATAACCAACGATAGGCGATACATTCGAGCAGGTGACTTTTGATGGGCGGAGCAATGTAATTGTGCACGGACTGCTTTGCGCATTTAGACTCTATACGTTTTGTTTTTAAGGGAATATTTTACCTTCTTTGTTTGTTTCAGGATTAATTACTTTTTGGATTATTCATTTATTTATTTATTTATTTACTTATTTGAGATTGCACAAAAGACCTAACTTTACATCGGAGATTTGTTTATGTTCGCTGGAAGAGACATTTGGATTTTTAACTTGCTTTTTGTTTTATTTTGTATTTGTTGTGTGGTCAAGTGTGTAAGACAAACACTGGATCGGCCTGTAAGCACGGTTATAGTGGAAAAAAGAAGCCACTTTCTCTTTGATTCCCTTCCCACCATTATGGGTTTTTTAAAAATGTAAATACATTTTTTTTTTGAACATGGGCTACTGCCTTTCTTTCCGTTGTCAGTCTGTCGCAGGGCTAACACACAGTGACAGACGACCATTCGTGCTCACATTCACTCCCGCATTCACACCTATACAATTTAGATTGATCAATTAGCCTATCCCCATTAACTGCATGTCTTTGGACATGTATTATAAATGCATGTATTATAAATACATAATTAAATAAATCGGCCTTGTGAAAATGATCAGTGAAAGCCTATCATCAATATATTCGTGCAATCGCCCAACCTTAGATAGCATCCCTGAGTTTATGATGCTGATATTACAGCCAGAAAGCGGCAGTGTGTTAACGTCACTGTACAACAAATGAAAAAGAACAAACACAAATGCATATAACCTCTTCTTTGCATTAATCTGAACCATGTTTCTGACTTTGTAAGAGTCATTCTTACTACATGTTTATTCTCAGATGAAACAACATCATCATTCATCTGTCTATGGTTCAGTTTTGGGAATCATAGCACGACCATTTTGACCAGGAGATGATGTTCTTGGGTATTGATTATAATAATTTATTAAAGGCACTCTGAAGGTAAATTGTCAGAAGTAACTCAGTGTTACTGCTGACCTTTACGGGGTGTACCCTGCCTTTCGCCCTGTGACAGATGGGACAGCCTCCAGTCCCCCTGCCCACAACCTGGAACTGGGAAAGTGGATGAAAAATGCTTCTCAATACTGAGCATTTGATACATGTTGTGTCAGTATACCTAACACTTTTCAGTTGTAGCTGTTCATCAAACAATGTCAAAATGTCATCTCAGTTCTTTTTTTAAATTATTATTATTTATTTATTTTTTTTTAGATTTTTAGCGTTTTCTGATAATTCAGACTTACTGTAAAGATTAATCACTTGATATAAGCAGATTACTCCATTACAGAAATCAGCTGTTCTTCTCAGGGTTGATTCTCCATAAAAAGGACTCCCTTATTCATCTCTTTGATGCATCTGCTTTTATCTGTTATGTTAGTAGTAGTTATGACATCTTCTGTCTCTATAGGTCTACTCATCCAAGGTAAAAGTTGTCCTCTGGGATGTCACCTCCTGTTCTCCCTCATCTTTCTTTATGCACTTTAGTGAATGTCGTTCC
Source organism: Neolamprologus multifasciatus (assembly GCF_963576455.1). NCBI lineage: Eukaryota > Metazoa > Chordata > Actinopteri > Cichliformes > Cichlidae > Neolamprologus > Neolamprologus multifasciatus. Next base: position 18,364,536 of record NC_140450.1, read on the forward strand.
CACTAAGAACCCAGAGAGAGAAAAAGAGAGGATGAGGGGAAAGAAAAGGGAAGGGGCTTAGGGATACAAGACAGAAATATCAGAGAGAAGAGATGGAGGACAAGAATTGAAAAGAGGGTATGGTGATATCACTGTCTGTGCCAATGGAGAGACTAGGAAAGCTCCATGAAAGCGGTTTGACTGTCCAACAACTGAGCCCCACACTGCTGATAAGGGATGATGAATAGAATAGCGATGATGGTGGGGGTGCCAGTGGGTTGCTATTTTTAGATGCATTCAGCTTGCTCGCTGTGTGTGACTGCATGTGAGCAATTAGACGTTTCTTTACGAGGACGTTGATTTACACGCAGGTAATCTGTGCAGGCTCGTGCGTGGCTGCAGCACTGTTAAGTTGAATGTGAAGGTATGAGAGTGTGCCTGTGTTTCTCACATGGGTGTGGATTTAAGCCACGTGCCGTTTGTGCTGACTACAGAGTCAGGGAAGAACTGCAGTGAGGAGCTCAACGTGCCCTCTTCATGAACGCATAGAAAATGGCTTTGCAACAGCTCATCGGTGTGTGTGTGTGTGTGTGTGTGTCAATACTGCAGATAGATATGTGAAAAAAGACTGCAGAAACAGTGTAAGAGTGATGCACTGTAAAAGGCGAGAAATCAAAGAGAGGTGTACATGCAGTACAATTGTGATCCTTATACAGTGAGTCAGAGTACATTTTATTAAAAAAAATACAGACTTGCGTTACATGGACTGCTTAAATGACTTAAATGACAGTTGACTTGATATTTGTGATGCTGAAACTACCACTAAAATGAACCAGTCACTCCCCAAAGTGACGACTGTTTGTTGTGTTACTTGCTATGTTCAGTTTTACATGTTTTGAATGTAAAACTCTTTTTATTCTCTTTGCCACAGAAAACAAACAAAATAGTCATGATTTATTCAAATTAGTTTCAAAAACAGATTGCCACCCTTTGATCTGTTTTTCATCTTCACCAGCTGATCAGTAAAGCAATCCAATGACGTCTTTCAAACACATACCTCCTGCCGATTCAGTTACGAGCTGCTCTTTTGCATACCTTTGTTGTTATCTTCTATTAATCTGTCTCGATTTCCTCTAAAGAATTTGGCTGCATGTGAATCCCAAAAAATCTTTATTGCCCATCATTTCAAACCCATCATATATCGCCTAATATTGTGCACTTAGACTCTTTCACATGGGCAGAGGTCTACTAGAAGTAATAAATGCAATAGCTTTGTGTGGCTGTCACAGCTGTGGCATCGCCCTAAGCTGCAGAAATGTGGGCCATTTTTTGGGTGATTTTGTTGTGTCCTCCTCTCAGACTCTTTTACAGCTTGATGATATTTCTAATGTAACATTGTGTGTTTTCATCATGACTCCCTGTGTGTTCATATCCTTGCTCTCACACATGCAGAGAAGCACAGAAACCTTTACCAGTGGCAGCAGTACTGCAGCCTCACAGACATAAAGCAGGAGTTGGCACATGGAGGAGTCTCTCTAAAGTCAGACTGGTAACAGCAGGAGGGACAACTTTTGTCTCACCTCAGTACGTCTACAGAATATTTCTCTCCTTTCCTTTTCAAAATAGTGTTTCTACACTCAATGGACACTTTATTAGGTACGCCTTTCAGGTACCTTTTATATCAATATTATTGTGCACGATATGATATGGTACAGCCCTAATGGACATGGTCAGCAGTTATACTCAGGTAGGCTGTGGCATTTAAATGATGCCCAGTTGTTACTAAGGAAGAAAATGCACCCCATGCTATTAAACATCCACCAGCAGTCTGAACCATTGATGCAGGGGGGCATGGATGGATATTTTCATGTTGTTTACTCCAAATTCTGAACCCACCATTTTGGTGTTCCTATGCAAACTGTAGTCTCATTTTCCTGTATTGAGCGGACAGGAGTGACACACGGTGTGGGTTTCTGCTTAAAGGGTCCACCTCTTATGCATCCAGAGCTGCTCTTTTATATACCTTTGTTGCAATCTGTGGCACTTTCACCCAGCTGTACCTGGATATTTTATCTTTTTTGGACCACTCTCTGTAAACCCTAGAGATTGCTGTCTGAAAAATCCCAGTAAATCAGTAGCTTGTGAAATACTCAGACCAGCTTATCTGTCACCAACAACCATCGCCACATTCAGAGTCACTTAAATCACTTTTCTTCCCCATTCTGATGCTTATTTTTGACTTTGATTTTCATCTTGAACAGGTAATTATATGTCTTTTTAAATCTATATTAAATTGCTAACAAGAAAGCTACCAGCTTTGTGGGAATCCAATCAGTGAGTAAAAGTACACAGTTGATGATAAAGGAAGAGTATTTGTGATAATTCACTGCTATATTTTTTTTATCTTATGAATGAACCATACAGACAAACACAACAATGCAAATGGCGAAAGCGTTCTGTCAAACTTGTAGGTGTCACATTAAAGCTTTCTGAATGTAATTTTCTTTCCCTGTCACAGTTTCTGATGTGAGAGCTCGGTTTGTAGGCTTTTCTTTCTTTGAAAGTTTGGAAGACAAATCAGTTTTTCTGTGGGGTTTGACAGACTTAATGCTTTGTTTCTCACCCCCATAGCTCACTGGCTGCAGTTTGTGTCCCTTTTCCCTCCTGAGAATATTACCCTTCAGATTCAATTTCCCCAGTGTGAATCTAATCAAGGATGCTCACAATAATGTTTCATCTTAAGAGCACTGCGGCGGCCATCTATGTCAGCTTTTTGCCTGCACTCGTATTATATGAACAGTCTCAGGAGTGTTGAAAATTCCAGATGCCAGGATTTACTTTAGGCGCATTTAAGTTGTGTTTGGTAAAAGACAGAGCTACAGCATCTCTGCATGAAACCTTTGTGGCTCCTGAGGCAGATGTGTGATATCTGATCATTTACCTCAAGTGATGATTTCCTGGAGTCAGGCTTAGATGTGCAGAGCAAAACAGGTGCAGTTCTCTTTAATAATGATGAGTCTGAATGTTTGAAACACGTCTGTGTAGTCTATGGGTGCGTGCTGAAACAAAAAAATACAGTCGTGAGATGGAGAAAGGGCGACTTGCTACAGCTAAGGGGTTTAACAAGCGTTACATGTAGCAGCGATAGAGAGAGCATCCGTCTCTCTGTCCCAGGAGGACAGAGAGACAAGGTGATAGTGCAGGTGTGACAAATGAGCGCCAAATCCTCCTGCTCTGTTTGGGTAACTGCTGAGCACAGGTGTACACACGTAAAATATATGCACACATGAATAAGAACATGCACATATACTCTTAGAAAATGCAGCCTAGTATTTCTTCCTGTACCAGCGTGTGAGAGCAAAATGTGTCATTTTTGCATATTAAACTTTCATTAAGTTAGTTTTCCCTCTGTTTTGCTTCAAGCATATTATAGAGCTCTTTTGCCGCTAAATGAATCTCTGCATTCACCAGCTAGTTGGTAATATTTTCTCTTTGTTAGCATGCCACTGGTTTTACAGCTTCTCCTTTGCACAGGGATATACAGCTTTATGCGGGGATATCTTTGCCTGAAAGCACCTCATAATGTGAGTAGCTGCTCTTGTAACCATGTGAAAAATTGCTGACACAGATAAATCCAGAGTTATGCGTCTCAGTGCTGGAAAACGTAGCAGGAATTTTTTTTTTTGTCTTTTTCTTTTTTCTTTTTACAGCAATTTTTAACTTTACACCGACCACCTGTATTTATCATATTTCTTTTTTATTGTCTATCATTTCTTTTGCTTTGCGTTGCCTCCAGACTTTTCTATTAAAATGTATCATTTGACCACGTTTGATGAATGATGTTTGATTATAAGCTGAAAGCTTCAAAGCAGACAATGACCTCAGGCTTTTCAGTAACAAAATCCAATCTTATTGGCATTCAGTTAGAGACTGTTAGATGCTCCGTGTGACTAGACCATCGCTGAACTGTAATGCATTCTGTCCGGCATTGTGACGGCTGTGCCCTGGTTTAAAGACCTAGATCTATTGTCCATGCTGATGTCTATGGTACAGCTGCAGCTCCCGTTGGTTTAGTCTTGGCATCGCTTTTTGGCTACACTTATTAAAGCATATAACATTCATGGTACACTTGGCAGCGGCGTTCGCTGGAGTGGTAGGTGGTTGTGTTGAAGTGTTGACGTGAGCCTGGGTAATCCACCGGCTGCTCCGCTATGCATGTGCATGGCTCTGGGCTGGCCCCATACAAAAGAGCAGACCTGAAAAGCATCATAATGAGGCACAGGCTGGAAGAAAAGGCATGTCTCTTTCCATTTCTGTGAGCGAAAAGAAAAGAGCAACATAAAAGAATAGAAGACAAGAAAGAAAGATGAAAATAAGCCCCTCAAATCCAGGATTTTGGCTGCGCTGTCTCTTTGAATTTATCTTTTTTTTCCATGCATGTTTTCTATTATGTTAATGAAATGTTGGACATAAAGAATATGTGATGGATGAGCAACGGCTTTCAGTGAGAAGAGGAAAAAATAGAAGGGGAGGGGTATGTCATGTCATTGATAAAACCCATAATCTCATTTAAAATAGCTTCCCTTACCCTCCCATTATTCAATTTTGTGTCTTCTTTGTTTTTATACCTTCTTACTTTAACAGAACATTACAAATGTGCATACAAAACATAAAATATTACAGTATTCATTACCACTGCTGCACCATTATAATTATTTACATTAGAAATGGCGCTGTCACACGTACCCGTGCTCAAAAGGTTGTTTCTTGTTACAACAGAAGCTTCTACTAACCGCCTCAACAATCCACGGAGAAAAAAGATTAATTAGGAAATAAAACAGAAGATCAGAAGATGGTGCACTTTGTTTCTTCTGCAGAGGACATCAAAGCAGTCTGGAGTCTGTGTGCTGTGATCTTTCTTTCTTAATCTTTTGTAATCTTTTTGCTTTGATGACCTCTGACCTCCATAGGGACAGAAGCAGACGGGAGGAGAGGAGGAATTGAGAAGGTGTGGACAGAAAGGGAGACCTTAGTATGTAATGCAATCCAGTGCAATTAAATGTGACAGTGAAGGCTAGGTCAAACCAGGAAAACACAGCTACAGCACATGGGTAGCTGGGGACCTTTGCTTAAACATGCAACAAAGCCTTTTTTTAACACTTGGGTTGCACACAACACTGATATATTTTCACCTTATGAGGTCGATAATCAATCATAATCATAAACCTCTGCTTTTTAAAAAATCCAACAGCATTACTGATTCCTGCGCCGTGTTTGTGTCAGTCTTACTCTCCAGTATTTGCTCTTTTTGTAACTGCTTCATTCTTGTTTAATTTCACCAATTAGCCACTTGGTTCATCTGTTTGCTGTTTGATTGGAGCAGGTAGTGGAAGTGGGATATTAGAACTGTTTAGCGCCTGTGCATCTACATCAGAAATATCTACATCAGAAATGCAAAAACATCCAGATCAAAGAAAAGCGCTATAAAGGACCCTGCTCGTTGTAGCAGTGTGTCAGGTGTTAGGTCACCTTTGCGTTGTGGCCCTTTCCACATTAGCTGTGGAAAACAAATATTACAAACAGCTTAAGAAATAGCTGAAGGTGATAGGTTATATTGTATTGGCTTGGATTGTTTTTAGGCATCGCCAGTTCTTAATATTGTGGTCCCCTTCATCTTTGTGAAATCTGAATGTGTGAGTTAAAAGTTGAAATGGGGGCTAAAGGATTTAGAGAGTGACTTTGATCGTGGTCACACACAAGTGCGCACCAAACACAGACAGAATATGAACCCAGATGGAGCGCTAGATAGAAAGTGAGGATAGAGGTGAGAGGTGGAGGGGACTGCACCAACCTTTCCTTTCATCCCACCTGGCAGTTCCACCTGTGTCCCTCCAGAAAGTGCCTCTCTTCTGCTGATGGAGCTCAGGCTAGTTGCTGCTGGGCACAGAGCTGGCAGTTCCCTGCGATGCATTATTAATCAGGCTGAGATCTGCAGCACTCTCCTGTTCCTCCTCTCTCGCTCTCTCTCGATGGACTTTTTACTCTCTTACTCTGGAAGACTCCTCTTCTATATCTGCACTCATTTATGCTTGCTACCATGTAAAACCTCTTGCCCTGCTCTTTCAAGCAGCAATGTTTTATTTATTTGTTTGGAGGGGATTATAAGATTGTCCTTTTTTTTTTATAGAGCAGCAAAAAAAATCTGTAATGACAGCATTGCATCACTTGAGGATTAAGTTGTTTTGTAAGGACAACGCAACATATATATGTAGTCATGTTAAAGTTTATTTGTATAGCACATTTTAAACAGCTTCAGGTGACCAAACTGGTGTCCACGCTATACAAAATATACTATATGTATTACAGCCACTAACAACAATAATTATACATGAAATAAATTATATATGAAAAAAAAAGTAAAAAAAACAACAACAAAAAGACCAGAAAAAGTAGGTTTTTAACAGTGTTTAACAAATGATTGAGAAACTGGGCAGCTCTTATGTGAAAAGATTGTTCCTAGGAGAAAAGGCTCTATCGCCTCTGCTCTTGAACCTAGATCTGGGAATATTCAACAGCAGCTGGTTCTAGATAACAAGGGATTTGCGAGTGTGAGCTCTGAGACCATAAGTAAAATAATAATTGGATCATTTTATGACATTGTTAAGCATGCCTTTCCCTCTTTAATAGGAACACAGACAAATTGGTGATATGGATGGTTGATTTTAAAGGAGCATATTTGCATTGATTCATGTGGCCACTGTATGCAAAAATGTTGTATTTTATCAGCCAGCCTCACTGGAAATAGCTGCAGAAAGAAAGTGATTCTAAAACTGCTTAACCTTTTCAGTGCACTTTCCTAAGGTTTCCTGTTTGTTTGTTCCCACTTCTCTACTCTCCGTTGAGCTCCACACACCAATTTCTCCTCTTTAATTACCTGTGTTGTTTATCACATCTCATGTCCCCTATGCTTTCCTGCTGTGGTCGTTTAGATCGTGTTGAAACTAGAATTGGAGACCAGATAAATCAGGTGTCTTACGGGATTCCTAGAAGCGCTCTGCCATCCGCCACCTCAAAGAAAATGTGCTCTTGTTATAACTTTGCTTGATTGTTTTTGTCTCAGAGTTTGAATTATTTAGTAGAGATCCATTTAGTTTAGATACTGTGTCAGCCTTTCACAAGGAACTCTTGGCCTACTTTGACCCATGACATTAAGAGCTTGATTACTTGACATTTATTCTGTACTCGAGGATAATGGGCAGGAAGGTGGACGATCAAGAGAGAAGCCGCTCCACTTCAGGACCAAAACAAACGGGAACAATGAGTAGCTGTTTTGAGAAAGGTACTTGCTTCCTAATGAGTTGGTAATTTTCTCATATGGACTATTTTCACAAAGAGATACTGAAGCTGTGCAGATTCACTGAGCACCAGAGAGCAGCTCTTTATGTGTAGCATGCTTATTAAAATGGAGCAAAGCTTTATGAACACCACTTCTCTGCTGAGTGAACACAAGCTCAGTCAGTTATATAGCATTTCAAATATGCTAATAATGAGACTGGCTGCTTATGTTTGACCTTGACTTGATTTTGATTTCATTATTTTTTTAAATCGGGGAATCTGAGAAAATGCCGTTATAGTACAAGCAACCTGTTTTTTTTCTTTACGAGTATAATGATTAATTTGCTTCTGTTTTTGTTTCCAAGCTTTAGTACACAAGCCATTGAGACCATGAAGTTAAAGAAAAGTTCATCTTTGAACTTTGAGTTAAATGTTTCTTCAGTTTTCTTTATTTTGAGACTTTCATCATTAAGACTCATTGTGAAGTCACAGTTACCAAGATGTGAGTGAAAAAAAAATTGAACATGGGCAATAAACAGCACGTTTTTGTATCATCTTGTACTAAAAAGTACAAGAAGAATTCATGCTTTATTATCACTGTGACTTCACAATGCAGGTTTTTGGGCTAAACTCAAGAATTTATCTGCAAATTGTGAGAAAATATAAGTGATTTCATTTGATTCAAAGGTTTAAATCTCAACTTCATCAGTCACGTCATCATAATCATACTAACTCTTTTCTAGATGTTACTCAGCACCATAGAGGGAAGGACATGAACTGTAACTTCATGTCCTTCTGTAACACCAGACTCCTGATAACCTCCTGTCGCTGGGGAAAACCTGAGATGGAGAACGTTTACTTCAGAGTGATAGTTGTTCTTAAAATGTTTCAGAACACACAGCTTTTACCACGAAGGTAAGCTGTCTCAGTTTCCAATCTGTGCTGTGCTCTTCACAGTTTTCACCACCAGTTAGCAAGCGGTATGCAAATGTTTGCAGACAAGTTGGCGTCTTTCATAGAAACTACAGCCAATGAAAGCAAACAGCCAAAGCAGTCACAAGGAGGTTTTAGGTGCAGCGCCACATACCACTTTTCCACTGGTTTCACCTAACAACTGGTCAGCGGATATTAACTTTTCCCTAGCAACCGGTGGTTACCAGGGTGTCTCTGATCGGTCACCAGTAGGCTTGCATGACTGATGCCTTAACTGGTTGGTGAAGCAAAAAACAGTGACAGTGCAGTTCACTTAAGCAGTCATCCGACTGCATAAACAGTTGGAATTTTTTATGAATTGTTGTATATTTAAAACCTCTTCCAGTTTACAAGATGGTGACTCTGTAAGAGCCTGTGTGGGAAAGTAACTGGAAGTGCAGTGGACCAATCTGTGATTGATTGTAATCATCTGTATCATGTAAGTCCATGAACAGCTGACTAGCCATCGTTTAGCAGATGTAGTCTATATCTTTGTCTTGTTCATTTAATGGTGTCATTTTGTCATCTGACTGTAAGACGTTGTTCCTCAGTAACCTACAGTTACAAATCACCATTGGTAACAAACAAAACAATCATACAGGGAATTTTGAATTATGTTTGCAGTGTCTGTGGATTTAACGAGTAGATTCACGGTTTCCATACTTATCTCCTCTTTAATACAACGCTTTCTTGGACTCGCAGTCCTTTTCCTTTGGCTGTGGTCATAAATTGTATGATCAGTGCTGCCTCGCCAGCTGACACTGTGGAGGACAATCTGCAAATGTGGAAGGGTAACAGCCTCCAGAACGACCCTGCTAAAGTACTCTATCATATAGAAAGCAAATAAATATCTACTTTCTCTTTCATGACTCAAATCAGTTGTCTTCTTCTGGTCTTGGAGTTTGATGTAAAGCATGCTAAATCCCGAGAGGCTGCTAGTTAGTTGTTCAGAGACTATGAGTGTTGTTCCTTTATTGCTCTAATCTTCAGCGTAACGGTTTGAGCTCCCTCTGCGTGTCTGTTCACTGTCCCGTGGCTCCCAGAGGCTCCACAGCAAGTGGCCTGTTATACTTACTTATCAGTACCTCTCTCCCCCCTCTGCCTCAGTCTGTCTACCCTACTCCTCCTCTTCTTCCCCCTCAACTCCTTCAACTCCCCTCTCGCTGTCATCACTAGCCGTCTGCTACTTAATCCAATTATTCTTCTAAGCTGACACGCTCAGTAACTCACCACAAACTCTTGACGCCCCTGTGCATCAAATCCACACATGTACACACACACACACAGACATTAACACATATGCAAGCAATCTCCTCCACACCTGCTTTCCCATGTACGGCCTGAGACCAAGCCCCGTTACGGCAGTTATATTTTATAGCTGGCTCCTGCAAAGCGAAAATTACAGTGCCTTCTGGCTGCCTTTTTCTGCTAGTTTTTGTCTATTTTCAGGTGTCCTAACAGAGGCTTTGGCCTCTGCTGTCACCGTTTGATTCACTATACCCTTGAGCTGACTCTGTCTATTCCTGTGTGGTGCCCTCCTCTTCCCTGCTATGTGTTTAGCAGTATCTGTCATTGCAGTCACAAAACCTGATGGAGAAGGTCCTGACCCCTCTGTGTCTGTTTGCTTCTCGTGTCAAATATTCCTAATAAATATGACGCATGAGGAAAAACATAAACAGGTTTTATCCTTTAAAGGGATTTTTCGCATGCTAGAATATGGGTTTAAATTATAATCATGGTTAACACCAAGTTACAGTATAAAATACATTTGGACTGTGTTTTGATGTTGTATTTAAAGTCAAGTTTGCACTGGGGCGAGATTTGCAGGAGCCAGTCTACGTGGTTAGGCTACAGATCTCTTGGAAGTCAAATGGGTTTGTTGAAGGCTTAAACAAGACAGCCGCTCGGGAGTGTGTTTTGTGATGTGTGTACCCTCGTATGCGGTTATGTAACACCCTCACTCTCCCTCTCTGCGTTCAGTATTAAAGGCCGTTTATGCCGACAGCCGACAGTTTATGTGCTAAATGCCCATTGGTATGACAGCCTGCATCACTGCATCTTAAAAACTGTAAAGTTGCTTGCGTAAAGTAAATAGTAAATGTGCAGTAGCAGCTATGACAGGGTAATTAATCCCTGCATTCTGCGATTTCACCCCATTGCATATTTTGACAAGTATTTCTGCCACACGGGGCAGCAAGCTTCGCGAAAGGAGCTGTGTTCGGTTGTTTTTGGTGCTGACACAACAACAGTCGAGGGTAACAGATGGGGTTTGGTGCATGCGTATGAGATCCTGTATGTGTGTTTCAGGGTGACCGGGACTAGACCGGCTGCAGTATGTGCTTGATTTAATGTTAGCTGAAGGAGTCTGAGCAGACGTCTCGCTGTCTGTCTGTCTGGAGAAGTTTGGGACACTGTCTCTTTTATTGTAGTTTGATTCTCTGAGAGGAGCAGACAGTTGTCCTGGAAAAAAACAAAACAAATGTCATCTGGTTATCTGGTCAAGAGTTCATGCAGTTTTGTTGGCTGCTTTCCTAAATTACTTTTGGCTGAGCCACTCTTGCTGTTTCACACCTTTGTGGATTTACTGATGTATCTGTGTTAATGTGGAGGCACTCACACTGTCATTGGTGTCTTTATGTTATTTTTCTTTCTGTGCTTAAGATTGCTCGGTGTCTTTTCCTGTGGTGTTGTGTTGTACGACACATACTCTGTGTGGTTACGCATTTCTATATGAACATTCAGGGTAAGTACATTGCAGTTTTGTCCCGGTGCCACTCGCACAAGTGTGATATGAAGGAATCCTGACTCACTCCGGTGTGTAAGTTGCAGCTTTCCCACAGTGACGCACTCGATCCATCTGTGAGCCAAAAACCACCAACACCAGACCCACCTCCATCGCCATCATAGCGGTGTTGCCTACCTCCCACCTCGTGTCGTGCTACATCTCGCTCATACCACTCATTGTAACCTGGCCTGTTTCCCACAGGGGAGTTCTTTCCTGGGGTTGGGGTGGGGTTTGACAAGCAAGGTGGGATGGGATAGGTTGGGGCAGGGTGGGGTTGGTTTCCTCGTCCTCCTCTCGCTCCACCTAGTTTTCTCTCCGTGTCTCAATTTGATGTTCACCTGTTCCTCTTCCTGAATCCTTTGATCATTTCCTTGTCATTGTTTTCTGTCCGTGCTGCTTCTCCTCCTCTGCCCTCCCTCTTCCTTTCTGTCTCTCCATCTCTGCTTCTCACTGCTGCGATTAACCGGGCTCTGTCTTTATGTCGTATGTCCTTTTAGGCCCACGCCGTGCATCGCTGGCTAATCGATCAGGACAGTAGTGTGAGCTCTGAGATGCCGGATGGCCAAGGAGTATGGCACTATGATGATGAAGTAAATATCTGCAACACGTATATCTGGCTTTTCCTCTTTCTTTATATCTATATGTATTTATATATATTATGTATTTATGACAAATGTTGTATCTGTCACTTAAAGTTTGTGTCACTGTTGTTGCTCTGCTGTTGTTGTTGTTTTTTATCTTTATCTCTCTTGTTTCTTTTTGTGATGTGTTGCTTTATGGTACCGTAGTTCTGATTCCTTTGACTTTCTAGTGTTGCCGTTGTGATGTGAGCTGATTCAGTCAGGTGTCGTGGGATCAGGCTGGAGCTTTTTCTTTGTTCCTGTCTTTGCTTGACGTATCGTACTAACGTGCTGTTCCTAATTTATTTGATTTGGTTTGTTATTGTTTTTGCGTTCCTTCTTTTCAGTTAAACGTAATATATATATATAACCTTAGTGTGTATTTGTGTGGATATTAATCTGGATATCGTCTCTGTGATTTCTCTGAAATTAATGTTCTCAAGCAGCATATTACAAGACAAGAGTCCACGGGGAAAATATAGCTTTGATGTACTTTTCAAATGCTTCATACGAGTTACAAATAGGTATGCGCTTCCTGCTATGAAAAAAAAGTACTTTGCACAACAGTTCACAGTAGAGATAACAGACAACAGTCCAAGTATTTTTCCTGTGGGTTCTTCTGATTTCTAAAATATGCTTGTGTCATTCTGTGTTCGTGTTTAGGGTTAGTTTAAAGTTCGTGTGGGTGTGTGTGAGAGCGAGAGTGCGGGGATGTGCTTTGGTCGGGAGTTGATCTCTTTGTTCTGTGAGTTTGTGTGCATGCTTTTCCGTCCTTGCATGGCTTCGATCTGTGTATTAGAAGAAAGTCTGAATGTCTGTCCTGTGATGTTCCTGTTAAGTGCTGTCAGTGTTGTGGTCTTGCCTGGTTGCCTGCCTTTGCCCGTGCCTTTGATGTGTCAGTGTTGTGTATTGTGTCTGTGCGTATTTTATGTGTCACTATGTTTGTCATGTGCTGTTCCTGTGTTTTGTCTGTTTTTATCTGTTTAAACAGTCTGGGATAGGTTTGCCCAAGGTGTTATTGCACCACATCTAGTAGATGATCTTGAATCCGTTGTCACTTGTTGGAGGAAAGATCATCTAAGTGCAATAAGGCTGCTGGGAAACTTGCTCCAGACGACTCTTGCCCCTGATGATTTCCCCTCAGATCCTAGCTCCCCCTTGCACCCGTGTGAAATTCCTAAAGCTATTCTCCTTACCTCCATATTGCTCCCAAACACTTTGGAGCACTATTGGGTTACCCTTCACAGAAACCCAGTTAAACTTTTCTCATCTTACACAGTTAAGTACGTAAACCATTTGGAAGTGCAGCGACTTAAGAACAAATATATAAAAAAAACAAAAACAAGGTGAGCTGAGCACATTGAACACCGTCAAGAAAACACACCATCATGAAAAGCAGCCCAGCATACAACAATATGGAGTCCTTCCCTTGGTTATGCTCTTGAATGCGTGTGCACTGGCCAGTTGTATTTTTCCTTTATTGTTTTGAATGTTCTTTTATCTTTTGTTTGAATGTGTGAAAGCTGATATTTTATTTATTTATTTCTCTCTGTCACAGCTAGAAATATATTGTTAGGTTTGTAGTCATTGTCCATATAGAGCCAGTGTTGCGTTTATCTGGTTATAAATATTACCACTTTGGAAAAACCCTGATGGCTTACGTAAACATAATAATCATCAAGTGGGTTGTACAAAAAGTCTTTTTGGGAAGGGTTACTGTGATTGCTGGCTGTAAGCATGAACATTTAAGCACCTGTTACCTGAGTAAAAGTCTTCTCATGTGCACTTAGCTATTGCAGCAGAGGAAAGCAGTAGTGGCATAAACCAAACTCCTGCAAAAAGATGTCTGCTTCCCACTTATCAGTCTCTAACACTGTAGATATGAAAATGTAATAAAACTGACAAAATCTAACAAAGCAACAAATGTGAGGATTTTGATTATTCAGGTTCTAAACAACTAGTTTGTTTTAACTCATTTTTGCATCTTGGCCACTACCATGTTGATTTTTAGGAGTCAGGAATTCTGGCAAGCTAACACATAAAGCTTTATTAGCGATTTGCATCCATATAGATCTTGTAACTGCATGTGATGATCATCACACAGACAAAAATATATACAAATAAACATCCAAATATAATAATAAAATTTCACTAGCCAAAAGTGGAGCACTCATGTGCAATTAAAGATATAGCAAGCAATAAATCTGGCCAGGTCATTGCATCAAAAGGCACTAAAAGACACCAAAACCTTAAAAAGGTCCAGTTCAGTGATTCCATAGTTAGTTAGTGAAGAAGCCTATCAGAAGCCTCACAGCTTCAGCCATCTTTGCTAGCATCTGCGTGTTTGTCAGAACAGCCACTCATCTATTATTGTACACTTTAAGAACAAATTTTAAGCCTGGAAAAAAAGGCCAAACTGTAAACACATTTCTGCTGTTATGTTGGGCCTTATAACATCAGTCTGAGTCACGTTTGGAGGACATTTGAAGAACTGTCTTAAACATAAATGCAAAGAAGAGAAATCAGAATTCACTTTTGAGCTACAAAAGCAAGACTCACAGCTACAATAGGTTAACTTGTTTAGTGCTAAACATGACATGTGGTCTTTCTCACAGTTTGGCTACAAGCAGCTTCTTTTTTTCCCCCAATTTTGTTTTTGTAAAGCTTTGCTGGTGTGTACAAATAATTCTTGCAACTGAACAACCAGCCAATCAAATGTAAAGACTTTCTGGGTGAACCAGAATAACTACTTCTTTCATGCAAATACTTCACAATTAGCAGTGAACTGGATGTGTGTCATATATTAAAATCATAGTAACTTTGTTTTATGACCTGGTCAGACCTAGTTTTAGCACACAAAAATCCAGCCCTTCATCCAGTGCTCCACCATACCCTGCCCCTCCTGTACACAGATTTGTGAGATGTCAAAGGTCTGTGTAAAGCCCCAACCCTTGTGCCACCATTGATAGTAACTAGGGCTGGGCCGGGCCGGGCTGGAGAATATCCCTTATCATCCCACAGCTCTAATTACCCCTCAGTGAGTCCTTGGAGACAGATGCTCAGACAGCCAAGCCCCATTCGTCACAGTACGGCTGCATTGTAGATTTAATATGAAATAAAGCAAACTATCACACCCTGCTCTGTCACATAAATTCTCCTCCGTCTCAGTTTCTTTTTTCCAGCTGCTCCCTGGCCCACTGTAGATGTAGACTACATTAGGAAGCCCATTCATATCCAGCCACCAGCAGTTGGCTGTAATTTGTTTCGGCTAGGGGGGCAGAGTGTAATTTACATGTGAAAGGCCACGGCGCATTCAAATATTGTAACTCTGGTTTTTGTCCCAGGGTTACTGATACCAGCTTCACAGAATTCAGATTAAAGGTTTACTGCTATTGTGCCAGACTGCAGAAGTCGTGTAATGTCTCAGTTGGCCTCAGCCCAACGTTAAAGAGGAGACAGGAGAGCAGGACTCTCCTCGTCTTGCTGACCCATTAGGAACTGATCATTTCTGGCTTTTTGCTATAGTGAGATCCCTCACGGGAACAATCTGGCCTGTAAAGAATACTTTCAGTGGAGCCATACTAAGCTAGGTAACTACTGAATATGTATGTCCCTCATCCACTCTTTTATAAATCAAAATGTTGTTTCCATTCTACGTAAGCGTAAATATACATTTCTGACAGGATAACCTTAAGGCTGAACTTTTAAAGATTTAATGAAGCCAGGACCAGATGTCTCTTTCTGCTCACACGTTTTTTAAAACTTTTTTTTTTTAGCTTAACCCCACAATATTACACTCCTCTGTTTATGGGATTATTTGTCTTCAAATGATGACTTCCATAACTCAAATACCTTTACCCACTACTTATTTTGAATACTTTTTTTTTTTTTTTTTTTACATTGGTTGGACTTTCCAACTGCACTATTTGTTTTTGTTTGTGTCCATTTAAACCCAAAGGCATCTTAGATATCATCATCACTATTTATATGTATCCATACCTGACAAAAAGACAGTGAGAGAGAGAGAATGTGAGCAACAATTAATGTGCATGCATGCGTGCATGTGCATGTGTTTAAGATGAATGCGCAGAGTGCATGGTTAAAGGTGGAAGTATACTCCAAAAAGAAAATGCCCGCTGAAAGCCCTCTGCGATCAACAGTTTGTTAGATACTTTATGATTTTATACACAGGAGGTGTAATGGTGGGCACAGCTTCCCCGTCCTCAACATGTACCCATATTCTTACTTCCATGCTGTCTGCATTATCAGTGATGAAGACCTGGTGACCTGCCTAAAAATAGTTCCAGCAGAGAAGGACTGAAATAAAAAGTGAAAAAGTGAAATACATATATATATATATATATTAACAATGGCCAGGATACATCGCCTCAGCGTTTCACAGACAGAATCTCCCTGTTTGACATTTTCACGTGAACCCCGTTAATGCTCAGCGCAGACCAGGGGAGGAAATCCAGTCTCTCTGCTCTCTACACCAGTGATATTCAGTCATGTTCATATGGTTTCATTTGAATTTACAAACAGGTAAAACAGGCTATAGCTATACCTCGACAGCTTTTAATCACAAGGAAGTAAATAAGATGCTCAAACAAATTCAGACACTCTAAGTGCATTTTGTTATGCAGCATTTTATTTTCATTCATTCATCACCATAAAAATATCTTAATAAACATAGTAGATTGTGTCATTAAATCAGTTCCTGTTATTGTAAAACATCTGCAAGTCTCTTCCTGTATTTTAGTTTAGGCCAACTCTACCAGAAGTTCAAATTAAAGAGCCAGAAAAAAGTGATTTGGCTTAAGATATCTGGTTAAAGTTTCAGAATAAAGTTGTTTATAAGTACAAGACATGAACAACCTATCACATGGTTTGTAATCAGGTTGTGTTTCTGATTTCTGACTAATTTCTGATATTTATGGCCACCTCAACCTGGTTCTTCAGAAAAAAGCAAAAGGAGCTTGATGGAAATTTGTGTCTGCCTTGGGCCCCTAATGGTTTGGACAGAGTTGCATATCTGCCACATTTGATTGTACATCCAGGTTCAAATGCACTCACCCTACTTTAATTACCAGCATCTCTCAACAACTGTTGTAAGAAAATATATAAACATCTAAACTTCCCTACAAACATTGTTTGATGATACGTTGTTTGATGATATGTTGCACGACATTGTTCAGTTTGAGTATACCGCTGCCCGAATTGAATGCTTGCATTATGGAAGGTTGCTGTGAGCTACGTACACCCCTCAGCCACAACATTAAAGCTACTGACAGGAGAAAGGAATATCAATACTTCAGTTTCAGGAAAATACTTCTCCTTTTGCTTTTATGCAGATCTTACTTAAATATATGCCACCAACTGTCCACTTGTACCAAGCAGAGCCCATATGGCAATGGCAGCAGCATTTCCCAGCAGAACGCTGACCTCTGCCGCAGCCTAAAAATGAACAGGAATTAAAGTTAGGACCGAGAACCCAAAGTATTGACCAAGCTTTAAGCTTCCAAGATCCTAATCCAACTAATTATCCCCAGGAACGTCAGAACAAGCCCAATACAAAAAGGCCACAACCCATAACCCACAGGATCCAAATGATCAGCTGCCAACATCCCAGTGCCTGGCACAGCAGACACCCCCAGAGGTCCTGTGGACCCGTTTTGGCAGTATGATGGGGGCTGACACAATATTAGGCAGGTGGTGGTTTTAATGTTGTGGTTGATTGGGGTATGTGTGAGTGCTGAATGAAAAGGGTGTGTGTTATGCACCTGCATGTAATGCGCTGTGTGTGTGTGTGTGTGTGTGGTGTTAATTAATGCAGGTATTTCTATAAGTGTGTGAGTGTTTGGATCTGTAGATGTAAGGCAGCGCTAAAGTTGAGTAGAGGCAGCTGAGTGATTGACTCCAGCTTTAAAAGACTTCTTTGGACTCCACTTGCACTGATTGATAAGAGCGTCTCCCTTAATTGCAACATCTGTCCCCTGAGGCAAGATATTAAATGCTGAAGTGGAAAACGACGTGATAGACACATCAAATATGTATTCATTTTTTAATCAAGAGCAGTCTGTGCATTTGGGTATGAATGGGTCATTTACTGCTGTTGGCAGTCGCTCCACCAGTTTAGTTTCAATAACATAATGACAGGAAGTTTATGCATATAGAGTTGTGGGAGTCTGACTCAGCAAAGCAATGCAGATTATGCTGTCATACTGTCAACAAGACTGTGCAACAAATGAAGATGTTGTGCACAAATCCACTGCAGCACAGACTCACTGACGCTCCCAAGGCGTGTTTATTTATCACCGGACCCCTTTGTTTCCGCTTTGTTGCGCACCTCTTGCTCTTTCCACTCGTCTCCTCTTTCATCTTTGGATTCTTTGCTGCTTCCTCTCTCTGGGGTGAGGAATGGGACTGATGGTGCAAGGCAAACCGAAAACAAATGTTTGGAAATGTCACTGTCCCTGTACAAATGTTAATGACACAATGACTACAAGACCTAGACCGGTTTAAAACATACCCCAGTGCAGAAAGACACGGGCAGTCACTGTGTGCCTCCATTTGCATATAATCCTGTTTAAAGTGTATTAATAAATTATTTTGTAACTCTACTTTTTTCAGTCATACTTTAACTGAACTCATTTTGCTGAGTTTGGTCCTTTTGTTATGTAACCATCTGACATACCAGGAAATTAAATGGAAAACAGAAGAAGATAATGCAGTAACAATTTAGCTAGGTAGCTGTCACAACAGTGTAGTAACTATGCAGTTACCACATAAACAATATACAAAGTTTGTTAAAGATAAATTTCTGAAAAGTAACCTGCTGACTTGAACTTGAACGGTATTTATGTCTTTGTATGAGTTAGCTGATTAATAACAAGAAATTGCCCTCTTATTATTGTTTTTATTATTTTAAAAATGGCTTTAGTTTAGTTTGCCTACATAAAAGAAAAACTAAACTCTTATTGACACATTGTAACCTTCATCAAGAAAGCTCTAAAATAATTAGACATTAAAGACAGAAGCTAAGTAACAATAAAATGTTATGTAGTGTTTACTTCTTGCTCTGCTTCTCTTTCTCAGAGGAACAATGGAGTTTATATTCTTCAGGGTCTTACAATCTTATTGCATTATGTCCAACTTAAATTGAGTTAAATCAGCATTGGCAGGTGAACTTGTCGTCCTGGTGGGGTTCGTATCTTGTAGTTTCAGGACAGTACATTAGTTCTGAATAGAGTCTAAAAACTCAGGCCACTTCACCTCTATGTCTATTAATCAGACTGATTGAATTATGGTCTGGCTGCTCAGATTCTGTCTGAGGCTGACTCAAACCCAGTAGTGAGTGATGGTGAAGATTCCTTATTTTCTCAGCAAGAGCTCCGGCACTGCGTACATACAAAAGAAGAGAGAGAGACATGGAGAGTTGTGAAGACATATTCTCTCCACAGTGATTCTCTTTCTCTCGCCTGGTGCACATCCTCCCTCTGTATTTCCCTGACTCTACTTGTCCACTTATGAAGATTAATAGGAGCCCGTTCCTGTGCTGACATATTGCGGCTGTCATTCTTCTCTATTGCTTTCATCTTTTCTGCTATCCTTCCTCGAGTATTTCTAACTTCCTGTTTTTTGTCTTCCACAGGTCAGTCTGGCTTTGTCACATTGAGGTGCATGTGCGTTTGTTCAGGTGACCGTACGCCTGACTATGTATGTATATGAGCGTGAGCTACCTATGCTGAATTAAATAGCTCTTTTCTCAGTTCAGAAGCCAGGCAAGCTTAATGTGTGGAGGTGCTGAAGTACAGGATAAGCCACTGAATGTGTGTGTTTTGTGTGTGTACTTGTGGGTGTGTGTGTGAGAGAGAGAGACTGTAAGGTTTTTGCCAAGGCTGCAGTATCAGCCCAACCCACCCCATCCCTGATATGAAGCTGCTACTGGCCAAAGCTGCAGAGCATTGTGCTGCCACTAGAGGGGCATTACAGCATACTGAACCTGTGCAACCTTACATAGAAAAAGCATTATGTTGGAATTCAAAGAGAATATGGTATAGAGTTTTTCATTATGACTGATAATGACCTTGTTTTCTGCTTTGAAAATGTTGCCTTCAGAGAATGCATTTTGTTATTTTTACTTACTTTACTATTTTTTTTCTTTTTTTCCAAATGAATCCTCTCCGGTTTCCACCAGTATAGTTCCTACTGCTATTGCTACTTCATATGTTTGATCCTAAAATGCTAACTTTAGGTCTGTCGTGTGAAATAGTGAGAATAGGTACAGACTACAGTGTGTGACTTTTTTTCTTTACAGTTTTTTTTCTCTCTGATCACTGTTCTCTGAAGCATCAGGACACGGGCAATAAACCACCACAAGCACCACACGTGGACAGTCGCAACCCTTTATCCTGCAAACAAGAGGAGTGTGACACAGGGTGCAGAGGGCATGTCTGTCTCCAACTTAAATCAACCCTGTTACAAAACAGCAGTGTGGCCTGAGCTCAATAATGACCTGAAATCACTCTCAGTTAGATCTCTGCCTCTTTAAGAGAATAAATAAGAATACATCTTTGTGCAAGGGTGTAAGAGTTACAGCCTAGATGAGGACTAAATGATCGATAACACAGCTTTAAAAACTTTCATCTGCATTAGAAATAAAGCACAGCAATGCTTTACATATATTTATCCTTGTTGAATCTTTCATCCGTTATTAGCTTTTAAAGGTTGAGTCTATGTGACGAATCAAATGGGATCATTTTGTCTAAAATAAGGAAGTCCTAGAAAATGCCAGCATAGAGGACATAAAGATCAAATTGTTTGGAAATCACCGATATTGGATGGGCCATGTTTGCCGCATGGATGATGACTGGCCAATCAAACCCTGATAAATGGGCAGCTGGCTGAAGGGACAAGAAAAGTTGGTCGGCCACTAGTTCGCTATGAGGCCACCTGCAAGAGTGCTCTTAATAGCAGGGACGCTATCAAAGATTTAAGCTGTATGGTTAGTAATCAGAACAAGTGAAGAGTTCTGACCCACAACATCTGTCACACAGTTGACTTAAAAAGGAAGAAAAGTCTTGCAGGAAAGCCTGCAAAGCACCATAATCAAAAATCCTATTATAATACTTCATAAACTATTGACTACTTGATTGCCTTACTGTGTCATGCCCAACCAAACTTTGTAACAGTAGGAGTAACAATGACACTTTTAAGCTGACTGCACCTGCTGAGAAAAACTCAGGTGGGTTTCATCACTCACTTAATTCTGCCACACCTTTGGGATAAAAAGTCTTATCAACAAGGATCTGAGAGGTTATCATTCTTCCCCTCATATAATTTGCGTTACTCTCTGCTGGCTTGGCAAGAGTACGCTGATGTTAGAGTTGCAGTCCCTTTTCTTGGAGAAGCATGGGATAATTTGTCATGTCTTCATGGGCATTAGTACTCGTTGTCCACTGCCTCAACATTCTTTTTCACTGGAGCTCTCGTCACTGTCCAAACTCAATTCTGTGGACAGCACAGACGTCCCACGTGATGTTTTTGCCCAGGTCACGGTCCAGTGGTACTGAGTAGTGTATAGCCTCCTTTCTGCCATGCCCCCTCCTTCATCTCGCCTACTAGCATTTATCTCTCTGCATGGTTTTGGCAGCGATGTGCTTTTCCCAGCATTTAGCCAGGAGAGGGAGAGAGGAGGGGAGAGGGAGAGAAAAGGAGGTCCTTTCAAGCGAGGAATGACGGACGTTTTATTAAAAGAGGCAGGGCCTTTTGAGAGCCTGGCCCCTCCGTGCTCCCCCCCACCCCTCCACCCCATGTGTCTGGCCCCATTGTCACTGGGCGGTGGCAGCAACCCCCCCACCGGGCGCTTTGTCACTGTAAGTCACCTCGCAGACTGAAACGGACCCACTTGGAAAAAACACACCCATTCGCCACAGTAACTCTGCACTATTCTGGTATTCTGCCTGGTCTTAGAAAAAAATTGATTGTCTGGCTGTCACAAAACATACAGGAGACACAGCGATGGGCGTGACATGCGGGCAAGCAGGGACAGAAGAAAGGAGGGATAAAGTTGGGGTGACACAGAGTGTCGGGGTGCAACAAATGTGAAAGGTGGAGGGGACAGAAGAGGTGGACAGCAGAGCAGAGTGTGATGGAAGACCGAAAAAGGGCACGAAACGGGTGGGGTACATGAGAAAAGTATGGATAGTTCCAAATATGAGTGGAAATGGAGCCGAGAAGGAACACGGATGGAGGCAGGAAATCCACGGGCAGAGTGTGGGGGTGCCCGTTTGTTTTCGGCTGCGTGTGAAATGTGTGTCCTTAGATACAGGCAGCATTCCTCCAGAGATAAACCCCTGGGCCCCCCATCCCCTCAACCCCCACCCTACCCAATATCTCCACCCACCATGCTTACTCAAGTGTGTGTGTCTGGGCGTGTGTATATGTGTGTGTGTGTGTGAGTGGTTTTCGTGTTTACGTTGGATGGGGGTCTACGTGCCCTGTACCGCAGCACTTGCAGGGGGCAACAGAAAAGACAGCTGTGTGTTTGAGAGAAACAGAAAACGTAAGAAAGAGAGAGTGGAGGGCCAACAGGCATGCCAGTCAAGAGCGTCACTTTTGGAGTGAGTACACAGACTCTGCTGTTCTCTGTCTCACCTTCTTCTTGCTGCACTCGTACTATATCTCTTGTCCTGTAACTATTCCTGTCTCTTCATATGACTTGTCTCCAACTATATGTCTCTCTAATACTCATTCTGCTGTCTTTTTTAATAGCATTTTGCTCTACTGTAAAATCATTGCATTTTCTCAGCTGTAATGCACCTGCCAGCGTTCCCTGTCTTAACCTTTCTACATCACACTGTGATGGTCCAGTACCTTTTTCTCGCTGGCTTTGCTCCCTGTTTTAAATCCTTTCCTTTCATATTTCCTTCATCCTACACATGAATATTGATGTATTGGTATTTGTTTCAGCTCATTTTATTCAGCACACGGCTCTTTCTGTTGGCTGTCTGTTTGCAAAGTGCCATTCTTATTCTCTGTCTGTCCACATTAACTGTTTGGGAGCGTTGTCTTCAGCGCTGCTTTCACTGCCTCTGCTTTTCAGTCCTGAACAGGGCCTTGTTTTTAAGAAGAGAAAAAGTAACACAAGTCCTGGAGGAGTAAACATTCATTCTGCTCATTGAGAATCTGATCTGTTCTTTATGGACTACACACCAGCTTTATGCGGTTTTAATCAAACATCTATAGAGGTGATTGAGTGCTAGAAAAACAGCCTATTTAGACATGGGAGTGAGTTTGGTTGCTTGGGAGTATCTTTGAGAATTGTCATGCATGTGCACCCAAGATTAGTGTAAGTGCGTATACATGTGGGTGTGTATCATGTTCTGTTTCCAACCTTAATCTTGTTTTTGACTTAATTTGTCTGTTTGATGTTCAGATTGTACCAGGATTAGCTGCGGTAAGTAAACCAGAGGTCGGTAAAACTGATTAGAGGGTCGGTTAATGAGAGCTTTAAGTGTGGTTTTCATGTGCTCACCCAGTGCAGGTAATGGAAACACAGGGCACAGACTCACAAGGCCTTACTACTTGAGTTTGTGTGCTTATTTTGTGTCTCCTGGAGTTTATCTGCAGTAAAAGAAGAAGTGATTGTAAGAGTTTACTCTTGACGATGCAGCTTCTATGTGTAGTTTATTGGCGTGAGGATGAACTACAGATATAGTCACCATGCAGTCAGTGAAGTTTAAACTTCTCAGAACCATCCACTGTCTGGAGGGTTTTTTCACTTCTATTAGTGTCTGCACAATTATACCTTCCAAAGTGAATTGCCAAATAGAAAAAGTAACTAATAAAGGGTAAATATATAAAGTAAAGTTGGGCTTTTATCCTCTCTGAGATCCAAGTCTTCATCAATGATGAAAAGAAACCCTGATCTGAATATAAAATTTGTGGAGTCTTGGCAATAAGGGAGCAAACATAGATGAATTTTAACTGACGTGTTTTGGTTACAAAACTGTTTGATTATATTCCAAAAGTCACTTTATTTTTCTTTATAATATAATATAATATAATATAATATAATATAATATAATATAATATTAGGGGTAAGGCTATGTTTACTTACTTGCTAAAAGTACTCTATATTTTTAAAAATGAATTACGAAGAAGACCCCTTTCTTGCTATCTCTAACTGCTACTTTTAACATCTAGGAAGCATTTAAATGCTGCAGCTGGTTAAGATGTTAAAAATGTGTGGTTTTGCGCATCAGTAGTTTAATTTATGAGAAAAACATGAAGTCCATATAAAATTATTGCATATTTTATAGGTAAATTCAGGGAAAATGCAATAGTTACTATTACAGTCATATAAATGTGGTCAGAAAAATACAATGTTTCCAGTTTAAAAAAAAATTGGAGTTGTAATGTAAATGTAATAAAAAAAAAAAGTGTAAAAGCCCAGCAAAAAAACAAAACAAAAAACCTACAACATGAGGTTTACTGGGTTTCTGTAGCTATTGATTAAGCTGCAATACTGAAGCAATACTCCGTGTACAACAAAGATTTATACAAAGGCAGTTCTATAGTGGTAGATTTAAAAATAAATAAATAAATAAATAAATAAATATAGATATAATATATATATGTGTGTGTGTGTGTGTGTGTGTGCGTGAGAGTGTGTGTTTGCAATCAGTTGCAAAACCTATTGTCATCCTATGGCTTTCACTCCCTTTGTCCTCTGTCAAAAACATCACAATAACCATGGCAATAATAACCATGACAATCTCATCTACAAATGCAGAGGCTTCAGCAGGCCCAAATATAAAGAGACAATCATCGAGTTTGGCAGGGACAAACAGTGGGCTGTGGAGTGGGACGGGGGGCTCGGAGTGTGAGAAAGTAAATAGTAAAAATGGGACAATACGCTTTGTCACATACAAGGAATATCCGCAGAGAGACAAATGATTGGACGGGGGGCACATTTACATGCAGACAGACAGAGCTGAGTTGGGGAATGTAACAGCTTCATCCCAGTTGTGCCCCTCTCATTCGTTTCCTGTTAATGTGTCCAGAACCCAGCAGTCCTGAGGGTCTCCATCTGACAGACTCTGCACTTGCTACATCTCTTCAGACAGAAACAACCTGCTGCCTGCTCAAGCACTCCAGGCAGCCTGAGATCTAAAGGCAAAGAGGGAGAGCACAGAAAAAGGGACAGAGGGGAAAAAAAAAAAAGATTTTCTGAGCAAATGCAAGTCAGCAGAAAATAGTGTTGAAATTGCTGTTTAAGCATTTTGCTTTGAATTTCCATATCTGTTTTTCAGTGTCGCCCCAAAATGTACAGAAACTCCCAGATTTCAGTGTTAGCCCAAACACATCGAGACACTGAGTTTAGGAGACATCATCTAGAGTTTGGTGTGCTTACACAGTTCACGTTGTTTAAAGTTCAGGAAATTATTATTGCAAGAAAAGCAGTACTTGTGACACACTGAACATACGCAGGCACCTTATTTTAGCCTTTCTGCTGGTAGCACTAATAGCTGTGGTGGCACTTAAAATATTTATGATTTGCACCTGGTGCTGTGTCTGCAGATTCATACTGTGCTGTTTGCATACCTGTGTGTAAGTGTGTGTATGCGTGTGTTAGCATGTTTCAGAGGAAGGGGACTGTGTCTGTTTTGTAGATTTTGTGCTAATTTTGATAGAAATATTGAGATTTTCTGAAACTGGTTATAAGTCTGATTATTTTGTTGACATCCCGTGGAAGAGATTCAGGATTTGTCTGTTGATTGTACTCGTAAAATATTTTGAGTTCTTTCTTTTTTGAGTGTGAGAATAGGCCAGACTCGGGCTAACCAGTCTAGAATCAGTGATTGCTAAAATAAATAAGATCCACCACTAAAGACATCAAAAAGAAAAAAAGGGTGCAATAAAAGTTTTTGGCAGATACAGACTAACCTTTAAGGGGTCACAAACAAAGAGGATGCCAAGTACCAATGTTTTCTACTTTCTCTACCAAAATATAATGATTTTAGCAATCGAATGATTAAGACAGGATGGTTTCAGTGTGCTTCAGTCTATTTTAGTAACAAAAACTGATTTAATACAGAAACTGCAAAGAGCTAACAGCTGAATAGTTTACAGATTTATTGTAGATGAATGGCTGTTTTCCTGAATTATGCTGTTGGATTTCTATTAGAAGTATCTGGTACTCTCCAGCAGGCAGACTTCCCATTCATGCCTTGCATTGTTTTTACTTCCCCATTCAGTCTGACTTCATCCAGACTGGTCATAAAAACCCTTTAATGTGAAATAGCTGCAAAAAGAAAATAGTGAATGTTCAGGTGAGTTTTAGGGCCTCAGTCGATGGGATAGGAAATTAATATCCGACACGTGCATACAAGCACATATGCACACCATTGAGTCTTTGAACACTGCAGTCCACTGGCGAGGGGATGATGTCATCCTGTCTGCTGCAAAACCAGCAGAGGAGGCAAGCGAAGGTGGGGGGGATAGACGGGTAAGGAGCAGGGGGTAGAGGAGGGAAAGAAAGCAACAGGAAAGAAAAGCCGAGATAGGGGCAGGGCGAGTAGGGGAGCTCAGGGAAGAGGATTTTCTGTGATGAGTGATGATAGGGGAATAATTTTACTTGGTAATTTTGAGCTTCATTATAACGAGCCTTGCACTGTCTCAGCCCGAGGACAGCTGCATGCACACTGCATGACACCGTGCGTTGATACTGCTAATGTTAACCATGGAGCTTCTGAGCAGGTTATTGTCTGCGTCGTTTGCTTCAAGCAGTATGATTAATGTGTCTGCTCATTTCTGCGCAGCCCAGGAGTCATAAGCTCGTCCATTCTCTTTGGGAATAATCGTGGAGGGATTCATTCATCTAACTCGTAACACGATCCAGCAGAGTGCAACACGAGAAAAACCACACGGCAGCTTTTAGACTGCATGTGTTTTCTCTGCTCTGTGTATGAGCTCTGTACCTGCTTGTCTCTGAGTTTGGCAGATGGGTGCGGTTACCCTGCATCTTTATCTTAGCACACCACACACTCACTTCTTGACGCAAGCAGATAGTTAGAGAAACATACAGACACATATGAGCCTGCAGGACTAGGAAAGCCTCACCTTAAAGAGAAGCAATGGGGTGGGTGGCAGTGGTCTGAGTCCAAGATGGGTTGGACAACTGTAGAGGGGCCTCAGGGGTCACTATGGTGTTACCATTTGCTGTGAGACCATGTATATTGTGTTGAGTGTGTGTTTGCATCAGCTGTATTTGCTTTTACTTTGATGAGAGTGTCTCTGTGTGTCACCATGGTCTGCAAACCTCGCATGCAACAGAAACCTCACATGCACTCTGTTACATTATGTAAATTTTGTGCCGTCTGTTATTTATATCTAACTGTTGCATAGACATGCGCAAGTTTAACTAAATGAGATATGGGCAATTATTAAAGGTACAACCTCTATTTAAATTACATTAATGAAATGAATAAAGGGAGGTATGCACGTGTGTTTAGAGTGTGGTGATCAGAACTCCAGTGACAGGTGTTTGTGTGTGGAGGTCAGTCTGATCGCAGCTGTGTAGAGGGAGGGGGTTTGTGGGTTGTTATCTTCTTCAAAGTGAAAGAGGATGAGAAAGTCTTGGAGTAACTCAACAGGAAGATGGTGAACCAAGTTAACTTAGGATCTGTGAGTATTAAAACAGTCACCTATAACTAATCATTTATTCCTAATTATAAGTGTATTATGTTTATTTTTATTGCTTTTTGATTTTGATATTTCTTCTGTAAATATAACTGCCATGAAGTAAGATCTTAAAATCATATCATGTATTTATAAGTCAGTTTGCTTTCGGGTACATCCATGATTTGTTTTCTTTTATTGTGGGACTATCTAACTGGCACTTTCCCTTTTAAAACACACATGTATATGACTCAGAGAAGTTGTACTGCAACTCCAGAGCAAATGGCTCTGGAGGAGTGGGTGTACTCAGAAGCCCAGTGTTTAATACTTACGCTCAGGGTGCTGCTTGCTGCACGAGGTTCATCTGATAAGTGGAAACTTTGCCACTGAGTAGATTTCATCTCTGATACTCAGGACTGTTGTTTTGCTGCCACAGTCAGCTGGAAGCGGCTTTTCCTTTAAAGGTTTTCTGTTTCCCTTCCATTGTCGTTTCTCCTCTTTTTTTCTTTTTTGTTTTAAAGTGACCTCTCTCTTTGCGCAGCGCTGTGCCATTGGTGTCATGCTGAGGGTGTGTGGTGTCATTTGTTGCTATGCCTCTACTTCAGGCATGTGGATCCTTTCTCTTTTATACCCTGGCCTGCTCTCTCTCTGTCAAAAGAGGACCAACAACCCTGTCACTACAATAGTCAACACAGCATAAAGCACTGAGGAAACCATCTTTTGTAGTGCGCAGCAGCATTTGGTGTTTTTCTTTTGGAACAGAAAAAGAGGGATTTGTACAGTCAATTTATTATTTGTGTTTATGCAAATGCATACAGTGAACGGCTGTTTATTCTTCTTGACCAGCATGTTGAGATGTCCATTCAGATGGGAAGAGGATGTAGGGAAGGGATAGCCAAGAGAGGAGATTATGTAAATGAAATAAAAAGGTGTGGGGCTTTGCTGCAGTCGACTTTCTCCCTGTGGTTCTCCCTCGGTCGCTCATGCTCCTGCTTCTGTTCCTCTCCCTTGCTTCCCCCCCGTGCCACATGAGTGATCCTGTTTCAGCGGCACCCCTGCCTGCCTTCCTGCCTGGAAGAGGCATGAAGCCCTCAGACACAGAAAAAACAACACAGACAAAAACAGAGAACATGCCATGTGCCAGCCTGTGAGCCAGAACTCACCAAAGCCTCACACACTCTCTTCTCTCTCTGTTCTTTCTCCTTCTACCTTTGTCTCTTTTTTCACACACACACACACACACACACACACACACACACACACACACACACACACACACACACACACACACACACACACACACACACACACTCCCAACAGAGAGCCAACAATCTGCTGGCATCACAAATACACCACAGACTACTGGTGTTATCACACTTGCCTTATCACCTGAGTGAAAGAAAGACTTGTGGACAATATTTTCTAATACATTTGTCTACATGCCCAACAAACCCTCTAACACACCCATAGATGTAGATTCAAGATGTAGATTTTCAAACTGCACTGTCCAAAATACCCAAGGGAGGAGTGAAATGAGAGGAAAACTGATGGACGACTGCCAGCATGCTATCGCTCTCAGTCCTTAAAACGCATTTTTCCCAAAAATAACCAAACACTGTCTCTCTCTCTCTCCATTTTCCCTCTCTTGTCCTCTACTTTTATGCGTCTCTCACTTTCTCTTGTACCCCTTTATCCCCCTCTTTCCTCTTCTCTCCCTGTTTCTGTTGCAGGCAGATGCTGGCAACAGTTTTCTCCGAGCAGCCCGTTCTGGCAACCTGGACAAGGCCTTGGAACACATCAAAAATGGCATTGATATAAATACAGCCAATCAGGTGAGAGAGCTCATTCACCAGATTAAATATCTAGACTGGCATGCATATCTAACTACCAGCCAGTCAGCTTTATTCAGACTGCACGTGGTTTTCTTGGCTGTTAATTCACATTATGTAATTTTGCTTATCAGCAAACCTGGTCTTTAAACATATTGTGCTGTAGTGCACAGCAAAAGTAGAAACCGAACTTTATTTATTACTTTTCATGTGCCGACAGTCAAATCCTGCCAGGGTTTTAGTCTCCTGGCTCACTATCTGCTTTCTAACTCATTAAATTAAATTTTTAGGATATTGGTGGACTGCTCACTATAAAAAAGTGTGAATGGATGGTGTAGCAGTGTCTCCAAAAATGAAATAAAATTAGGTATTTTTGTAGCTCTGCACTGAGTAGTACTTGCAGTACTTTTAAGTTTCTCCTATAGGTTACAGTGGGATAGATGCAACGAGTACGTGGCGCCATTTAAAATAAAATCCCAAACCCAATTATGTTCTCCTCAGATTTTCTCTGTGTTACCAATGTTTACTGCATATGTGTGTTATGTTCAGTGTGCATGAAGTCTCTAAACTGACTACTAAATTTGTGTACCATCCAGTGCACTGTATGTGTACGCTCGGTTTGACTGTTAATCAGTGGCTGAAGGTGACAGGTCGGGTTTTAAAGGGTCTCCAGAGGAGGTAATAAATGGGGCAGGGGCTTTTCCTTCGCCCCATTTCCATCCTCCTTTATGCTGACAGCGTCCAGGAAGAGATAGTGTTAGTGGGCTAGGAGTGAGGCCCTCAGGCTACAGAAACTTGGCCAAAACCTGTATGTGTGCACGAGAGAATACTATGGCTCATTAATCTAACTTAGTCATGGTTTCCCTTCCATTCGCTTACTGTATGGTGCCCTCAGCACTTTCTAATTATTTGGCGGTAATGCTTCTGTCAGGATTTCTGTGAGCCCTATTCACCATCACCGCAACGGACCCCACATAATGACAGGTTTATTTGTATAAAATGGCACTGTCCCGACCATTACTGGAAAACTGCTCTACAATGGCAAAGGGATACACCCTGATTAAAAATGTGACTATGTACATGCAGAAAAACTACAATACCTTGGTAGATGTGTTTTCCTGAATGACACACTTTCATTTCATTGTGTTGTAGATACTCAACATGAAGTTGTTTTGTCTTTTTACTGTTTGGCATTAAATGTTTTTGACCTACAGAGATAATCTACAGCATTCCTGTTTCACTTACAGTTACGGTCCCTAAATGTGGAATTTATTCATGACATTTTGGAAAAACTGGTGTCTGCTTTGTGTCTTATTTTAAACCATTTTACATTGTTTTTTGGATAAAAACCAAGCAAACCTAGTCCTTTACTGCACATGGCTTACACCAATAGCTTTGACCAAATGTAAGCTATTATTATTATTATGTGTATTGCCATTGCTGTCATTGCTGGAACATGCACAAAGCAACAGGCTATCTGGCAAAAGCTGTAGATTGTCCATTAAACCTCAGTGGTTGTGTGACAGTTTGAGTCAGTATGGTGGGAGTTTGGGCAGGTGGAGGCTTAACTGTTCCTTCTTTGTGTGGATACCTCTGCCATGGCTCACTCGCCAGCACGCTGCCTCACTCCAGCCCCTCCCTCACTATATTTTCTTCCCTCCCTGTCCCTCTCAGTCTAACTGATCCTCCACTGCCATCTCTCTTTGCCTGTTTATCTACTGTTTTCTAACTCGCCTCCTTTTTGTCTTGATTTTTTTATACCTTTTTTTTAACCTACCTCCCCCCTTTTCTTCCCTCCTTTGTCTGCAGTAGAGTGATGGTGTGCTGTGGTCTCTCCACTCAGAGGAATAATATCAGTGGTGTGGGAAAGGTCCAACCTCACATGTCCTGTGCGGCTGAAGGAAGGCTGTGTGAGGTCAGACCTATCCCACACGGCTCGTATTCTTCCCGGCCACGAGACCAGCGGCCTGCCATCTCCCTCCCGTCACCCTCCTCCTCCTCCTTTCATGATCATTAATCAAATGAAAGATTTTTCATCTTGATTTTCATCCCTGTAGACAGTGTTTTTGCTAATGGCCACTCTGATTCTGAGAGTACCGCATGCATGGTGTCCAGTGTAAGTATGTGCATGCTATGGTTTGTGAGTGATTCAGTCACTGTGATAACAGTGTCAGTTGGCATGGTCTTCAAGTGTTTGTGTGTATATATATACTGTCTGTTTGGTTTATTTTTTTCCATTAGAGGAAACTGCTCTTAGTGTGTGTAGGACCCTTCAGTGTGAGGTCTACTCTTCTCTCCCTTTCATTCAGAATGGGCTCAATGGGCTTCATCTGGCCTCAAAAGAAGGCCACGTCAAA
Organism: Neolamprologus multifasciatus; assembly: GCF_963576455.1. Classification (NCBI taxonomy): domain Eukaryota; kingdom Metazoa; phylum Chordata; class Actinopteri; order Cichliformes; family Cichlidae; genus Neolamprologus; species Neolamprologus multifasciatus. Next base: position 18,396,097 of record NC_140450.1, read on the forward strand.
ATGGTGCTGGAGCTACTCCATAATGGGATCGTACTGGAAACCACCACGAAGGTAAAAATAAGTGTTGCAACCTTAACCCCTCAAAAATCACCTGTGGGGAAAAAAGAAAAAATCATAGATGCTTTAATATCGGATACATTTCTCGGAAACATGCCTAATGTTTTGAGACAAGAAGACTCTTCCTTGAGTCATTTTGCTGCTGTGAGGTTTACGATGAACCAGCTAGGACTGCAGAAACGTGTTGCTCCAGTCAAAAAATGTTTTAATGTCTGATCTTTTATAGTCGTAATGAGCACAAGCTGACATCCATGCGTTTGTGTTATTCCTGCATCATCATCATCATAACGTTGGCCCAGGATCAACACTGCAACCAACCAATAATGCTGTCTGATTAGTTTAGTTAGCATTAGCCAAGAAGTTAGCTACTGCTATGAAATACTATCACAAGCAAACCAAACTTAGTAACCAAAATTTGATAAACAGCAAACCTAATTTGATAATATTTCTTTTTATGTTGTACAAAGTAATAAAGATAACACTTGAAATGCTTACCATTTGTTCTGGAAGAGAATTTAATAAAATTAAAGAAATGTTTTTCTTTTCTTTTCTTTTTAACACACTGCGAAGCTATGACATCACAGCAGCATGACTGGTCAGTTGCAATGCTGATGCAACATTATTGTGATGATGCAGGAACAACACCAATACAGATAACTTAACACCTTGTAATGCTGCCAGTTCTCAAAAAAAACAAAAAAAAAAAACACTTTGCACTTTGAATTCACCTGTAATATTTTGTGTAAATGTTTACTTGTGTTCTCATGTTTCTGTGTTTTACCAGAAAGGGAACACGGCCCTGCACATCGCAGCCCTGGCAGGGCAGGAGCAGGTGGTCCAAGAGCTGGTTAACTATGGGGCCAATGTTAACGCTCAGTCGCAGGTGAGACAGAGCTGCCTTTCAAAGCAGTCGTCACTGAATCCACAGAGGCTTCTCTTCAGGCTAACTATTGTGATCTCTACTGTGAAACCACTGTAGTAACTATTGCAATTCCATCTGTTAACATGTGTCTCTGTTCCAATATTTCTGTGTGTTGCTGTTCCCTCTCTGTCTACATCTCTGTGTGTGCATCTGTGACTGTCTCTCTGTTGCTGTGCTTGTGTGTCTGCTCTGCTGCTGTTGTGGGTGTGTGCGTGCCTGTTGTGTCTTTCTGAGACAGAAGGGTTTCACTCCACTCTACATGGCTGCACAAGAAAACCATCTAGAGGTTGTGAAGTTTCTTCTGGAGAACGGAGCCAATCAGAGCATTCCAACTGAGGTACCACTAAGCTGAGAGACATTTTTGAAGAGTTATCGCCCAAATTGCTCAGTCCTATCTCTGCTGATCCACACCCGCTGTGTTTTCATTCTGTTTTTGTTCTCATTAGCCTCTCTCCTTACATCGCTCTCATTTTCCTTCCATGAGTCAACCTCTCTTCTTGTTCTTTCCGGTGTGTTGCAGGATGGATTCACTCCTCTCGCCGTGGCTCTTCAGCAGGGGCATGAAAATGTTGTAGCCCTGCTCATCAACTATGGCACCAAAGGAAAGGTCCGCCTCCCTGCGCTGCACATTGCAGCACGCAACGATGATACACGCACAGCTGCAGTGCTTCTGCAGAACGACCCCAATCCTGATGTGCTAAGCAAGGTGTGTGTGTGTGTACAGAATGGAACAGGAATGTCTGTAATTGGTGTGTTTTTGCTGTTTCTTAAATGCAAATGGAATGAAAGTAGCATGGTGTTAACCTTATGTGTCCCTGCAGACTGGATTCACACCCCTCCACATTGCTGCGCACTATGAAAACTTGAACGTGGCTCAACTGCTGCTCAATAGAGGAGCCAATGTCAACTTCACCCCAAAGGTAGGGGAAAACTAATTGTAACTGAAGGTCAGTCACATGACTTGCTCTCTGTTCTTTTAGTTTTTTGTCTAAGCTCATCTGTGTCTGTTCTACAGAACGGTATCACCCCTCTGCACATTGCATCCAGACGGGGTAACGTGATCATGGTCCGACTCCTCCTGGACAGAGGGGCTCAGATTGATGCCAAGACCAAGGTTTCCAAAGCTCTCATCTCAAAGCTTTAGTGTTTCCAAAGCTCTGACTGTATTTTCCTAATTAGATGGTTCATTAACTAAATCACTAACAATCACTCCCCTCTAGGATGAGCTGACTCCTCTGCACTGTGCAGCAAGAAATGGCCATGTTAGGATTATAGAAATCCTGCTGGACCATGGAGCCCCCATTAATGCAAAGACTAAGGTAAACCCCTGCAGGCGTCAAGAAAATTCTTTAAGTCTCTTAAAGGTTTTATTTTTAACAGTAAGACAGGAAAGAATTCAAAAACCGTCATCTTTTCAACTGATTGTGAAAGACTCAGTCTTTTGGCTTACTGTGGCATACTATCTAAATTGATGTATTTTGATGAGTGGGGTAATGGTTGTGGTCTTGCCTTTTATATTTGTAAATGAAATGTGAAGAGAGAGGACATGTGTGCCCAACATACCTGCTTTGGTTTGAGAAGCTGTTGCTTCAGCGTGACTTACAGTGTTTCTGAATTTTACCCTTTCGTTTGGTCATAAGTACAAATCTGTGACCTTTTTTTTTAAATTTTCTGTTTTTAATCTGAAAATTTTCTTCCTGCCGTGGGAGATAATAAAGAATCAACATATTTATTTATCTATCTATTTATTTATTTTGCAGAATGGCCTGTCTCCAATCCACATGGCAGCGCAGGGCGACCACATGGACTGCGTCAAACAGCTTCTACAGTACAACGCAGAGATTGATGACATCACACTGGACCACCTCACCCCTCTGCATGTGGCGGCACACTGCGGTCACCACCGTATGGCCAAAGTATTGCTGGACAAAGGGGCCAAACCCAACTCTCGGGCTCTGGTTAGTGACAAACATACTCTAATAAGGCCAGATCAGCTTATTAAGTCATACAAGTCAAAGTTGCTCTTTACCTTCATAGTAATGATAACTGTTTGCTTTCACAGAACGGCTTTACCCCTTTGCATATTGCTTGTAAAAAGAACCACATGCGTGTGATGGATCTCCTGCTCAAACACTCTGCGTCATTAGAGGCTGTGACTGAGGTAAGAACAGTTCAAATCGATAGATGTGAAGTTACGTAGATGATTTAATAAATCCCCAAGATCATTTCTAATTCTTGTAATCCTGTGCTCCCTTTTTTATAGTCCGGCTTAACCCCTTTGCACGTAGCATCATTTATGGGTCATCTCAACATTGTGAAGATCTTGCTGCAGAAAGGCGCTTCCCCCAGTGCTTCTAATGTGGTGGGTACCTAACTGAAATTTCAAGTCCAACTCAAATAACCAATTCATATTCCTGAGAGCATTATTGATTTGACTCTTTGGTTTGTGTGTGAACAGAAAGTGGAAACACCTCTCCATATGGCATCCCGGGCAGGACACTATGAGGTGGCAGAGTTTTTATTGCAGAATGGAGCCCCAGTGGACGCAAAGGCCAAGGTAGAGGTGTTACACACCAAAGCATAAACGTCCAGTAAATAAATATGATACATGAATCCCGGCAGATGAAGCTGACCGAGCTTTGCATCCACGTGCTAATTTTCCTCCTGTACAGGATGACCAGACACCCCTGCACTGTGCAGCTCGGATGGGCCACAAGGAGCTAGTGAAGCTTCTGCTGGAGCAAAAGGCCAACCCCAACTCCACCACCACAGCAGGACACACACCTCTGCATATCGCTGCCCGGGAAGGTCATGTGCAAACTGTACGCATCCTCCTGGACATGGAGGCTCAACAGACTAAGATGACCAAGGTAAAGACTTCCTGCTAAACCTTCTGCTGTGAAATTTGCCTTTTTTAAACTGTCTGCCCAAATGCTAAAAACCCCTAACTGATGTTTTATACACTTTCCTGTTGGTCCGTCTGCAGAAAGGCTTCACTCCACTCCATGTGGCCTCCAAGTATGGGAAGGTGGATGTAGCAGAGCTGCTTCTGGAAAGAGGAGCCAACCCAAATGCTGCCGGAAAAGTGAGGAAATCATAATGGGCTTGACTGTTTGGAAGAAGAACTAAATAAATCCTTGTTTGAACTACCACAGTCTGATTAATGTTTGAATCCCTTTCTGCAGAATGGTCTCACTCCGCTGCACGTTGCTGTACATCACAACAACCTGGATGTTGTTAACCTTCTTGTTAGCAAAGGAGGATCACCACACAGTGCAGCCAGGGTAAATCAAATTAAAAATACACGTATATAGACACAAGGTCAGGCAGATGGTTTAGTATTGTGTATGAATTCATGTCATTCTAAAAAAAAACACATCTGTTTTCTAGAATGGCTACACTGCCCTCCATATAGCATCCAAGCAGAACCAGGTGGAGGTGGCCAACAGCCTGCTGCAGTATGGAGCATCAGCCAATGCTGAGTCACTACAGGGTGTCACACCTCTCCACCTGGCCTCACAGGAAGGAAGGCCTGACATGGTGTCCCTGCTCATCTCCAAACAGGCCAACGTCAACCTCGGCAACAAGGCAAAGACAGATAAAATTAAAAAATGAAAGAAATGTTACTGTAAAATAAACTATAGTCTATGTTGTTTTTGCTGTTTTTGACCTTTGTCTTTTCACTCTGATAAACAGAGTGGGTTAACACCCCTCCACCTGGTGGCACAGGAAGGACACGTTGGAATCGCTGATATCTTGGTGAAGCAGGGCGCGTCAGTCTATGCCGCAACACGGGTAAGACCTTTTCTTCACACGGTGTTTTGTCTTTGAGCTGGAAGAGAAAATGTCTGAGTAGCTTTGATTTGTCTGGTTATATTTTGGTCCAATCGCTGTTTTTGTAATTTTTGAATCAATCTTCTTTTCTTGAAACACTTTAACCATTTCAAAAACATTATAGTATGCAGTTCTAAACATTTTTCATAAAACACTCAACCTCCATGTGGGATCATTACAATCCCGGTTACGACCTTCACTGTGTTTTCTCCACTTTCAGATGGGCTACACCCCACTCCATGTAGCTTGTCACTATGGCAACATCAAGATGGTGAAGTTCCTCCTGCAGCAACAGGCCAACGTAAACAGCAAAACAAGGGTGAGTGCCTCCCTCTGGCTCTGGACGAAAACTACAGCTAAAGCCGGATGAGAATGAGTCATAGAGCTACAGTACAGTCTGTCAGTAACCACGGTTACAGTGTGTTAACACACAGCTCGTGATGGCAGGGTTTCCCAGCTGTTAGTGTAAAATGATTTAATAGGACATAGAGCAGTTTTTTGCTCATAAGGGAATAAATGTTTGAAAACATTTTTGAAAAGCAACTAAAAGAAAAGGCGGGATGTACTGTAGGGCTGCAATGAACCGACTAATCAGCTTTTTCACATATGACATTCTTTTTTTTTTTTCTCAGTTGGCTGCTCGTTGCAGTCTATTTTTCCTTAAAATGTTAAGCTTTTACTTTATTTTTAAATATAATGTGGTGGGTATTTTTCTTTTACATCACTTACACTAATGTCTCAGTCTCAGTAAACTCAGGCATCAAGGCTCATCACAAATTTAAGCAAACTGACAAAACATTCCTACAATATTTATTTTATAAATAAATATAATAAATAATTTTATTTTTATTAGTTTTGTATGTATGTACGTATGTAAGTTTTATTTTAATTCCGTTTGGTTCATAAGTCTGTGTTTTTTCAAATCTGGCTTAGTTTAGCTTTTGTTGACTACCGTGAGCGTGGTCTTTAGAAATCTCACAGAAATTCTCGTGTTTAGACCGACTTTTACACTTTTGTGTAATTTTTTCTCTCACAGCTTGGTTACACTCCTCTACATCAGGCAGCCCAACAGGGACACACGGATATTGTGACACTGTTGCTGAAGCATGGCGCCCAGCCCAATGAGACCACTACAGTGAGTGCGATTATCTCTTCGTCATCCTCATTCATAAAGTTTGGCGCTCATCGATGTCCCACTCTTTCTCTTTTAGCATGGCACGTCAGCTCTGGCTATCGCGAAGAGGTTAGGCTACATCTCGGTGATCGACGTCCTAAAACTTGTCACTGAGGAGACAGTTTCCATGGTGAGATGTTCAGAAAAGGGGTGGTGATAATCACATGGGAACATATTGTATGAAAAGTTGAACCTTCCCTTTTGCTGTTGTCGGTAACTGTTTTCTTTTCTCCATGCCCAAAAGACGACCACAGAGAAACATCGCATGAGTTTCCCAGAGACAGTGGATGAAATACTGGATGTGTCTGAGGATGAAGGTATTATCATTATTATCACTGAAATAAAACAGCAGGAACACTGTAACTGATTGAAGATGTAAACATTTTTCCCCTCACGACTCATTTTTTTGCCTTTTGCTCTTTTTTTTTTTTAGGAATTGCACAGCTAACATTAGGTATGAATGTCTGTTTCTTACGTGTGTGGCTCCATTTCAGACTCACGCCATCTTTGTGCCACTGCTTTTCTCTCTCTCCTTCGTTCCCCTCTGTGGTGGTGGCTCTGGTTTCTCACTGGCATGCACCCATAGCACCCATGTCTGTAACCTCGATATGTCCCAGTGCTAACACGCTCATTCTCTGACTCTCCAGGTGTCTTTGACATAAGCCCTTCATTGTTAATAATATTAAATCAAATATAAATCTTTAGTTAGGAAAACACAAAAAAACCCCTTCTTTGTGAGTTTTAATAACTTAGATTTTAGTGTCACATACAGTGGGGCAAAAAAGTATTTAGTCAGCCACCGATTGTGCAAGTTCCCCCACTTAAAATGATGACAGAGGTCAGTAATTTGCACCAGAGGTACACTTCAACTGTGAGAGACAGAATGTGAAAAAAAAATCCATGAATTCACATGGTAGGATTTGTAAAGAATTTATTCGTAAATCAGGGTGGAAAATAAGTATTTGGTCACCTCAAACAAGGAAAATCCCTGGCTCTCACAGACCTGTAACGTCTTCTGTAAGAAGCTTTTCTGTCCCCCACTCGTTACCTGTATGAATGGCACCTGTTTGACCTCATCATCTGTATAAAAGACACCTGTCCACAGCCTCAACCAGTCAGACTCCAAACTCCGCCATGGCCAAGACCAAAGAGCTTTCGAAGGACACCAGGAAAAGAATTGTAGACCTGCACCAGACTGGGAAGAGTGAATTTACAATAGGCAAGCAGCTTGGTGTGAAAAAATCAACTGTGGGAGCAATCATCAGAAAATGGAAGACATACAAGACCACTGATAATCTCCCTCGATCTGGGGCTCCACGCAAGATCTCATCCCGTGGGGTCAAAATGATCATGAGAACGGTGAGCAAAGATCCCAGAACCACACGGGGGGACCTGGTGAATGACCTGCAGAGAGCTGGGACCAAAGTAACAAAGGTCACCATCAGTAACACACTACAACGGCAGGGAATCAAATCCCGCAGTGCCAGACGTGTTCCGCTGCTGAAGCCAGTGCATGTCCAGGCCCGTCTGAAGTTTGCCAGAGAGCACATGGATGATACAGCAGAGGATTGGGAGAATGTCATGTGGTCAGATGAAACCAAAGTAGAACTTTTTGGTATAAACTCAACTCGTCATGTTTGGAGGAAGAAGAATACTGAGTTGCATCCCAAGAACACCATACCTGTGAAGCATGGGGGTGGAAACATCATGCTATGGGGCTGTTTTTCTGCCAAGGGGACAGGATGACTGATCCGTGTTAAGGACAGAATGAATGGGGCCAAGTATCGTGAGATTTTGAGCCAAAACCTCCTTCCATCAGTGAGAACTTTGAAGATGAAACGAGGCTGGGTCTTCCAACATGACAATGATCCAAAACACACCGCCTGGGCAACAAAGGAGTGGCTCCGTAAGAAGCATTTGAAAGTCCTGGAGTGGCCTAGCCAGTCTCCAGACCTCAACCCCACAGAAAATCTGTAGCGGGAGTTGAAAGTCCGTGTTGCTCGGCGACAGCCCCAAAACATCACTGCTCTTGAGAAGATCTGCATGGAGGAATGGGCCAAAATACTAGCTACTGTGTGTGCAAACTGTGGTGTAATTGCATTGTACAGTAGATGTTAATGCAGCCGGTCAGTGTAGTTAGGCTGATGGCAGCTAGAGGGCGAGACCGGTGTGTGTTTTGTATAGAATGTTATGTTATGTGGGGAGCAGAGCAAGAACAAGAAAATAAAGGTGGTTATGAATCGTACAGTGGACCCGCGTATAATTGAATAACACGACATGGTGTCAGAAGTCCTGTACTGATCCATATAACCTCGACTGAACGAACCTGTGTCTGGCGGAGCTCGCGGGAAAAACGAGGGGGAAAATATGGCGGATGAGACTGCACAGAGAGCACCGGCGGGGCCGAGTGCGACATTCAGCATCCAGCCACCGGAATCCTTCGACTTTTCAAAACCGCAGGAGTGGTCCAAATGGATACGGAGGTTCGAGAGATTCCGTCTCGCCAGTAATTTGAACGTCAGCTCGGAGGAAAACCAAGTCAACACGTTGATTTACTGCATGGGAGACGAGGCGGACGATGTGCTTCGCGGTCTGAGTTTAACAGCGGAGCAAAGGACAACGTATGAGGGGGTACGTGATGGTTTCCAGGTTTTTTTCATTGTGAAGAAAAATGTGATCTATGAGCGCGCCAAATTCAATATGCGCCGACAGGGAGAAAATGAGACAGTGGATGCTTTTGTGACAGCACTGTATGCGCTAGCAGAACATTGCAACTATGGAGTGCTACATGATGAGCTGATACGTGATAGGCTCGTTGTCGGTCTCACGGACAAACGGCTGTCAGAACGCATGCAGCTTGACCCAGATTTGACTTTGCAGACGGCTATCAACATGGCGAGGCAAAGTGAAGAGGTAAAGCGACAACAATCCTCCTTGCGAGGTGACTCTAGAGCTGAGGCTAGCGATGCTAAGTCAGTAGATAGAGTGCATAAAATCAGTCGTAAGCCTGTTAGAACCAGACTGCTCCAGACTGATAGTCGTCAAGCTAAAGCACGTGGATTCCGAGAAGACGGCAAAAAAGGGCCAACCTGTCAGAGATGTGGTGGCGCTCCATCCCATTCAAAGCAGGATTGTCCAGCGAATGAAGTCAAATGCCACGCATGTGGGAAAAAAGGACATTACAGGCGTGTATGCAGGGCAACAAAAACAGTGCATGAGGTTGAAGAGGATGAACATGGTTTGTTCTTGGGCAGTGTTAAGTGTGAGGGTGAGCCCTGGACTGTTGACTTAAGCATAAACAACATAAACGTGTCATTTAAAATTGATACAGGTGCCGATGTGACAGTCCTACCCCTTAAGGTGTTTAAGGAGCTCTACAGACACAACCACCCCCCCAGTCTCCACAAACCAACCAAGGCTCTGCTGGGTCCCGGGGGGAGTCGTTTGGATGTCGTTGGTGTCAGTGAGCTTGCACTGAGGAAGGGTGACAAAGAAATACTTGAGGATGTCTTTGTCATCAGACACCTGCACACTGCTTTGCTGGGGAGACCTGCCATTAGCAAGCTGGAGCTTGTGGCTCGTCTGGAGAGCATAACTATAGAGATGCTTAAAAAGTGCTACCCAAAGCTGTGCAGTGGTCTCGGTGAGGTACGTCAGCCCTACGACATCAAACTGAAACCTGGAGCTCAACCTTTTTCCTTGAAGACGCCACGGAGAATCCCGTTGCCTCTGATGGACAAAGTTAAGCAGGAGCTGGCCCGTATGGAAGAACTAGGGGTGATCAGCAGGATTGAGGAGCCAACTGATTGGTGCTCAGGCATGGTGGTGGTACCGAAGAAGACAGAAGATGTACGCATATGTGTCGATCTTACCCACCTCAATGAGTCTGTGTGTCGAGAGAAGTACATACTGCCATCGGTGGAGGAAACATTGGGCAGATTGGCTGGTGCCAGCATATTCAGCAAGCTGGATGCTAACATGGGGTTTTGGCAGATACCTCTGACGGAAAACTCAGCCAAATACACCACTTTCATCACACCGTTTGGGCGTTATTACTTCAAGAGACTGCCCTTCGGGATTGCTTCAGCACCGGAGCATTTCCAGAACAGGATGGTCACAGAGGTCACAGATGGTATGGAAGGGGTGGTTTGCCACATGGACGACGTGCTGGTCTGGGGCAGAACGCAGGAGGAGCATGACTCTCGCCTACACGCTGTGCTGGGCAGGATCCAAAAAGCTGGCATCACCCTAAACATTAACAAGTGCGACATCGCGAAACAGCAGGTGACATTTTTAGGGCATGTTCTCTCAGCCAGCGGTATCAGCCCTGACCCAAGCAAGACCCAGGCTGTGAGGGAGATGAAGGAGCCACAAAGTGTGAGTGAGTTAAGGAGCTTTCTGGGAATGGTTAACCAGCTTGGAAAGTTTATCCCACAGCTCGCAGAGAGAGACAAACCTCTAAGAGACTTACTGTCTAAGAAAAACTGCTGGAGATGGGACATTGACCAGGCTAGAGCATTTCAGAACCTGAAAGATGCGCTCACATCACCGCCAGTGTTGGCCATGTATGACCCAAGCCGTGACTGCAAGGTGTCAGCGGACGCATCATCGTATGGCTTAGGGGGTGTGTTGCTTCAAAGATGGGATGAGGAGTGGAGACCCGTTGCCTACGCGTCATGCTCCCTCACTGCAACAGGACAGAGATACGCTCAGGTTGAAAAGGAGGCTTTAGGTCTGACCTGGGCTTGTGAGCGGTTCCGCAACTTTCTTATTGGCAAACACTTTCAAATGGAGACAGACCATAAGCCGCTGCTAAGTCTGCTGGGGGCACAAACTCTGGATGCGCTCCCTCCCAGAATTCAACGCTTTAGGATGCGCCTCATGCGATATTACTACTTCATTTCGCATGTACCAGGCAAACACCTGTGGACAGCTGACACGCTCTCACGATCTCCTGTGAAAGCAAAAGAAACACTTCAAGACAAGGAGTTGTTGGAGAGCACAAATATTTATGTGGACATGTTGATGGACAATCTGCCAGCTACCAACAATTTCTTGGAGCAGCTGAGAGAAGAGCTGAATAGGGACAGCGTATGTGCTCACGTGATGCAGCTGTGTGAGGAAGGATGGCCCACACATTTCAACAGCGAAGCAGCGCTAAGACTGTACTGGGCAGAACGGGCGTTCCTCACCGTACATGATGGTCTGCTAATCAAAGGGGACAGGTTGGTTATACCTGCAACTATGAGAAATGATGTGCTCACCAGACTACACGAAGGTCACCAGGGAGTGGTTAAGTGCAGAGAGCGGGCACGACAGTCGGTTTGGTGGCCAGGGCTAAGCCAGCAAATAAATGAGCTTGTCCTTAACTGTCGGACATGTTGCCAAGAGAGAGAAAACCACACAGAACCATTGATACCATCACAGTATCCGGGGCGGCCGTGGCAAAAGCTAGGAGCCGATCTGTTTATGCTGAGAGGGAAAACCTACCTTCTTGTTGTGGATTATACCTCAAGATTTGTTGAGATTGCCCCTCTCACACCTTCAAGGTCATAGGATGCGATCCATCATCTCAAAGGGATTTTTGCACGTCATGGGATCCCCGAGCAGCTGGTAACAGATAATGGGCCACAGTTTTCAGGGGCAGCTTTTGAGACATTTGCAAAAGTGTATGGCTTCCGTCACATCACAAGCAGCCCGAAATATCCCCAAAGCAATGGCGAAGCCGAACGAGCAGTTAAGACTGTCAAGAATCTATTGCGGAAAGCTGCTGATCCACACTTGGCTCTGCTCGCTTACAGAGCCACCCCACTGCAGAATGGCTATAGTCCAGCCCAACTCTTGATGGGGAGACGGCTTCGCACCACAGTGCCAATACTGCCATCTCCGCTTGACCCTGCACTTCCTGATAGTGTGGTTGTCGCCCGGAGGGAAAGGGAGAGGAGGACTAAAGAGGCACAGTCATATAACCTTCGTCATCGCGCACGCAGCCTCGACAGGCTCACTCCAGGCCGAGAAGTGTGGATAACAGACCAGAGAGCCAGCGGCACCGTTATTGGCAGCCACTTCACACCACGATCATATCTCGTGGAGGGACCTCGTGGGACAATTAGGCGGAATCGTCGGCATCTTGTTCCCATGAAACACTCTCCAGACCAAACTGAGAGCAATAATGGGGAGCCAGAATCTGCAGAAGCCGGGGAGCAGTGCTCCACGGACATGCCAGAGACAGTTTCTCCAGAGCTTCCATCTACACCCAGAACCAGATCCGGAAGAGTGGTTGTGAGACCAACCAGATTGGACTTGTGACGGATAAGATGGAAAGGACAGTTTTACACAAGAATACCCCTCTTTCGTAGTATTCTTTGCACAATAAGGGTAAAAGTGTAAAATCTAAAAAGTTGTCATTTTCAAATATGCATGTTCAGAAGTTGGGAAATGCAGTGGGTGTGACGAGTTGGCATGTAAGAATTTGTGTTACTTAACGGGTTAATTAGAGTTAAGATTTTCGTTATATAGTATTCCTTGCAGGTAAGCACAGGACCAGACTTTCCAGCCACAGAGGCAGAATAACCCTCTAAGGTCTGGTGAGTCAATGGTAGTCTACCCATTGATTCTAGAAAGGGGAGATGTGGTGTAATTGCATTGTACAGTAGATGTTAATGCAGCCGGTCAGTGTAGTTAGGCTGATGGCAGCTAGAGGGCGAGACCGGTGTGTGTTTTGTATAGAATGTTATGTTATGTGGGGAGCAGAGCAAGAACAAGAAAATAAAGGTGGTTATGAATCGTACAGTGGACCCGCGTATAATTGAATAACACGACACAAACCTGGTAAAGACCTATAGTAAACGTTTGACCTCTGTTATTGGCAACAAAGGTTATGTTACAAAGTATTGAGTTGTATTTTTGTTATTGACCAAATACTTATTTTCCACCCTGATTTACGAATAAATTCTTTACAAATCCTACCATGTGAATTCATGGATTTTTTTTTTCACATTCTGTCTCTCACAGTTGAAGTGTACCTCTGGTGCAAATTACTGACCTCTGTCATCATTTTAAGTGGGGGAACTTGCACAATCGGTGGCTGACTAAATACTTTTTTGCCCCACTGTATACATATTTTTAATATTCATTTGAAACATGTGTGACTGTAACCGTATCGCCATGTGAATCTGCCTCTATGTATTGCATTGTTTATTACTGTCTTGTGTTTCTGTCATGTGACCTGTGTTTGCTGGCTGATTGGTTGTTGGGTTGGGGACTTAGAGATTCTTAGAAATGCTCAAAGGACTATTAGCATTAATAATATGTCACACAACCAGGTTCTAAAAGGAGTTGCTTATAATTATCACACCACCGTTGGCCTCATGGTTATAGTCACTTTCAGCTAATGGTTTGCTTTTCCAGCTTGTTGTATGTGTAATATATGGTATATAAGGCAAAAACAGAGTTTGATTTTCAAGCTTGTTACAATTCCTCAGTATTTGGTATTACCACCTTTATTCTTTGACACAGCCTGAACTCTCATAGGCAGCTCCCTTGTCATATCTCTAACTAGGACATTCAAAACTCTTATTTGGATGTTGGCTGCCTTTTTTTCACTTATGAGTTTTAGATCATCATGGTGTTGGTCATGCTGAAAATCAGCATGACCAACACCACTACCTGAAATGCAGCCCCAAACCATGACAGAGCCTCCACCGTGTTTTACGGATGGATGCAGACACTCGGGATCGTGTCTCCTGTCCTCCGTACATACATAGAGCCCAAAAATTTCATCACTCCATTCGACGTGTTGTTCAGGTGAACAGTAGATGAATCACCTGAAGGGTCAGATGCATCTCTCAGGTCTTGTGTCGGCTCTTTGCTGGATCTTTTCATGTCACTTAAGGACATGACTTTCAGCTACTCTTCACTCCTATAGGTAGTTTTTTAGGCTTGTCCTCCACTTCTTCCACCCCACATCAGTGGCTTAACAAATAGAATCAAATTAAATTCCTAGTCCTAACTACTGTTCAAGACCACTTTAGAAACTTGGAAGCAGAATATAAGGAAATGAGCGATAGCTTGAGACTTTTGCAGAATACTGTTAAAAGCTACGGAGCTATTAAACAAAAAGACATTTACGTGCATGATTAAGCAGAGGATGTAGAATTATGAGCGGAGTAAAAAGAAACGCAGGATAAAACAAATGCTATGGTTGTGTCGTGTCACAGATGAACCGTCGGTCAGGTCACAGCTATTTACTGCTGCCCCCGTGTGGCCCAAAAAAAATCACTTATGACAGGTTTAAGGATTCTCAGGTTTAACACCTGAAGTTTACAATACCGCTGACAATAATGTCATGGGATATCATGTCTTGATATTTTTAGGCCCCTGATAATTCAACCAACAGTTTGTCAGTGTGGCTCTAAATATAGAAAGTAGCTGAGTTGCCGTCTTAAAGGCACATCTCACATCCGGAATGGTAAACTGATATTAGCAGACTGCTTTGCCTACTCAACACATGCATGGCACACAAGACAGAGGATACGCAGGACATGAGCTAACTTGTGAACCTGTGGGTAGCGCACTCATGGAGTCAAACGTGGTGTAATGATAACTACGACATCACTGTGGCTCTGGGACCTCATGCAGACACACAGGCTGCTGCAGTCACTAATTCACGCACACGGGGAAGATTTCCTTTTGATGCTGATTAACACTTTAACATTATCGCCTGTTTTGGGGGGTAAGTAACTGAAGAGCACCTCAATTCACTTCTAGATATGTGCTTTGTTCTAAGGACAGCAGAGAGTAACTTGCACTGTTGGTGTTATAGGTGGAGTGAAATTCTGTTGTTCTGCTTGTCTCTGTGTTTGTGTTCATCTCTTTTAGAGCAATTCGCCTCCAGCATCACTCTCTGAAGCAGCGGCTGTCTAAAATGTTAGAAATTAAATTATGCTGATCCGTGCTCTGATGCACCCTCTGTTCATCAGTAACAGTGTTGTCTCTAGCTGGATTTTATGAACTTTTCCAAAGTCAAGAGCACATTTTTATCTTTTTGTTCTGATGTAGTAAAGATCAGTTAATCTGAATCAGCTGCCCACAGTGTCCTGCTGTATTGTTGATGTCCTCAGATCGGCTCTCTGTAGCAGTGACTCCACCCATATTTCCCATATTATAGTATAAGATAGTTTATTATTGTTGTCCTCACCAGCAATTTGATCAGCTATAGGAGCAGAAGTGTTTTGTTAGAGCAAGGATGTGAGACTCATTTTACATTGGAGGCCACATGCAGCCTGCTCTGATCTTTCGTGGGTCAGAGGAGTGAAGAAGTTTAACCACACCCTGAGATATTTTAATATAAGAATACATCTCAGTTTTTCCACATGATAACGAAATGCTGTTTGGGGCTTAAATTGTAAGAAAGCTCATTAACTCATTGTGCAGTCTCTCCTATAATTATAAAAAGGTTTTTGTTAATTGACAGAATGTCAATTTTTTTTTAATTCCTACATTGAACCCACTGTAAAAATCATAATTTTTATAGTAGGTAGTAAAAATAACTGAAACTTTCTTCCATATAATTCAGGCCACTTCACTGTTTATTCCAGTAATACATTTTTTTTTCTCCTTTCATCCTACATCACATCTTTTGTCCAACAATTAGCCATAAACACAACCCCATTAAGGAATTATGTTGCTCATTTTCCCCCCTTTGCCTTGTCCCCATTCTTGTGACACCTTAAATTAACACCTTAAAACCCAGATGCTGAATCTTGTATCAGGCCCTTGAGCTTGAATATTAAAGGTATGAACAATCCAGCTAGACTGTCAAAGGTATTCTCTCATTTGAAACACTTAAATGCTGACATCTCGTTCCCATTAGAGATCCCATTAGTCTCCGGTGTCGATGAGTGGGTGATGTCTTTCACTCAGCTTTTAATTCCAAAGCCAGAGGGGTAGCAATTTTGTTTAATAGAAGTCGAATTTACTGCTTACTGGTTTTTATTTGATAATAACAGCAATGATTGTTCATTACTGCAGGTATTTTATAGCCTAACCCTTTATTATAAGTGAATATATGCTTGTAGTTTTAACAACCCGTGTTTAACAGTAGGTTGTCCATTTATTACGTCCATAGATGTTTTTTGGTTAAACACTGAATCCACCCTTTAATTTTTAATTTAGTTTAATTATAATCCAATTTATCCAAGTCAGTATTGGAATTTAATCTCCAGAATGGCTTTGAAAATCCCACACCTAAGGTTTCTCCTTTTTCTGCATATCGTATTATTCTTGTACTGATCAATTATTTATCTATTTGATAACAGTACTTTTACCCACATAGTGACCTCTCCTGAATTTCACTTAAGTGCTCTCCCCAAACTGGTACAAAAAGGTTTTAGTGATGGTCTCAAATCTTAACAGGCTGCTGTTGTCAGGCGATGCATTCAATGTCTTTGTCATGTCCTAAATCCAGGACTTCATTGTACTTAATAATAAAAGATTATTTCTCCTCTCCGTTATTGTTGGGAGTAGCTTAACCTCCTAGGACCTGGCGTCCACATATGTGGACATCACATTTTGGGTTATTTAGACCAAAATACTAAATTTTGCTCTACAAGGGCCTGATATCTATTTACGAGGACATTATACTGCTACTGTTCTATCAAAATTTTAAACTAATATCCTCATATGTGGCTCTTATTTTTCTTAAAAACAAAAATAAGGTAAAAAAAAAAAATCTGGTAATTCTTTGTTTTTACATTCTTTGGGCCCCAATATGCCCAAATATCAAAGAGAAATTCAAAATGCATGCCGGGGAAGAGTTCGGGTCTTAGGAGGATGCTAACATAGAAAACACTTCCTTCAACTTAGAGTTAGTTCTTGTCTTTCCCTCCCTGATAACAAGGCATGGGATGATCATCTCAAACAATCAGTTCATGACTCTCAGTGATGATTCCAAAATTAGAGTTCACTTAACAAAACGTTTTTTTGCTTTTTAGTCAAAAACATATAAAAATGAATCAGGTCAGAATAATGGATGCCTTTTTTCCTATCCCGGAACAAATTTCCAAAAGCTTGATCCATTTCTCTGTTGCTACAGTTAGCAGTATTTCTCCAAGTTAGAAAAGAGAAGATTCTCAGTGAAAGGCAACTTTTTTGGATCCTTTAAAAAATTCCCACTCAAACCATGTTCTCACGTCCCTTTGTGTTTAGTTTTTTCCACTAGTGTGTCATATATTTCATCTTTTTCACAAGTTCCCTTAAATTCCAGTTTTCTGTGTGGAGAAAATGTTTCATCTACCCCTTTCTATTCAAAAAATGAGAACTGTGTAGCTTTCCTTCTACTATTGTATCCTGGATAAAAATATGTTTGTTTGTGCTGCTGACTAACTACAATAAGGCCAGATCATTTTCACCGATGTTTCATTTCACCAGTCTAACCACCACATAGCAGAGCCATCAGCTGGGATATGTTGTCTAACACTTCTCACAGCTGGTTAACAACCCTGTTCTCTTCTTTCTCTCTTTCTCTGATGCTGTTTCACCAACCTGACCATGGTCTGTTCGCTCTCTTTGGCATGTTGTTCTCTGAAGGAGAGGAGCTCTTGGGGACAGAAGGGGCCAGGTACATGAAGATGGATGACATGAAAGACCATGATGACGATTTCCTCTCCCCCAAGAAATCACTGGAGTACGAGAGAGGGCTGGGCACAGCGTAAGGGGGGCTGGTCGGGGAAGCAGGGGAGAGAGCCAAGCTAGTAACCTTAAGCTAATAGGTGGATGGATCGTAGGGGTTGCACCATAGACACACACACATTAAACACCAGGATGAACACTTGGGAGGAGATGCAAAGAAATGTCTTAAATCTGACTTTTTTTTTTCTCCTTTTTTCCTACAACAGAAATTATTCGCCAGCCATTCCACGGATCCCTCGTGTCTCTCCAGAGCCTGTTATCCTGAGAGAACATGAGATAGATCAGGTACTACAGAGCAGTATCACTGAGATACCGAAAACCTAAAATAGTAAATGGATGCTTTTATTGCACTTTCGTAATATCATCAGATGACAAAATCGGAGCAGCAGAGAAAGCTAGACTCTTTAGTATTGGTCTACCTCTTTCTGCTCCTGCATAAAAAAAGGGAAAAAAACAGGGGGAAAAAGGTTTTATAGTTATTTTATGTGTTATACTGTTATTTACTCTTGAAAATGGCCCCATTCAAAGCCAACATAATTATTAAAATCAAGTATGAATTTTTATTAGTCCTTTATTTATCCAGGTAAAAAAATCTCATTTCCAAGAGAGACCTGGCATCATGGCAACAAAAGTCACATACCAGATAGGTAATCAACCTATAGTTTTATTGTACAGCTATATGGAAAAGCAAGTTTAAGGGTATACAACAAGAACACCCTTATGTATATTTTCCATAGGAATTAAGAGCATAAGTAGCAGCCAGGTGCTTTCAATTAAATGCACTTGATTAATTGATCATCAGCAAGTGTGAGCACCTCTATAAAAGCATAGGTTTTGGCAGTTGTCTGGTCTAGCATTCAGGAGTAAAGTCATTAAACATCAATCTGGGAAGGGTTATGAGGCTATTTCCAAACAATTTGGAGTTGGTCATTCTGTGGAAAACATTCAACACACTCATCAGTCTTCCCAGGAATAGACGTCCCAGCAAATTCAACTCAAGGTCAGACTAGCCACCTGTCAGGCAGGTGGTGGAGCGGTGATGATTTGGGCCTGCTTTGTGGCCACAGGCCTTGGGCAACTTACAGTCATTGAAATCATCATCGATTCATGTGTATACCAACGTATTCTACAGTTAAATGTGAGGCCATCTGACCAACAGCTGAAGCTTGGCCCAAACTGGGTCATGCAACAAAACAATGAAGCACAGCAGCAAATCTACAACAGAAAAGAACAAAGTGCTGCAATGGCAGAGTCAAAGTCTCCTCTTTAAAATTTTTCCCACGCATAATTTTAAGAAGGCAGTGAATATTATTTAGTATGAGAAATGTAAGTGACTTTCAGAGTTATTATAGGACATATTGTGATTTCATATACACGAAAAAATATGTTGTTTTAAAATGTGTAAACACACAGTTTTGATTTCTGGTTTATTTGTTTCAGCATTTCTGTAACATGAGATAAAGCCCTCCGTTTAGTCATTGCCAAAATGTCTTCTCAACATTCCCTGTAAAACTAGAATTTTAGTGACTATAAGCACAGGTTTTCAGTACCCATCATATCGCTTCTCCTACCCTTTTTTATTATATAAGTAATAAAAGTTTTTAGTTATTTAAATCATTTATTCGCTTATGTCTGTTGTAGCAACACACTCCACTTCCACTGCCCAAAGAATACGACGAGGACTCACTGATTCCCAGCAGCCCTGCGACTGAGACGTCAGACAATGTCAGCCCAGTCGCCAGTCCCATACACACGGGGTCAGCACTGCAAGCATAAGAATCACTTCATCTCTGCTTACTATCTGATCGGAAAACTAACCGTCACAATCGCTGTCCGATAACAGGTTCCTGGTCAGTTTTATGGTGGATGCGCGTGGCGGTTCAATGCGAGGCAGCAGGCATAATGGTCTGCGTGTCATCATACCTCCGCGGACGTGTGCTGCACCCACCCGCATTACCTGCCGCCTGGTGAAGCCGCAGAAGCTGACCAGCCCCCCTCCACTGGTGGAGGGAGAGGGGCTGGCCAGCAGAATCATTTCCCTGGGTCCTGCAGGGATGCAGTTTCTGGGGTGAGGAAGCTTTTTTTTTTTTAATTGTTTTATGTATTGTTAGAAAAGGGTTTCTCTACTCATGTGTAATTCTGTGTGTGTGGCAGACCGGTGATTGTGGAGATCCCCCACTTTGCTGCTCTCGGCCGTGGTGACCGGGAGCTCGTAGTGCTGAGGAGCGAGAATGGCTCGGTCTGGAAAGAACACCGCAACCGTTACGGGGACGAGGTGCTAGAAACAATCCTCAACGGGATGGATGAGGGTAAGAGTTTAAAGGCTGATCTCAGACTGACACTCAGTTAAGCCACGACCTAGTGTCATTGTTAAACAAACGCAACCACTTCTTCTCCCTCCAGAATTAGAAAGCCAAGAAGAACTTGGGAAGAAGCGAATCCGCCGCATCATCTCTACCGACTTCCCCCTTTATTTTGCCGTTGTGTCACGAGTGCAACAAGAAAGCGACCTGATTGGCCCGGAAGGAGGCTCCCTGACAAGTAAACTAGTGCCGATGGTCCAGGCCACGTTTCCCGATACAGCAGTCACCAAACGAGTCCGTCTGGGGCTGCAGGTGAGATGGAACGAAGTGGAGAAGGAAGGAGAGGAGAGACAGAATCGTTAACGCCTGTGTTGCATGTTGGATTACTTTGATTGTGTAATGATGTATTCTTATGAGCATTTGTGCCAAGTTTCTTTGATTTACTTTACTATTTTTGTCTGTTTGTCCATTTTTTCTTTTCTTTTTTTTGGGTGGACCTTTTTGCCTTATATTTCACACATTGCATGCACTTGGCACCTTTGTATAACACTGGACTGATTTCAGTGACGTCTTTCTCGCTAAAGTATTCTCGTCACTGACCATATTCTCTGTACTTAGCATTTTACACACTAAATTAAGATATCTAAAAAATAAGTCCATATAAGTTTATCTATTTTTGAGTCTTTTAGTATCTTTACTGTCTAAAGAAAACAATATAAATAATTATTAGCTCAACTTTAGCACCACATTCTGTAAAGCAGTAATTTTATTAAGAGGACATATGAGACATAGGACTGCATGTCCCCAACACATCAAGGAGTCACATATCATGGCACTGGGCTGTTAACTGTAAGACTAAAATACATTCAGTAATGTGATTTTACTTTTAAAAATGCAGTTAAACTGTACATTAATTCCCTAAAAACAACAATCCAGTCATCAGACATAAAACTATATTGATTTCGTTCGAGTTTCTGCCTTCCTAATTCTTCGCCGTATGCATCTATTTGTTTCTCAGACATGCATATTTAGGATTTCAAGGTTTCGTTTGCATGTGACTTTTATTTTGGTTGCTTAAACAATACCGACTGTTTTGCCATTTGTTTTGCTGCATGTTATTTTGTTCCAGTTCAAGATTCTGATTGCATTAATTCCTCATTCAAAATCTTCTTTCCATACATAGATCGGCAGCTTAAGCAGCTTGTGTGACTCCAAATCATGTAAATCAAAATGAAAAGTGGACCTTCTACTACTGTTTTGATGAAATTGTTTTTCTTTTAGGCACACGAGTGAATTCAATCTGAGCTCGATAGGTTTTGCAAACTAACAATGCTGATAGTGAATGTAACTGAATGTTAGTGAAATATAATGTTCAGTATTTTCTTACATGGCTATAATTTAGGAACATATCTGTTTAACTAAAATGCTGTTGTAGTAATTGTGTCATAAATGGCTTTGTGAAAAGCCACAGTGCCTTTTTACTTGATATCTCTCCTGTATTAATGATTGTAAAAGCTTCTTGTTAACATACTTTGTTACATTTTACAATAAAAAAAAATACTTATAAAGTCATGCAACCAGTTTGTGTTACTATTTGGTTTTCAGATGTATTGTTTCTGTGTTGAAATCTTTTGTTCACTGCGGCCTTATTTCTCTTTCTCTCTCTTTCTCATCATCTTTAATTTTCCCCACTTGGTTGTCCTTTCTGTTATCCACTTCTGTTGTCTCATCATCCACCTACAATCAACTCATTACACTTGGCATCCTGATCTTTTTTAAAATCCTTCTTCATATTTATTTATTATCATTTAATCCCTTTCATCAAACCCGTGCCCCTTGTTGCGTACTCCCTTTTGCCATCATCGACTCCCAACCTCAGGCTCAGCCAGTTCCAGATGAGCTGGTTGCAAAGCTTCTCGGTAACCAAGCAAACTTTAGCCCCGTAGTCACGGTGGAGCCTCGGAGGCGCAAGTTTCACCGACCAATCGGCCTACGTATACCCCTGCCTCCATCTTGGAGGGAGAGCCCTCGAGACTCTGGGGAGGGTGATACTACCAGTCTGCGTCTTCTCTGCTCTGTCATAGGTACTGCATGCCACAGCTGTCACGTGGGTGTTTGTGTCAAGGCTTGGTTAAAATACTTGGTTTAAAATGCTGCCATCACAAGACTTACTCTTTATGACTGCTGATCACACAGTGTGCTCTCTCTCATTCTCTGTGACTCCCAGGTGGTACAGCCCCAGCTCAATGGGAGGACATTACTGGCACTACTAAGCTTATCTATGCTAATGAATGTGCCAGTTTCACAACCAATGTTTCTGCACGGTAAGTTCAGATAGCAGCATGCGCAGTGAAATTATATTTGTCATCATAACACAGAAAAAAGAAAGATTATTCAAATTCTTTGCCATCTACAACCACTGCAGTAAGCAGCTTGGTTGTGATTATAAAGAGACAAAGAACAGATGCATGTGACTGAACGTGATCGTTTTCTCCCAGATTCTGGCTCGCAGACTGTCCTCGGACAGCCGAGGCTGTGTCCTTTTCCAACCTGCTGTACAGGGAGCTGTCGGCCGTACCTTACATGGCCAAGTTTGTGGTGTTTGCAAAAATGAATGAGCTACGCGAGGGCCGTTTGCGCTGCTACTGCATGACTGATGACAAGATGGATAAAACTCTGGAGCAGCATGAGAACTTCACAGAGGTGGCTCGCAGCAGGGACATAGAGGTCAGTTCAGAGACCTTCTTACACAGGACAATTGAATTCTTGGGCCATGTTGTGCTTATTGGATTACTTCTTTGTACATGTGTTAATGCTTCTGTGATTACAGGTTATGGAAGGAATGCCACTTCACCTGGAGTGTTCAGGGAATCTTGTTCCAGTGAGGAAGGCCACCCAACAGCCTCGCTGCTTTAGCTTCCAGGCCTTCAGAGATAATCGACTTCCTGTCTCTGTTAAGGTGTTGCCTTTTGACTTGTCTTCAGTTTTATTTGCTTTGTTACTCCATTAGGTCTTTCTCTACTCATGCATCTGTCATAATTTTTTTAACCTTTAACCTCTGCGTCTAAGGTGAGGGACAGCAGTAAAGAGCCCACTGGATTTTTGTCTTTCCTTCGCAAATCCACCAAGTATGAAGACAGCCAGCATGTGCTCTGCAACCTCAACATCGCTATGCCTCCATGTATCAAGGTAAAGCTTTAAAAGACACCTTCAAGGTATTTGTTCACATTTTTCCCGAGATTTCCGACTGCATTGATGTTTTCTTTCAGATTGTTGGGAGTGAAGACCGAAGGCGAACTCTCACCCCGCTGGCTTTAAGAGAAAGATACAGTGCTCTAAATGAGCCTGCAATGGGTACGAGTCTCACTTCTTTATGTAACTAGATCTGTCTACCTTCTAGGGAATAATGTATAATACATGATGATGGCTTCATTATGTCTTATTATAGCACTTAATTTCCAGCCAGCCTAGAATCATTAAGCATCTCAGCTTTATATTTATGTTTTCCTCAGCATCAATGAGTGCTATGGAAAGGACAGAGCTGAAGATGGCTGTAATTGCAGAACAGTTGGGACTGAGCTGGGCTGGTGAGTGGATCTGTTTTATGTGCGGTAAACCATCCGTGTTTATCTTATGTCTGACAAGTTTGCTAGCATGCTGCTGATTAAACAAAGTTAACACATGGTGCCCAGCCAATGAAACTAATTATTTTCTCTGCCAAGAGCCGTGGCTATTTTACAGAGACTGTTCCTTCTCTTCTGTGTACGCCTCATCGGCGTGACTCATACGCCAAATTATATAAATATTTCTCCTGCTTTCTTGATCTTCCTTCTGTCATTTTCTAAACAGAGTTGGCACGTGAGCTTCAGCTGAGTGTGGATGACATTAACAAGATTCGTGTGGAGAATCCAAACTCGCTACTGGAGCAGAGCTCCGCACTGCTCAACCTGTGGGCCACTCGCGAGGGCAAGAGGGCAAAGAGTCAGTAAATCTGAATTTGCTGTAGACATTTGCCATTTCACTTCACTCAAAGCTACACTTTTATGATTTCTAGAAACCCACCCCTCTTCTTCTTTTTTCCATGCATGCCTGTGACTCCTTTTTTTTCACTGCAGTGGAGAGTTTGTACACAGCTCTGAAGAGCATCGACCGCATGGACATCATAAACATGTTGGAGGGCCAGCCACCTCAGCCTGTGAGACAAGGATCCCGTGATCTCAACAGACGTCGACACAGCGAGAGAGACCATCTGTCCCCTGGTATGACCAATGGTAAGCGCCCTCCCCAGATCCCATGGCCTGGTCTCATTTCTGTCCCATTTCCTTGATCTCCAGCCACTTTTCCAATAAACATTCACCTCTTTCCCTAACCTCCCCAGAAGATGAAGTCAAGTTTGTTTCCCTCTAAATGACTCTGTTGTCCCAATGTCCTTCTTATTTAATCTCTGTGATGCTCTTGTGTTTTAAAGCTGCCTCAAACTTTTGCAGGATTTTACCTCAGCAACACACAGAGGGACTCAGGACACTCCTACTGTAAAAAGGGTAATATAGAAATGCAGTGAAGTACCTAGAAAACCTTAATTAAATGGTATATTTCAGGGGGTTAATGGTGTATTGGTTCAGTTATTCCATTCTCCTATCCTCAGAGTTGAGTCTTTTTCTTGCTTGTTTGGTAGTTAAGATGTTCTGAGCTTAATTTCAATTCTAATTCACAAGAATTTTATGCATCATAAAAAAATTATATAAAATGTGCTGTCATTTAACATGACATATTCTCTATAAAAACACCTTGTCATACATGATGAGTCCATGTAGATCATAAGTAAAGCCTCGCACATTTGGCCTTCTTACCAACCGTCAGACCTCAGTCTTTTCCTCATGGTTTCCTTCACACGTGCATACCCTACATCTTATTGATTCCATTTTCACATCTGGCCTGCTGTGAGCTCCCCGTCTTCCTGGACTGGCTCCTCCTCTCTGCCTTGAGTGCAGATGATGAGTTAGTCGGACAGGTGATAGGTCCTCTCCGTGAAAACTGGAGCAATAATCAGAGATGTAACAATGCATACGGATGTGACCATGATGGCTAAAGCGTGAAAAGGGAGACGCTCAGATCACAGCTGCAGTGAATCTGATAACTTTGTATCTGTCTCTTCTGTCTGTCTGTCTGTCTTTTTGGCTATTTGCCTCCCAAAGGTCGTTCCTGCTTTGACTTGGCGGATTTCAAAAACTGGATATTGTTTACTTGACTTATTTTACAGTGAAAGAAAAAAGAATCAAGAGGTTTATGATTTACCGATCTAGTTCAGTACATACTAAAGTCACATCAATAGAGTGAGGCACCCAGCATGACTTTTCAGTGAATAAGAGTGAAACTAGCAAAAGCAAAAACTAGCACCAAAAAAAAAAAGAGTATTTAAAAATATTGTGGTGAAAAATAAAGAACAATGTGCACATAATTATTTTCAGTTTTTACTTTATTCACAGACGTTAGATGAGAAGATAATGTCTCATTGCATGTTAGCTTAGCTTAGCATGAAGGGAGAAGAGACTGGAAGAAGCAGCTAGCAACCCTGGCTCTACTTTTAACCAGGTAACCTCAGTAAAACCACAGCGTAGACCTATAAACTTTAGACAAAGATTTAGGGAAAAAAAAGCCACTAATGAACTGCTTTCACATCTGGACAGAAGCTAACTATACCCCACTTTTTTCTCCACGTTTATGCTAAGCTGAGCTAACCAGCTGCTTTTTAACTGCAGAAATGTGTGGCATCAATCTTCTCATCTGACACTTTGGACAGAAAGGGAAGGAAATTCATGGATGTTGAAACATGTCAGTGATTATTTAAAATCAGGTCCGCTATAGACTCCCCATCACCACAAAAACAAACGCGATTTTTATTTTTTAAAGTACTGTGTTTGCAGAAAATATTCCTTCAAACGTAAAATCAAAAGCAAGCAAAGGTTTGTTCAAAAGCGACTCCAGGTTACTAAACAAAGCATACACTTGATCATAATAGAGTAACCCCTTTTCCTTTAGACCTCTGTCTGCCTGTGTCTGCATGGGACTTAGTTTGAGTCTTTAGAGGTAGCGTTGGTGCACCGAATGTGCTTTTGGGAGCCCTGTTTCATTCCCTGTGACTCTGTCCCTCTCTTTGTTTTTCTCTGGTCATCTGCAGCCTAGCCGCCCCACTCTTCCTCCTTCTCACTTCCTCTCCGAACTCTGACCTCATGTTGACCTCTGACCCACATCTTAAGCTTTTATTTTTTGCGACAAATGCATTTTTCTTCTTTTTCTTCTTTTTCCTGACTCTTGAAAACCCCACCTTTCTTAAGTGTCCACTCTGTGACAGATACCCCTCACACAGACTGTGTACTCAGCACCCACTGGGAGGGGGGAGGTGACCCTCACTCTCTCTCACTGTTTCTGTCTGTGTTCATCACCCTGTTTTATATTCCTCTTCCTCTCTTGCTGCTCTTCTCTGTTTCCCACTCCTTCCTTTCCCTCCTTTCCCATCCCTTTTTTTCCCTGCTCTCTTGCATGTCGGCATGTGAACAAGACTTTGCTCATTGCTCATCTCCCTCGTATTTGCATGGAGACACCGGGATGAGGGCCCGCTCTGAGACTGGACTGTTGGAGATAAAGCTTCAAATGCTGCATCAGTGCCTAACGTTGCCTGACAAACAGACATGTGTCTTTGCATGGCATGTATACTGAGAATGACTACAGTCTGTCTCTGTTACTCCTCAATGATCTGTCTTAAAAGGGGATACAGAAAGGCCACAGACCTTTTTTTGTGAACTGTGTCTGCTGTTCATGTATGAATGCTGTGATCGTTTTGTGTGTCGCTAATTCTATGTAAACCATGTCCATCTTATGTTGTGCAACTGTCTATCTTTGATGTCTCTGTGAGTTTTGAGATGTTCAGTTTGAATTTGTTCTCCAACAGTTTCTAAATGTGCTCATTGATTACTGTGAAGTCTATATGTCTCTATGTGTGTATGTGTGCGTGTATCGGTGTGAGCATCTCTACGTGTTTTTTAAATGTTTCGTGGCTTCCACATACATTGTGGAAAAATGTAAATTGTATTGTTTATTTATATATATATTTATGTTTCTGTACATACATCTGTCAGACACATTTTCCATATTTCACAGTTTTTATTATTTCAAATTTTCTCTCCAGATCTGTTTCTTTTCTCGTTATTTACAAATCTACTGCCACAAAGCGAGAGGGATGACAAACTCAATTAGTTACAAATTCACATTCTTATTTTTGGTCTTACCACAAAGCACAAACACAAAATATCCTAAAAGGATGGTAGATAGATAGATAGATAGATAGATGCAAGAGAAATATGTTCAACAGTCATGTTTATTTGGTTGATTTGGTTTTGAATTCTTTGTCATTAGATCTTAATTCTAATAATCATATATTCAGGCATCAGGCAATCATATATGCATTTGAAGACTAAAAGTAAATATAATTGAAGCCTTTAAAATTTAACCCTCTTAAAGCAGATGCCCTGGTATCTTGTGGGACCTAAATAAACACCAACTGATTGTTTGAATCTCGCACAGTAGTACTGAAGTACTATAAATTTAATTGCAAGTGAAAATCAAACGCCTGCAGTGTATAGATGTTCTGTATCTGGTTTAGACTAAATCTTCATAAGTCAAAGAACTACATCACAAACTAGAAGTCAGAGTTTATCATCAACTGTACGTAACTGAAAGCAGTTGGGATGTGAAAAAGAAAGTAGGACAAGGGTCTTTTCGATGGCTTGGTGTCTCAAATATCGCCTGCACTCTCAGCAGTACTCTACTGCTGGCCATGAATCAAGTTACAGCAGCCTGCACTCTACAGCTTTCTTACCACTGTACAGTACATACGCATGGTCTCTCTCTCTCTCTCGCTCTCTCTGAGTCAAACATTAAGGAGAATCATTTCCTCTGCTTCCTGTAATCTATGTACTGCATATGGATAGTATATCCTTTAGTGGTAAGTCATGTGGATACTCATGTTTTGCATTACCTGCATTACCATTTTTTTCAATTTGTTCACATATTTATGTTTTAAAGCTTTATCACTCTTTACAAATTTAGTATAATCAGGTTAGAAAATATAACCTTAATATTTGCAAAATAGCCTTAGGTGTAGTCTTCATCTAGATTTTCTTTCATTTTTAGCATGTTACATGAAGTTACTACTGCAATATTTTTTTAATGCTTTCTGGGACATTGTACTCAGTTGTGCCAGGTCTGGTTTCATAAGAAAGAAAGAAAAAGAAAAAAAAACATATTTTCGAAGGTTGTTCAGAAGACGGCTGTAGGAGTGACCTGAGTCCGCAGCTCATTACTAACACAAAGTTTTACTAAATTATGTATTTGCACTTGAAATTTGTTTGAGGCAGCAACATTGTGGCTTTCCTAGCAGAAGAAAATTGAAGTCTGTTGTAATTTGTTTGCATAAATTTGAATACTATTATGTTTTATCTTTACATAGTTGTGTTATATTGAATGCATTGTAAAAACAGTATGAGTCAGTGAGAGAGCAGCTGTGTGAAGAGTGCGTGCGTGTATGCGAGAAAATGCGATTGCCTGCGAGCATGCCATCCAGCCTGACACCGGTATTAACCTGCCTGTTTCTGAGTGGGTTTGAGTGCATGCATATACGAGTGTGAGCGTATGTGAGTGCTGGTGTGGGTGTGAGACAGAGTGGGTGTGTGCGTGTCCCTGCTGGACAGGTGTCAATAATCCCTCTCCATCTCCCTGCAGGTGGCAGCCAGCAGAGCAGCATCAGCCACTGCCGGCCTCGAACCCCAGTCTCAGCCTACTGGTTCAGCTGGCTGTGTCTGCTGCTGCTACCGCTGCTGCTCTGCTGCTGTCAGCGCTGGCTGATTGAGCTTGACAGCCTCTCTTCTAAAAGCTGCTCTTGCTCTCATGACCTCAGCTCCTTGCACCTTTATTCTAGCTCTTATTGTCTTGGCCCTCCCCTCCCTCCATCCCCACTCCTTTCCCATTTGTCCCTTCAGCCTCCTCTACTCCTCCCCTAAATGCCCAGCTACTGGCCAGGGGAACTTACCCCCCCTCCCAGGGTCCTGATGCTGTGGGGGGTGAGGTGGGGAGCGAGGCGGGGGGCCGGGTGTCAGTGTGCCTCTCTCTGTCTCGCTCCAGGTTATGGGCTCCCGCAGGAAGAGCTTCTCTCACCAGCTTCCATGCAGTACAGCCTGCCCTCCCCGCTGGGTGCTGAGCCTTACTGGCAGGAGGTCTCCAGCCTGGACTGTGCACCTATTGCCACCACAGAAGAAGACACCCTGATGGAGATGTCTGATGTACAGGTGTGGCCCTCAGGCAACAGCCCTTCCTTGGTGGCTGTGGAGGACTCCTCGCTGGAATGCAGCAATGCTGACGATTCGGAGGGTCTGCTGGGGCTGCCGTATGGAAGTCTAGGTCGGCCGGCCAGTCAGGCCAGCGCAGCCAGCGGAGGGGGTGGGGTGCTGAGTGGCTCCATTGAGCTGCCCGAAGACGATTCAGAGATGGGCGTTGACTCGCTCAGCACCACCACACCAGCTTCGCTCGGGGGTACCATCGCTGGGATCAATCTTAACGGGCTGAACAATGGTCAGGGGTCAGGGGCGAGTTCAGAGGCATCAGCCGTCACAAGCACGACTGGTGGTGATGGAACTGGAGGAGGAGGAGGAGGCGGGATGGGCTCAGAGGAAGGGCTTTCTCTTGTTGCAGGACAGCAAAGGGTGTATGCTCGGTTGAGTGAGTCAACTGGTCTGAGCAGTGCTACAGATCGGAATGGAGACAGGTGAGTCCAAGCTCTGTATGCCTCTCAGTTGGTGTGACCGTCATATAACCTGGGGCTATAAAACACTATCAGTAAATATTTATGATGTACCACCTCCTAAGGAATTCATTGATCTCCTTTCAGGTCAGGCAATGGGGGAAACGGTGGTGGTGGAGGATCTTTCCTTTCTTACCTGCAGGAGCAGACAGGCCCGGGATGGATCCCTGTCACTGACCCTACTCAGGCTTGGGTGGGCAATCAGTCTAAACCCAGGCAAACCATGGAAACCATGATGTCATCAGTGCGTAACTCTGTGGATGGAGACCCGTCCCGAATGTCCCAGGAGGCCTTGCTCCAGCCTGTGAGGGACATGGGGCACTCTGAGATCTTAAGGGGACACTTCAGAGGTACCCAACCATTTGAGAAGGGTTTGGGCTTTCCACACAGGGTACCAGAGCTGAGGGCCTGGGATGATGTCCGCCTGAAGGGCCAGGTGAGCACATTAAACCACCCGTGCAAATTTAAAGTTGTCACAGTGAGTAGGATTACTCCTTTTACCATGTCTGGCAAACATTTTAGTCTGACCCAAAGTAATGAACTGACCAGCAAACCGCATTTATATTTAAACTGCATTTAGCAAATTCTTGTGGTGTAAACAAAAAAGGCAAACTGCTCCAGCAGAGGTAAACCTGGGAGAAACAGTGTGATACACACAAGCGGTTGCTTTCATACTTCCTCTTCTAGGAGTCACCATTTAAAACCTCACTAATCAGAATTATGTTATGTCGATCCTGGAATCATACAGCAAACATAAACACACAGCCAAGAACACACACAGTGGTCTTAAGCCCAATTTGGGCACAAACAGCGTGTCCAGCCAAATATAGAAAGCGCTCTCACTCGTCAACCCGTGTTACACGATCCCAACCCCAGTCATTCCCACATGTTAACTTTCTGGCACAACACAGACACATCACACTGTATGGGACAATCTCAGCTGTGAGACTGTGAGAGAACAGAAATAGAGCCTTTCAGAGCCTTTGTGGGCTTCATGCCTCTTGTGGGTCATAATGATACCCAAAAAGCACATTTAGCTTAATTTGGAGGTGGTGGCAGCTGCATAATAAATTCTATGAATGTTTTAGGAGAAATCTGTTGTATAGGCTGTAGTTAGAGCATGTGTGAGAAGTTTCTTAGTGTTCTTACCACAGCGCACAGAGCCGCTCAACTGGGGGTATTTAAAGCTCACAGATCACATGGTCAAAAAGTGAGAGAGGTGGGAATAGAAGCCTCCCAAGATTGCTTTTGGTTGGATCTGGTGTCTTTGACTGGATAGTTGTGACTCGACGCTAGGAAGGAGAAAGAGACGTGGGGAGAAAAGGGCCCACGGCCCCAGCAAACGGAGGGCAGAAATGAAATGAAAATACCAGTTTGACTGAAACAGTGACAAAAGAAGGCTGCAGCTGTTACCTTCTCCCTTAGCTAAGAGAAGTGTGAGAAGCAGGAGTCACCACCAGCTACGGGACTGAGGCTGCAGTCGTGCGTTGCTCTGTGCCAGCCGTGTTGATTTACTGGGGATCAAAGTGGGGCAATGTGGGCCCTGGTTACCGAACTCCTCTTTAGCTTCGTGCTGCTGGCGTTCCTGGTGATCAGCTGTCAGAACGTCCTCCACATAGCCAGTGGCTCGGTGCGGTCGGTGCTCACCTACATACACACTCAGCTGGACCACGAGCTTGGTGAAATTGAGGGAGTACCCGATGAAGAGGAGAACGTCACCACCAGAATCGTCCGCCGTAGAGTCATTCTTAAGGTACAACAAAACGGAGGTCCGCGAATTTGAAGAAAGGATCTTAGTGGCAGAAGAGAGAAAAAAAGAAATGAAAGAGCAGGGGGGAATCACTGCTGGCGAACTCTTGGATGATGCAGTGTATTTAAGAAAAGTTGAAAGTGATACAGGATAGGTTTGTGGTGAGTTATTTGACTGGTTTTACTGAGAGGAGTGGGAAGGTGCAGCATTATGGACACAAGTAATTGTGGCATACAATGATGGGATTTCATCAATGTTTGTTTGTTTCTATGACAATATCAAATGACTGAGAATGCAACGAAACATATCTTCTGCTTTTATAGATATACTGTAAATAGATTGTCTTCAGCTCAACAAGTTTGGACTCCAGTTCTATAAAAAGTTCTCATTGGCTCTTTGCCATTTCCTTCTTATTGTATCTCAAACTCTATAAAACAGCACATTTTTTATTTATTCAGTTAAGTACACTGAAAATCACACTGAGATTTGGTGGATTATGATATAATTGAAATTATGTACAAAGCATATAATAGATAAATTTCTCTTAATATCCAGAAAGCTTTTAAAATGAGGGATAATAAATACAAATGAAAAGGATATTATGTTTCTGAAAAATCCAAGGCCGGAGCCAGTATGAAATTTCATTGTGTATCTGTTACACAGATTAAACTTAAAATGTACAGCATACTGAAACTGCTTAAAAGTCGTATAGAAATAACATAATTATTC
The DNA here is from genome assembly GCF_963576455.1 of Neolamprologus multifasciatus. Classification (NCBI taxonomy): domain Eukaryota; kingdom Metazoa; phylum Chordata; class Actinopteri; order Cichliformes; family Cichlidae; genus Neolamprologus; species Neolamprologus multifasciatus. The sequence continues at coordinate 18,428,410 of NC_140450.1, forward strand.
TGTATGATGCTCTAGATACAAATAGTTCATATATAGCTGGATTTGACATGAATAGTTGGTTGTTTCTTCTTTTTGGTGACTTTGTATTTAAATCCGAGGTTAAAGATGTAGTTGATTTACTTTTCCTTACGCATTGATTGTTTTATTATGAGTAGGTGTTACATAAGCTGTAGCTTTGGACTTGCATCCTTTAGGTTTGTCACTTATTTTTTTATTATCATTTAGTTTCATGTGTGATATAAATTGAGATAAAGATCAATTTTGGGTTTTTTTTACAGGCCTCCACATGCTCGACCTTCACTCGTTCTTAGACCGAGCGTCCGGCTTCAGGAATTTCTTTGAACTTATAAATAGCTCTAAAGACATGCTGCTATTATAGGGGGCTATAACACTGCTGTGTAGTAATGAACCTCATCAATTGTAACTATAAGTGATAAGATCCCCACTGTTAGATTTACTTTCTCTCTCACAAGCAACCTCACCCGCTCCTCACCTATCTGCCATTAGTCTTATTCTCCATGCAAACAGCGCTGCAGCGACGGCTGTTTTAACTGCCTTTATTGCCACAGTTCAAAACGTTTATGGTTACAAAAAAGCTTTTCTCTGTCCTCAGGGTGATGAGGTTGAAGATCTTCCTGGGGAGCAAGTGAGCGAGGAACATTTCACAGATGAACATGGAAACATTGTCACAAAAAAGGTCAGCCATTTAAATTGCGTCCTTGAACACGAATGTCTCTGTTTTCACTTTTTTGTTATGTTTTATCATCACAACTCTTTCACGGATCTTTTTACGGAATGATTATTAAACTAATAATCATGACAAAGTTGTTCATCGCACATGACACTGCAAAATCCACACTTTGTTTTCCCCCAGCATATTTCACCGATCCAGTCTTTTTCACTGCCTTTTCCACACTCTCTGCTCTCGCCCATCACTCTCTCCCATCCTTCTGTGTGCGACTGTGTGCGCGTGTGTCTGCGATAGATCGTGCGCAAGGTGGTGCGCAGAGGGAAGGGATCAGGTGAGGAGGGGTTTCAGGAGGTGAGCGTGGAAGGTTCGCTGCAGGACGCCAACGAGCTGGACGCTGATGCTGAGCAGTTCATGAGCTACGCCGTCTTGGGTCGGGACAGCAGCAAGGTGGGCTTCTGATCTGCAGACGAAGCTCTCTGTCTCGCCTGAAGCTTCCGTGATGACCTCGGGTGTGCGGCCAGCCTGCAAAGCCTAAATGCTCTGAATTAGATCAGATGATACATACAATGACACCCTGTTTCATTTAAATCCATGTAGTATCTGGGGTCTGTGCTGCCGTAAGTTTTAAAGTTTCATCTCACTGTGGATTCCCAGGCATTCCCCAACGGTCCTTGTGCAACTTAACCTGCATAAGCACAAGTTTGTTTGTGATCTTATAAAATAAAGGTTAGGCATTTTCCACTATGTGTCAGGACTACATTGCAACAGATGACAGAGGGACATGTATTTGATTAATTGCCTGATTGCTGACTTCCCATAACATTAATCTCCACCCATATACTTCGCTCTCATGCTCATTAGCTGCATGTAAGAGAACAACTGGATCCACTCGGCTCAGGTGCTCTGATTTTTTAAGAGGCTCACAGTAGATCAGTTCATGAGCGTTTCACTGTTTTGATCATCACTAAACCACAAATGCAGTTGATCTGGGGGGGGTTTCTTGCACATTAATGAGTGAATGAACTTATAGTGGTTCCTTGCAGTGTTTTTTTTCTCCCTGTCAGTTATCTCACTGAGTAACTGAATAAGGTTCATAGTCCTTTAACTGTGAAAGTGTGCCTTAATCACTCAAAAACCAAGTTGAGGTCAAATATTAATTGCATTGAATAAGTTGAGGTTCAATACACCAGACGCAGTAATTATCAGGGTTGTTGTGATTGTGTGAAATTTCCTGAAACTGCTGTGTTATGTGGCCTAGCCCATCCATTTGAAGCTTAAGAACACTTTTCAAAAAGTTCTTTGCAAATTTTATCTGACATTACTCTGAACCACCACCTGGCTTTCCATCTGCCACCCACCACTTCTGTCCTTGCTTGACTGTTTGTACATTATTTCTTCCTTTTTTCCCTCTTTTTATTTCCTCTTTTGTCCCTCACATTTCTGTTTCACTTCCTGTCTTGTGCTCCCTGTTTGTATGCCCTCGTTTTTTTCGTGTGACACTGTCTGCCTCCTCTGTGGGTTTGTTTCTCTCTCTCTCTGCCACTGTCCCTTTCTCCTTTGTTTTACCCTCCCTTACTAATATTACCTCAACCTCTTGTTCTGCTCCTGTCATCCAACGTATTCTAAATCCTCGCACCTCTTCTGCGGTCAACCCCCTCCCCCACCCTCTGATGTAGCCCGATTCTGTGGATGTGAAGAAAGGTGCTCAGATAGTGAAATGTGCCAGTCTGCGGAGAGTTAAGCAGTGAGGCAGACTGAGTGCTGCGTCCCCGCAGGTAGGGGACTGACCCACAGTGCTTCCTCTGACCTGTGAACAACACCATTTAATCCAGTCTGTCTGGATTAAATGCATCTGAATGTACATTTAATTCAATAATTACTAATGTTATGACATATGGTGTGATGCTGGCGCAGCTAAATGACACCTAAATCTTTAATAGTTCAAATATAAATGACACACATGAACACATATAAAAAGGAAAAAGATACAGATGTAGGTTTTGTGTGTGTGTGCATTAGAAAAAAAGTGCTGTCAGGAAAACTCTAAATGCTTGAAAAATGATTTGGTAGCTCTTGCAAATGTCTGCTGTGTCTAATACAAACTGCAATCGATTTAGATTTGGAGTTTTAGTTAGTACAAATCCAGGTGATGTACACTCACCGGATACTTTGGTAGGTACACCTTGCTAATACTGGCTCGGACCCCCTTTTGCCTTCTGAACTGCCTTAATTCTTTGGGGCACAGATTCAACAAGATCCTGGAAACATTTCTCAGAGATTTTGGTCCATATTGACATGACAGCATCTCACAGTTGCTGCAGATTTGTTAATTGCTCAGCCATGATGTGAATCTCCTGCTCCACTGAGCTTTGTTATTATCAGCCTTTAGAAGATGGATACCTTGTGATCATAAAGGGATGGAAATGGTCAGAAACAATACTGTGGTAGGATGTGGCATTTAATTCATGCATTTGATACTATGGGGCCCAATGCGTGCCAAGAAAATGTTCCCCATCATTACACCACCACCAGCAACTGTGATCCATTGATACAAGGCAAGATGGATCTATGTTTTCATGGAGTTTACACCAATTTTTTACCCTGCCATTCAAATCCTGCTGCAGAAATCAAGAAATTTTTCCAAACTTCTATTGTTAGACTCTAGAAAGCCAATGCGAATCAGTTTTCTGTTTTTAACTGACAGTAACTAAAAACTACAGCACCCAGTGGGGTCTTCTGCTGCTGTAGTCCACCCGCTTTGAGGTTTAACATGTTGTGTGTTCAGAGATGCTCTTCTGCGTATCTCGGTTGTAACGAGTGGTTATTTGAGACACTGTAGACAGCTGATGAACTTGAAACAGTCTGGCCATTCTCCTCTGACCTCTGGCATCAACAAAAGATTTTCACACAGAGAACCTAACATTTTTTCAAGCATACTTTGTAAACGTTACACATGTTTGTATGGAAAGATCAGCAGTTTCTGAAGAACTCAGTCCAGCAAAGTCACTTAAATCAACTTTCTTCCTCATTCTAATCCTCAGTTTGAAATTCATTAGGTTGTATCGACCTTGCCTACATGAATTCCTGCCATGTGATTGGTTCATTAGATATTTGTGCTAACAAGATTTCGAACAGGAGTATCTAATAAAGTGGCCGGTGAGTGTATGCACTATCTAGAAACAGTTAGTGTTTGGAAATAATCAATATATTAATGACTGATGATCCAGTAATGCTTTTTAATGTCATCTTTTTTCTATTTGTTTTTTACCTCTTGAGTTTAGCTTAAATAAACCATAGGAATGACCTCTGACAAACACTTTGCCGTATTTACATCAGAGTATGAAGTAAAATGTATGAATAATTAAACATTTCCTGTCAAGTCTGTTCTTTCTATGATATATATATATATATATATATATATATATATATATATATATATATATAAAATTGTCCATAAGCAAAAATTGAACACAAATATTATTTCATACGTTTGATGGAAAGAGATTGTTAGTGTGGCAGTACATCAACCACACTGTATACTGCTTTAGTTACTTTTGTCAGACATGTTGTGAAACACTGTAAAAAGGCTGGTGCAATGTGCACTCAGCGAAGAGAGATCGTAAAATGACAGCGCCCAAGGTCAAAGCTGTAAGGCATCTTGTGTGGAGAAATGGAGCCACTATAATGTGTGTGCGTGCGTGCGTGCGTGCGTGTGTGTGTCTTGCCCTCACTAACGTAAATGCCATGACATTCCTGAGCTTGCTGATATTTCCAGTGACTCGCTGCTGAATGTTAAACCACTGCTGGCCCCCATTTGCGTGTAAATCTTTGGCAGAACTAATGTGTCGTTGAGTCTTTGAACGTTATGAGGATCAGCTGAAGGGAACTGAAAAACTTTCAGTCACTATAAAGCAGTACAGTAGCATAACCAGGATTCAAAGGCACTCACATTAGCACTGGCTTGTTGCTGTTTGCATGCCACCTGTGTTGCACGGTAGCAGGACGATCGAGAGGCTTGTAAATCACTGCAGTTCTCTCTCTCTCTCCTCAGAGTTCTCCGCAGGATTCAACCCCTTCACCAAAACCATCCTACATGAACACATGACCAGCAGCAGCTGACAGGAGGAAGACCACACATCAGAAGGCAAACAGATGGAAATGAAGAGAAACCAACTCAATGACAACCACGGTGGCTATGGCAACTATCAGCACGCACCAGAAGAAAAAGGATACAGATTTTCTTGTAGTTTTTATTACTTTTTTTTTTTAAGAAATGGTGGGAAAAAAATATCTACTACTAGGCTAGAAGCATGATTTCGTATAAAACAAAAACCAGACAGACAAAAAAAAAATCAAAAACAACAAAAAAAGAAACTAGCAACCAAAATGTGCTTCCTGTTATCTGTATCAGCATGAGTGACTGCTGCCGCATGGCCTGTGTTTAACTACAAATACCGAGGGAATGCAGGGGCGGGTTAAAAGGGTGGGGCGGGATGGGGAGGAGACACCGCTTAATGGGACGGGCATGCAATGTAGGCTACCACTGACCAATTTTCTAACCCAGTGGTGAAGAGTTTAACTATAGAAAAAGAGATACTAAAATACTGAGAATTACGTCATCTCTAGGCAACTGTTACCCCCTCCTCCTCCTCAGTCAGTACCACAAACTAGTTTCAAACCTGGCCAAGTGGTCTCTAAGTCCAGTAAAGCTACAATTATTGCCCCAGGATATCAGTGTTGTGTACATAATATTGTATGCACTAAAATGCTCTACGTGACTGTGTGTTACGCGTGTTGTTTCTGTTACTAGATCCCTATGCGATGCAACTGATGCTGCTGTTTCAGGTACATGAGAAATTCCTCCCTGTTTTTTTTTTCTTGTTTGGTTTAATTTGCTCAGAATCTATATATTATTATTCTATATCTTGAGATCTTTGTGGGTAAAAGAACATACCGTTGTGTCGCCCTGCCTGTTTTAAATCGTTGGATTTGCGTGTGTGTGTGTGTGTGTGTGTCCGGATGTTTCGTTGTGATTTTCATGCGCTTTCATTGTTTGCGTTCCACATGTCCGACTGTAGAGGAAGATGTACTTTAAGTCATTTCCTGTACCGTGGGGATTTTTCAGCTTTGGGAGGCGGGTTTACAGCAGGAACCTGCCTCGCCAAACTTTGATCAAAGTGGCTTGCCTTGTGGAGAGGAAGGTAAAGAGATATATATGTACAAGTGAAAGATTATCACAAGAGATTAACCTGCTCTTTCATCCTACTCCTCTGCCTTTTTCTTGTCCCCACTGTGCTGTATCCTCGTGAGGTTTGTGTTAATGTCTGAGCTAAAATCCCGATACCTCTGCTTATCACCCGACCTCCATCTCTCATCCCCTAGCCTCTACAGTCAGCCTCTCAGAGTAGATGTAGCAGTCCCGTCCACCTTCCACTCGGATGCGGGATCCCACCTTCAGCTCGTACAGTAGCTGCGTCTGTTTGACCTCATCGCACAGTATATGACACCACCACACGAGGTGCGCTTACAGACCATCTCACAGCCACCAGAAGATGTCACTCGATGAGGGTAAAGTAGCTGAAACTGAATCATGTAGCACTAGTTTTACTGGATGAAGTGATGTGCGTTGCGTTTAGGGTCGAGGACGTGTTGAGCTTCGATGTTTGTCTCCTTGGCGGTTCTTCAGTGTGTAGCAAAGACAGTCACCAATCACTGTGATGAGAAACTGTAATACTGACCCGTAACTGTGAGCCTGACCCGTCCAGAAGCATGTCTCTTGTTCCGCTCCTTTCTTTAGTCTTCTTGTCACGATTTGCTGTCTTAACTGTACTCCAGAAGTAGAAGCAATAACTGCTTTAAATGGAAAGGATTATTCATGTGTGTGTGTATGTGTGTGTGTGTGTGTGTGTGTGTGTGTGAGCGAGAGAGTGACAGAGGAGGGAGGATTTTAGGATCACAGCTTGCGTTCTTCCTGAACTTTCAGCTTTACTCTACTTCTCACTTTACTCAGAAATGATGTCAGTACATTAGCGTCCTGCATTTTATCCTTTTGCCTCTCTAGAAAAGAAAACTTTAAGTATACTGGTGTGGCTCCATGCCAGCCATTGCATCTGCAAAGTGCCCGCTGTTTGTTTTTGTTACTCATCTGGGAATGTAGGTGTGTTCAGCCTGTTTTTAAACCTTAATAACATTCATATGCACCTTGAAAGAAATCCTGAGTGTGTTTTGCGTGTGTGCGAGTGTGTGGGCGCGCGCGTGGTGTGATTTAAATATCACATACTCAGTCCTGGATATTGGGACAAGTTAAAGTTGTGATAATATCACAGGAAGTAATATTGCAAATGGACAAAGACTATATGTGTAATTCTAAATCACATATTTTTAAAGGTTTATTTACCTCAATAAGTGTGCCATCTCACATTATATCAATAACCAATACATGCATTTCTTTCAAATGTTGCGTCAGACATTGAATGCTTTTATTATAGACAAATATGTAAGTCACAAAAATGTTGCAATAAGCACCCATAAATAAGTGTTTAGTATTGCTTCTCACAGCCATGAGATGATGAATGTAAAGTCTTGGTATACTGTGAGTCTTGTTATGACGTAGTCATCCGTGTTGGCTCTATACTTCAGTAGATAATAGGGTATTCACTGTTTCAGCTCAATGTCTGCTGTTGATTATCATAAATATGACTTCATTCGCATTTCATCACAAACATGCACAGATGGTGGTAGATTTTAAAGAGCGAAGCCTCGATTTTTTTTTTTGGACATGTTAACAACTATCCCTTCATGAGGTATTATTGTTATTTTATTAGCTTAATAAAGGTCAGATGTCAAAAAGAAAAAGTTGTGCCCCCTTATATCAATCACAGCATATGATTTGCTCTTTAAGGGCTCATATGTTTAGGTTGTTTTCTGCTGATGTCAGGCTCAGAGCCAGACGGGAACTGGTTAAAGAAGATAGACGGAGTTATGGGGGAGGCTTGGTGGCTTCGAAGGCTAGTCTTCAAGATGACATGCATTTTCCCTCAACACAGCCCACCCTCTGACATTTTTATGCCCTTTTACCAAATATGAGACTGAGCCAATCTTAAGACTTCCACGTGGTGACCGTTTGGACGTGGTCAGACGGGAGTCCGACTAAGTGAGCGCGAGAGAGAGTCGAGGTTACATCAGAAAAAAAGCACTGCACTGAGGGACTACTGAGATGATGCCATGCACCAAGTTCATGCAAAAATATTAACTGTTGCAAAAACTAGAGAACACATGTATATTCCTTTAGAATGGATTGAAGACATTATTAATGCAATAGCATATTACTCAATACTAAGGAATGCAACTGCGCACATGCACAGAAAATGTTTTTAACATAAAAGGCTATATATATATGAAATATATGAAAATATATATATAAATATATATATTTATTTAGAATGCTATGCACCCTTACTTGTCAACTGGGATTCTAGTTATGTTATGGATGTACTTTTAGCATCATACAGCTGTAGCTACCAAGAGACTGTTGAGTTCTGGGTAATGCCTGCAAAATGGGGATAAATAGGGTTCTTGTGGGTATTTTAACTTGTTTTGTCTGCTTTTTTATTGTTATGGAGAGTCAATCATGGATTTAAAATATGTAAAAGCCTTTTAATCCAATCAAATCCGAAGACATCTACTGACAATTTACTCTGTACACCAGCTCAACATTTACAAAATTAATAAAGAAATGAAATGTCTTTGTGTATATTGTGTGTGATTTTCTGTGTGGCACGTCATCCATGACAGTCATCACAAAGTCAGTTTTATAAACATGCTGAAATTTCAGGTGTGTAGCTGTGCATGCTGTATGAAGATGATCTTGACTTGCTGGATCTTTACAAAGAACAAAAAAAAAAAGGGAGGAAGGGAAGATGCTCATTTGAAACGCCACAGAGGAAGTAAAGTAAATGAACAAATGGAAGCAACACTTATGCAACACTTGTGGAAACAGTTTTATTACAATCTTTTTTTTCTCTTTTTGTGACACATCACACATGTTTTAAAATCTCCCAGTATGTATTAGAGGATTGGTTCTGCAACTTCCTGATCTTAGGTTCCTCAAACCTTTAAACTAAAGGTGTAAATTTTAAGGCTTCTCGGTTGTGGAATCAGTGGCTGACACCTTTTTTTCTCATAAAAAAATAAGAAAAAATGCATTTACTTCAGAATTGTCCTTCAATTTTGCGCTTGTTCTTTTTTATTTTGTTTTTTACTAACATGGCCATATTTCTCCAGATTTTCTGATGGTCTTTCAAAGCTTTTCTTTGGACACTGGCTCCTTTTTCACTACCAGATCATTTTTGGAAGAATGTCTTTTGTGTTTGTTAAGCCTCTTAACATTGACCAATGAGTTGTTCAAGCATAAAACAGCACCTAACTAAAGGGAACAGGAAACTTAGCAAAGAAACAATTTTGCAGGAATAAAATAGTATTTTTTCACAAACAAGGTGATTCCCAAAGGCCTATTAAAAAATATATGGAATAATCTGGCATGGTGCACAATGCCTCCTTAAAGAATTTGAGGAAACTGGACACGTGGACGACAAAAGAAGACAAGAAGATGAGAAGATATCAACATTATTATTATTTACTTTGGGCATCTATTCCTGAAAACCGCTTTATTGATTTTCACGCTCATTAGGTCATCAGAACTGCACAACATCTATTTTAGTCTCATATAATACATTTCCATGCATGTTTGCACGTGTTTCAATAAATCAGTACACGTATTTCCAATTTTTAAGCAAAATATAGAAGAGAAGCGAAAAAGAAATGAGTGCTGACCCAGGAACTGCACAGGACAGTATGTATGTTATCATCTTATTAATGTTTCTATTGTCTGTAAATAATGCTTTTCGACTTGTTTTGAAAAAACACCTTTAAAAAAAAAAAAAAACGTCTTATTATGCTGTTTTTATTATGACAGTTAGAACATCGCAGAGTGCGCAGTCCTTTAGTGCCAGCAGGGGGCGGAGTTGGCTGTTTTTTGTGCACCTCTGGAGCCTTCTCTCTTGTAGCCTGCTGTGTTGTTTTGTGTGCATGTTGAGGCAGGCAGAGTGAGAGCGGAGGAACGTGTGCTCAGGTCCTTTTAAACAAAGATCCTGGACACTAGTTCGTGTGTGTGAGTGCTTGATGTAATGTGACTGTTTTAGGTCCAGCCTTCTACTGTTTGCACTTATGAAAACGAGGTGTTTATTTTTATTTATCCGACAGTAGTCATTTAGTTGAGTCAAAGCCATACCCGAAACCCCGGCTCGGCGTGGCTTTATAAAACCAAGACTTGCTTGTTTGATATTAATTAGTTAGTTAGTATTAGTCTATTGTAGTTGGGAGAAGATGTCCACTGATTGCCAGAAGACCACCGCTAAGGCCATCCCGTCGATCAGGAGGGTGACGATCAACGACGCGGAGCACATGCCCCACGACTACTCCACCACCCCGGGAGGGACTCTGTTCAGCACGACCCCCGGCGGTACGCAGTGTTGTTATTTGTCATATTCATTCAAGAGTGCCGAGGAGATCTGCTCTGACTCCTGGACACACATGACTTGTACTCTTATCCACTTTGGAGCCGCTCTGTCTGTCTGCAGCTTAGGCTAACTCCATGAGGTCTGCTGTAGCTCTGCTAAGCTAACCGCTAAAGCTAGCGAGCAAGTGTTTACTTGAAAAGAGGAAATGCAAAGAAATGCGGACTCTGAAGTGATGAAGGAACAGGTTGTTTAGACATGACGGTCTTAATTAAGATAGTGAGCGTCTGTCTGTAGCTTAGCTGCAGTCTAAAGTTTGGGTTCAACGCACTGTTGTCACACGGTCAGCCAGCAGAGCTGCTCCACCTTTGGTTTACTGTAGAGATCATTTAAATTCCTCTAGAGGTCCCTGCTTCTGAGGGCTGTCCACCTAAACCTGCTGCAGACACGAGGTTTAACTCAGTAAAGGTAATCTAAAGGTTAGAGTAACACTGTGTAATTACACTAAAAGGTGTCACTTCATCCTTTTTCCAGGGTTTTGTGCGTCACACAATGTTAATAACTACCTTATAAAAGCAACACTGGGTCATTATTAAACGGATATAACTATTTTTAAAAACCAGTATCAAACTGCTGAATAGGAACAGGGGACCTGTGTGTCTGTCTGACGATGATTTATTTTCATATTGTGATGTGTTCCCTTAATTGGTCGGGACACATTTCTTCTAAGGGAGATTATAAAGAATAGTATAGTAAAAATATATTATATCAATGCAGGTAGCATATTTAGCAAAAACTATTTTTTAATATAGCACATTTCATTACATGTAACCTCAATGTGGTTAACAAAGAATGAGAATGAAAGAAACCTTATTAATCCCAGAGGATTGAGTTGTCAAGTATTTCTACACTTCATATAAAATAAGGTATTAGCACTAATGTTTTTGGCATATTACAGGCCACCTGTGTGTAAGCACACAGGTGGTGTGCAAGCATACATTGTGGTGTACAAAAAGTGACAGCGTGCAGTGAGCTATGTTTTCTGGTTCAGTACATGTGGATCTGACTCAAGTGGATGAGTTAAAGAGTCTGATAGCAGCAGACAGCAAGATTAAATAAATCATTTGCTGAAAAAAAGAAGACAAAATCATACCTGTGCAGGTTTATGAGGCTTTATGCCAGTGAAAACAGCATAAACAAAACAACAACATCTGTTAAGTGTAAGCCCAGGTAAACAAAGAGGATTCTGAATATGTGCACAGTTGTAGTTGATCTCAGATCAGCAGGCAGCTTGTTCCAAAGAGCAGGACCCCAGTAATGAGAGCAACCTCAGACTCAGGTTGGACTCTGGGAACAGTTACAAGATCTGCACCAGATGAGCAGGGCATGAACCGGTGAGAGATTTGTGAGATAACGGGATTTAAAAAGCAATTCTATATTGTACTGGAAGCCAATGAAGTGATTTCAGTACTGGGTAATGTGGTCAGATTTCTGTGTAGCTGTAAGGAATCTGCTTGAATGACCTGAAGCTGTCATGTTGATGATTTGGACAGTCCTGAAAATAGAGTGTTACAATAATCTAACTTGCTTGATATGAAAGCATGGACCAATTTCTCTGAGTCAGTGGGACATATTTAATTCTGAACCCGTAGCATAAGGGACTTTTGCTTGTTAGGCGAATGTGCAAATTATAACATACTGCCTTAAAAAGGGCACATGTTCCTTTTGCACCAAATGTTAAAACTGTTTATTAACTCTACACTTTGCTGTTCACAAAGCTTTTCGTCACAAAGCTTTTCTTCAGGTTTAGTTGCGTTAAAGCAGAAAGTAAATCAGTTGGTTCGTTATCACAACTGGAAGCCATCGCATCACTGCCAAGGAGTGTGTGTGTTGTGTTCATTCAGACTGGCTCATTGTGCGACAGTATACATAATATACAACAGCTGAAGCGTTGCAGATCATAACAACAGCCGTAAGAGAGCAGCAGCATAATTAGTAATAACATTGCCACATATATGCTGCAACGTCCTTCTAGTTACTGCGTGAAGATCAGGTACAGACAGCAAGATTTTGAAGAAATGCCTGTTTTCATATTGTAATCACGTCTATTGTGGCACACAGGTCAAGTTAAAATACCGGAATTTGATGAAGCAGCTGATCCCAGTCAGTGCGAGTGTGGCCTCGGTGCTCTGTTTGATCTCTCAATGCTGCACATCTGATAATCATCCTTCATTTTTTCCCACCTGCGAACACAAAAGGTACCAGGATAATCTACGAACGCAAGTTCCTGCTGGACTGTCGCAGTTCTCCGTTGGCCAGGACCCCTCCTGCCAACCTGCCAGTCATTCCAGGAGTGACCAGCCCTGCCTCCAAGGACACCCGCAAGAACACTCAAAATGGAGAACTACTGAACAACAACACCGCTGCTCCGAACAGTAGCACTGCTGGTATGTTCACACCTATACACACATGACAGGATGGATGTTGCACTTAAAGTCCATCCATCTATTTACTGCATTATGATGTAGAACCCATGCGAGCAATACAGCACTGAAGCCTACAAATCATCATCCATCTCCACCCTACATTTATTGTTTACTTATTTTTCTTTTCAAAGGTGATGATGCACAGTTTGAAATGGACATCTAGGTGAAGCCCAATAAAGTGCTGTGAAGAGAGGGGTACCGTCTCCTCCCCTACCACCACCTACTCCATGTAGACAGAGGATCTTATCTCTGTCGGCCTCATTTTTTGGATCTGTAATTACACTTTTACTGTCTGCCTCAAGGTTTCGGCCTGGTTTGTGTGTAACAAAAAGTGTGCCTTCAGGTAGTGGCTGCGAGTTTAAAACGAACACTGAGAAGTGCTTAACACCAACAATGCCTCATCGCTCGGTAATAAAACAAGTCAGTGAAAATGAGAATCGAATTGTCCGAATTTCTAACCATTCCAGAACAGTTTTCACTCAATGTGCTTTTATTTCAGTGCATTTGGCACAACCTCTCTTTAGATACTGTCTTCCAGTATTGCTCTCATAAACGAGCGCTTCACCTGAAGTGTAAAGAATGTAAAACAGAAATTTGTTGATGACATTTTGAATCAGATATTCCGCTATTTTATGGTGATTTTAAAAAAGAAATTAAAGCAAACACCATTCAGACTTTATCTCTGCGTCATGTGTCTTTCTGTCAAATCAGTTGTGTTTTTTCGAACTTGAATGGCGCCATCTGAAATCAAATAATGCTTTCGTTTCATGTCAGCGGTTTAGATGTTTAAGTGAAAAGCTAATATACATTTCAAAGTGACAAGTCTTGCAGCCTGCTGCACCTCCTGCGTCACTCTGGTTCAGAGGAATTCCACGTGGAGCTCGCAGGAGGCTGATAACCTCAGTCAGTGGGCTGTTTACAGAGAGGTCAATATGCAACTGTACAACACATCAGGTAGGAACTCCTTCCTTCCATTCAACATTTACGATTCCACTTCTGTCACTGGCACGTTGTTGATTCGCTTCACTGTGAAGTGCTTATGAATAAATGTGCTGGAATAGATGGTGTTTCACTGAACTTCTCATTGTTTGATCTAAAAGATGTTTCACATTTTTAAAATCTTGCATCCAGTAATGTGCGAAGTTTAAAGCCAACACTCATTTCTTTAAGTTTTGATTCCAGACTTTCTTATAACATTTTAAAATGCTCTTGAACAAAGAACCAGTTTTAATTTGTGTCTTTTGGCACTTTGTTAAAAGCTTTCGTTACTAAAACAGATTTTAATTGGATCGATGAAAAATCCCAAAGGTAACACAGTTTAACAGACTGTGTTAACATTGTATTTTTTGCGCGAACAAAGTTGTTCCAAAGTGGAAAGTAATGTTCCCAAGAAATAGATAATCTAGCAAAAACCTGACGCAGAGATGTATCTGACCCTGCAGTTGATCCATCTACCGTCCACTGAAGCCTCATCGGGAATGATCTTAGTGGAAGGCGGCTGTGAAGAAGCCATTATTTAAGAAGGGAAGTGGAGGAAAAGCTGTGGTACAAGAAGTGGACTGAAGATCTGTGTCAACAGGTGTGACAGAGTGATAAATACAGATTTCTTGGTTCAAATCGTCATCACTGTGTACAAAGGAGGACAGGAGAGTCCAACACTGAGTGTCTACAGCCATCTGTGAAACAGGGTGGAGGCTCTGTCATGGGTTTTGGAGTTATGTTTGGTGTTGGAAATCTCATCAAAACTGAAATAATTCTGAACACAGAAAAGTCCTGTCAGATTTTTTGATACATACAGAGAAAAATCAATGCCATATAGAGAAACAAGCTGTGATACACAATCAGTCACTGACTGACCTCCACAGAGCCCAGACCTGAATATTACTGAAGCAGTGTGGGATCTCGACAGAGAATATAAAAGAAGAGCTTTGAATGTCTTTCAAGAAGCCTGGAGAGCTATTCCTGAAGACTACTTAAAGAAATAACAAGAAAGCTGCCAAAAAGGGTTCAGGCTGTGTCAAAGAATAAAGGTGCTCATAACAAATATTGACTTTCAAATTCGTTAGAATTGTACAATTCAGTTTTTTGCTGCCGGATTTTTATGTATGTTTGCATGTAGCCTAAATGCATAAATCACTGCAACTGTTTCCCACTGTCCTCGCCAAATATGAAGAAATAAGGGGTGGTGCAAGACTTTTGCACAGTGCAGTAGCAATAAAACACTCTTTCGTTATGAATACTCTTGCATGTGCGAGACTGTACAAATGCGTTTCTACTTTCAGCCTGTGGTGTAAGCGGCTCTGTAGAGAATCATCATTAGAATAAATATAAATACAGCTCAAATCATTGAGTGGATTAAAAATGGATGCGCTCCGGGTTCTGCTATTTGTAGTGAGTGCCAAAAAAAAGGTCCTGATTGCAAAACTTACCTCTGCAAAAAAAAAAAAAAAAAAACAGGAAAGAAAAGAAAAGAAAAACACTTGGACAAATCCTGAAATACTACTCGGTCTGGTCTTGTCTTGGGTGGATGTGTGGATTGAATAGTTTCAGCTGATCACTTCCAGTCCAGCCTGTCTTTCCTCCACAGTAGCGTCACCCTTCAGGTGCAGTCTTTCCACTCCCTCCCATGAATGATCTCCTTGTCACCTCAGCTTCCTGGCTGTCCAACCCCCTCCTCACCAGGATAAACAAGTAGTACTACTGCCTTTTCTCACCCACCGGTCCATCCTTCAATGTGGTTTGTGTTGTTCCACCCAGCGTGCCCGGCCAGGGAGGACGACGCTAATGACCTCTGATGACGTGTGCACTTTAACAGGACCAAGATGTGGATTGGGGAGGTGAGAAAGGCCAATATACTAAGTTGCTGGCTGCTAGCAACGGATTAAGAGGTGGATGCACACTCTGCCTTTTATTTGTTAACCCAAACAGATCTGTCATCCGAGGAACATTAAGAACAAAGTGTGCCCGTTTAGCTTTGTAGCTACTGCTGGGAGATTTAATGGAAGTGGCAACAAATTAAATGCTATTTAAAGCTTACACCAGATAAACCGGTGGTGCTGATATATATTTGTTTAATTTTTACAAATAAATTAGGCGTGATTTATTTTTAACTAAATAAATACATTTTCATTTAACTTTGAATTAGAAAAAATCCTTTGTGACTATGTATGAGCCTTTTTTTAATGTTTAATAAAGGGTTTGTTAAAAATGTTCACCTTATAAATAAAAATATATATACGAACGGGTGAAGAAAAATATTTTAAAACAACATAAAACAGCACACTTACGTCAAAATAAAAAAAATTTAATATACGTTTCATATTTTATGTACAGAATTTACATGATAATGCATAAATAACACAAAAGATAGAAAAATATTAGTTTATCACCCAGTATGGATGAAATATATATACTTTGAGTCATTTCATCTCAATAACATTGATATTTTAGTATTCATTTATACATCGAAGCAATTAAAAAAAAACATCTGAGTTAAAGTTTATGGTCGGTTAATGTTCAGTTAATAGACCGCAAACAAAGCAGGTTTGTGTGTTTAGGTGTAAGCTGGGGCGGTGATAGGGTGGGGGCTTCAGTGGCACCCGCACTCCTCAACAATCATGTCCTCGTGATGCCGCAGAGTCAAATCATCGTTCTCAAAGTACAGCATGGAGAGGGGGCTGAGGCGCGTTGGCACGCAGGACGGGCAGGTCACTCTTTCTGGGTGGTGATGTTTCAAGAGGCTCTGAAAATGAAATAATTTACACGAATAAATGAGCAACTATAGGATTTTTTTTATTTTGAGTTTAGAAATAGTTCAGGGAAACTCTTTAATCTGCGAGCTTTACCTGCATGTATGCATGGTTGGTGGGACTGAATGACTCGTCCAGGGGTGTAGGGCATTCTCCCTCACAGCGATATGCGTTGTAGCGCTTCGGATGCACAATCCACTCATCCCAGCCAATGTGGTCAAAGTCCACCCACATGTCTACCTTTCGGCACAGCGGTCTCTGGACCTGCTCTGCTGCTGCTGCTGCTGATGGTGCTGGAGCCACAGTAGGTGCAGGTACACCAGCTACTCGCATCCTTTCCATTCTGTTCCTTTTGTGGCGCCGACTTTGAATGTCGCTGCCCTCTTTGTCCATGGACACATACTTGGAGTTCTCCACAGTGTGAATGAGACTGTACGCTGCATGGCCCTCCTTATGTTTGGAGAAGATCACCATCATGACCTGGTTTGTGGTTGGATGGGGGATTTTTCTCTGCCTCAGTCCTAAAGTTGTGAACAGAGACTTTCTGGTTTTCTCCACTCCATCCCCAGCACCACTCCCATACTGAGTCTCAGGCTCTCCCGAAGCCTCTCGGCTCTGCACTTCGTTTCCCTGGTATAGCCAGTATTTTAAAAGACTGGTCACATTGAACACCTTCCAGGAGGACTTTGTGCTGCTGGGCAATGTGCCAAAGCTCCCTAAGAAAAGACGCTCCTCCTGGCAAGATGTGTCATCCAGGTCACAGCTCTGCTTCCGGGAGTGATATAAATCCACAGTGGCACGCTCAGAGGCAGAGAAAGCTGGTAGTCTGATCTGCAGCTCTGCCAGCTGGACAAGCTCACTGGTAGAGATGGATGACATGTCAAATGTGACGGTCCACTTTTCGCCCTCTTGATGGCAGCCTGAAAATGAGACACGCAAGTGAGACTTCAGATTCACACACTGCAGTCTGGGATGAATCTGGACAAACCAGATCTGTGGACAAATGTCAAAACACTGGAGTGAGAGGGTGAACAGGACAGGATGTGTATTGGACCCCCCTGTGCAAGGACGTCTGAGGGCTAATATACAACCTCCCCACATAAAACAGGGCAAGCCTTTAAAGTTCGAATAAGCACTTTGACACTTGCTGGGTCGTAAAAGGGAGGGTCTGATAGCACAGACAATCGACCAGTCAAAGAGCTCCTGGAGGATTCAGTGCACAGAGAAACCAACTCATACATTAAATAGCAAATTTAACAACCAATGAGCAACATGAAAAACATAATTCAGCTGTTTACTCACCTCTGGCCATCAGGCTTTTGACAGAATCAAAACTGTGCACTGACAGGCTGTCGCTTTGTGCAGTAACGTCGCTGACAGCTACCGATGAGGAGGAATCAGCACTTCTGAAGGAGCGATACAGCTGCATCATGTACAGAGGGTATCCGCTGCGATGATCGGCTGACAGATTTCTGAATGCCAAACTGCTCTCGAGTCCCGTGTGATATCTGTGGCCCCGGGCAGAAGAAACCGCTCCAAAAGCACAGATGAAGACTATCAGGACTTCCATTTTAGCTGAAACTCACAAAGTGAACACTGGAATGAGAAGAGAGAGAAGCAGAGATCTCCTCCTTTACTCCAGCTGCTCTCAGGCTCAAATGATGCTCTGAGCAGACGGAGCTCCAGGCAGGCCTTTTATAGCTGCCAGCTGCCCTTTGATGACCCCTGGCCACTCCAGGCATCCGAACAGCCCCTCTGATCATCAGAGCACATCAGAGGGCCAGAAAAAACAGAAGAAGAAAGCATTTATCCAAGGTCATTGTCCCATCAAATGAACTGTTCTTTCAGAAATCAATTTAAAAACAATTAAAATCTTGCACAGCAATTTGCACCTTTCTATTTCCTTAATGCAAAGAAAGTTTATAAGAATAAAATGACTACTATAAAATGACAACTCAATGTTAAAATGTAAAAACATGTTTTATTTATTAACAAGCTGCAAGAAACATTGTCTTAATTGCTTGTTCCAACGAGTTAGGATTATAAATATGTTTATAAAATAGTACACAGACACACACTGTGTGAATTTCAGTTCTAGTACGGATTAGTTTATAATTTATAGAAGCTGTAAAAATGTGCTGACTCAGAGAGACAGCTCCAAAGACATAAACAGTAAACTACAGTTTAAGTGGTAATGTCCATAACTGCAAAGTGTGTTTCAAAAGTAACCAGGAATTAACAGTACAAGGTTTTAAAGTAACACATTCATATCCAAAAAAAAAAATGTCAGGGTTTCACATCATATGGTCCAGAAGCTGATCAAAAAGAGGTCTGTGTATTAATTTATATAAAGACTTTATATGGAGGTCTGACTGGTTTCATCTGTTTCCCACTGTGCTGCTGCTGATGGCTCCTCTCATAAAGCATCAAAGAAGCTCTTCACCTGTGGACAAACAGGCATACTAGGATCACAGCATATCAGAAACACATTAAACATCATCCATACAAAAACATGTCAGCTGACTGGCTCAAACACCCTCACATGCCCCACCCCAGGGTGAAAGATTGTGATTCACAACATCAGAGCAGTGCCCTCGTGTGGTTAACTCTGGCACAGCACCTTTTAGGAATAAATGCCATTCAGTAGGTATTCAAGCACACCTTTGTGATAAACTGTTCCTGCGCCTCTGGGTCACTTTTAAATTCCACGCTGGCATCAAGTTTTAAGACGGGTATCTGCTTCAGCTTCTCAAAATGGATTCTGAAAGGAGAGAACAAAACTGTATCACGCACTTTATGACATTAACAGCAGACCACACACTGCTGAACCGTCAGCTGTTCACAGTAAACAGCTGCAAGGAACCTGAACACAAGCACTGTGCCACCACTGTGTTTCAAAGTAGAAAGTTTAGACCAGCGAGATATCGCTACTTTGTGTAGTTTCTCTTTTTTACTTGTAAGCATAATGGAGAGGGAGACTAATGGGATAGCGGATAAGCTGGGATATCTCCATCTTAAAGTCAGAGTTCTTAGTATCACAAAGGCGAGTCTCTTTTTACCTGGCTACATCGCCATGCTAACCTACACTGAGCACATACCACATTCAGAGTTTCTTATTAAAATCACCTGGAAGCGCCACAATTTTCACTTATTTGTTTATTTACAGCTTTGAGTGCAATGCAGAGTGCTGGGGGAACATGTTTTACCTTAGTAACAAGGTGGAGCTAACTGTGCATGACATGGTAACTGGATGCAAGTATTCTGTTGGTCATGCAGAAAATGTATAAAGGTCTTTACGCTTGACTCTAATTTACTTTTGCAGCTAATAGAACGCAGAACATGCACCAAGAATGTTTATTTAATAGACCAAATTAATTTCATCTTATGTTCCAGAGCTCTAATATGTGTCTTTTGTTCCATTTTTCTCACCTCTCGTGGGAGATGACCGTGCTTCCCTGAGCCTGGTTGTGCCAGAGATTTCTTCCTGTTAAAAGGAATTTTTTCTTTCCACCATCACCAAGTGCCTGCTCATAGTCTGATTGTTGAAGTTTTCTCTCTATTATTGTAGGGTCTTTACCTTACAATACAAAGTGCCTCAAGATGACTGTTGTGATTTGGCATTATATTATAATTATTATTATATTTTAAAAAAACTGAATGATCACCTTAAAAACAAGAGTGCCCTCAGCATTAATATATATATATTAACTCAAATTTTAAAAAAAAAATACTTAACACTGTGTTAATTCACCAGATTAACAATTTTCCGCAGCATTAAAGTCTTATTTGTCAACGTGTTGCAGTTTACTGTTATTTTTGTAACACTATTTTATGAATATCATCTGATAACATCCGTGATTGGAGTAAGTGCCACTTATAGGGCTCTTTCTGTGTGGAAGAGGAGTCACATGATGCCTGAAACAGCCTGGCTTTGTTGAACTTCTTTCGTAGTACACCCCTCTGGTTAGGCGTGCGGCATAAATTACGATGGCAATAAATCACATAATCCAGAAAATCTGGGGTTAAACCTTAAGTTATGTCACCAGGCCCTTCTTCATTGTACAGTTGACCCCCGGAATTTGCAGGGTTGAGACCCCCTGTAAAAAGGCTTATAAGACCAAATATACCTTAAAGTATCACCCCAAAACAGCCAACAGCACTGGAAAAAGTCAAAAGATAATCAGAGCTGTGTAATCTTATTCTCACTCACTCGGTCGTTTTCTCAACCAGCCACCTCTCATGTTGAGAGTGCAATTTATCCAGATAATCCAGCTTCACGCCCTCCTCTTCTGCTCTTCCCCGACGCTGCAGGCGCTCCATGCATTTCTAAAAGACATGCAAAACTGTTTGTGTGACACTAAATTACCTTCCACTCAGAGCACAAAATACTGAATTTCATGTGCCATACCTCTGGTGGGGCGCTGAGGTAAATTATGCCCTCTAGCTCCACCTGGTGTCCAAACCGCTCCACCAGGAGGGAATGCCAGTCCTGGTAGACGGCCCATTCTGTAGTGTTGATACATCCCAGCTCAAACATGTTCAGAGCAAAGATATATCTGAGAAAACATAATACAGGAGAATTAATTTTCAATATATCCTTGTCAAAATTTTTGATAAGTTTGTTGAAAATACTTCTGGTAAATGTGACTCACTCACCTATCGCTGTAGACTGAACGCTCATACACCTGGACAGGTGTTCCCTTTGACTGGAGGAGGCGTGCAGGTGGAGGTTGCAGCTGTGTTCTAAGCCGGCTCATGCAGGAATACGTCTGGAACGTGTATGACCAGCGCTGAGGGTCCTGGTACATCATCTGCAGCAGGTTGCTGACTGTGGTCTGTGGGGGCACACCTTGGCCCTGTCAAAGACACGAGCAGACAAATGTAAGCTGTATCATCCTGCCTTCCTTTAATTTTTGTAACAAAAAAGATGAAGATGTGAATATACCCACCTTTGATGTCTCACTCTCAATGTTCTGCCACTTGCTGACAGGTTCTGCCACCACCTCCCAGTCTGCACAAGCTGACTGCAGGAGTTTCGCAAAAGTCGATTTTCCAACAGCTGTTATTAAAAAGCAGGTAATGCAGGAGATAAGCACAGAGACATACAACATAAGATTAGTCTAACTGGGACAATCTGTAAACTCTTACCGATGTTGCCCTCGATAGAAACTCTCCTCACCCGAGCTTTTGCATCCGCAGATGAACCTGACAGGCACCTCGAAGAAAATAAAGTGAGGCTTCCTCTCTTATTTGCCATAGCTCTCAGTACGGCTGTGTATCCACCTCTCATCAGGGAGTCAGAGCTCTTCCACTGGATGCATGTCAATCTTCTGACCTGTGTGAAACCTGCTCGCTGATTATATATGCTGAACAGAGCGTACCGACAAGGCGCAGACATCCCGACAGGTAGTACAACTATACCGGAAAATCACATTTACCCGCAGGTCATTCGGTGGGTAAATG
The DNA here is from genome assembly GCF_963576455.1 of Neolamprologus multifasciatus. Taxonomy (NCBI): domain Eukaryota; kingdom Metazoa; phylum Chordata; class Actinopteri; order Cichliformes; family Cichlidae; genus Neolamprologus; species Neolamprologus multifasciatus. The sequence goes on from NC_140450.1 coordinate 18,450,314, forward strand.
AGTTACAGAACCTGTTATGAAAGTTTGCATCAAGTTAAGACAGACGTTAGCTGGAAGCCCCACGTGAGGTAAGCTCGAGGAGCGTTCATCAGTAACCAAAGGAGAACTAATGTTATAGCGGTGTGGAAGCTAACACCGCTATAATGCTGAATTAATGGTCAACGTCCGTTTAATTCGGGTCAGGAAAAAAAAAACGACTATTACCGGCTCAAAACACATGTACCTATTTTCCACATGCTACAAACAGTAGCGTTAGCAACGAAAACCACTTCCGGCTCACGTTGTGTACTTTCGCAATAAAAGCCTTTCAATATTTTGCTATCATAAACAACGAGATTTGTGTAAACTGACAGCACAGTTTGAGGTGGTGACTACTTATAAATGCATATGTGTGATATATAGTTATATATATATATATATAGTAATACAGTTATATTTAATTATTACAAATATTTTAAATATATTAAATGAGTATATAAATGTACATTCTCTTGTGACAACGCGAGAGTTTATTTATTCTTTATTTATTTTTCACACAGTGAAATTTTCATACGCATTTCAACCTCGGTGCTTAGCGTTTTTTGGGGGTTTGGGGGTTTTTTTTGGGGGGGGGGTTACTTACATTCGTCATATTTGTGAGGTTTGTTTTATTTTAAATATGTATGTTGTAGGTTTTCTTAGTTTTCTGTTTACATGTACTGAGAGATTTCCACTGGTGTAATCTCGCTAAATGGCCAAGAAATTCCCAGTTTGCAGATTTAAGTTTAAATTTCCTGTCCAGTTAGCGTAATCCGGTAGTTTGTATTCAACGTGTCTACAATAAAGTAAAACAAACAATAAAAAAATAAACCAAAATTAAAGATAACTATAAACTAAATAAAGTATCCTGTGTTCGTGTGCCTTTGTAGAAAAACTTGTTTGATTTGAAGCACAGGGTATGAGGGCGCCAGCATTAAACTCAAACTAAGCAAAGATGTGTTGTAGGGATTTCCTAAATGTGTGGGCAGAGTAGTTACATTGGTCTCGATGCCTGTATAGGCGATTAAAAGGGAGAGTGTTTCACTAAACCTGATAATGCATTTTTAAATGGACTCCATCAAAACACATCACTTGCTGACAAACAGCATGCTGATTGCTGCGGAAATCAAAGATAACCTGAAACACCAACAAAAGTCACTTCTTTAATTTTCTTGAACGCCTGTCAGAAATTCTTACCGTCACATAGTGTTGCAAAGCACCATTTCTTTACGCAAAAACGCCTTAAATATATTAAACACTCAACGTAACGGCATTAATTTTTCACGTTGTCGTCACGTTTCAGGACCACGGACAGCACGTGCTTCTGCGTTCGAAAATTAGCTCGTTGCCTCTAATCTGCAGATATTAGTGAGCGTCACACCTTCCCATCACACGCAGACGACTCCACTAGCTTTCTTAGTAAATTTGGCCCATACCCTACAATATATGATGTGCATATGGCCGTAAACTGTAATATAATGATGTTTATATGCAGCCAATGCATGTGGCAAAGGGTCCTCAACCAATCTTTAATAAATAGATACAAACTTTCCTATAAATTATTTTGCCAGATGAATATGAAAGATGCCATTTTCAACCTTAGCGCACTGACACACCTACTCGAGCCATGTTAACAAAGGCACCTGTTTATTAGTGCAAACAACCTAGCCTGTAAGACAATAATTTACCTCAGCAGTCAGCACGCAGTAACGCAGTGTGAAAGCTTGGCGCTAAACAGGCACTACATTCTTTTTAAATTCTGCATTTTTATTATTTTATTTTTATTCAAACTACATACTTTTGAAAAGCCATCCAAAAAAATAAAAAATAAATAAATTCAGATGAACTGTCACTGGTTTATACTGTTTGTAACAATATAAAAAGCATACAAATAGATTGTCCTTAAAAAAAAGTCTTCAAAAGAGCATAATCACAAAAGTCATTTTAATTAACATTTTGTAGTAATTATATTATAATCATAAAAACGTCTTCCAAAGTAAAAATATTCAACACAAACTTTGTTGAAATAGCTCTTAATTACACTTTTGTTCAATCTTCATATCTACTTAAAACGCAAACATTCTGTTAAGTAATTGTGGGATTTATTGATATATGATGCCAAGAGACAATTTAGGTGTAATCATTAGTTCATAAAGATTAAAGTGCTGATCATCTAATCACTGATTGGCTGGAACATCAGTAGCTCATGTTTCTGATGGTGATCCTTTGAGCCGCCTCGATCTTGAAATCGCCGACACCTGCCAGAGAGACACAGTGAAAGCAGATCAACGAAATCCTCGTTTGTGCGTCACAGTCTAAAGTGTGTTTGCATGCATGTGTGTGTCTACTCACCCTCAGTGAGTGCAGTGCCATCTGAGGAGAGGTGCCAATATCTGCGGTCGCTTTGCCTGGCCTGCTCTCCATTCACCACGCTTAAGAAAGGTCCCCACAGGCTGGACTCCTTCTCAAACCTGCCACACAGCATCGTCAGAGACTACTCACTGCAGCCAATCACACGCAAGGTAAAATGCAGTGGCATGAACTCACGTGAAGCCAACATTTTCCTCCTTGAGCAGTTCAAGAGCCTCTAGCAGGGAGCTGCCCTTTGGCACATGCACCGAGTAAAGTGCTGCCGCTCCGCTGGATGTCACCACTTCCACCATCACATTCACCTTGACCTGGTTTGGTGAAACCACTACAGGATCTAAGGGCTCAAGCACCAGGGTGTCTGCAGGAAGGTACACATATAACAATGTTAGAGTGGCAACAGACACAACCTAAAGTGGCCAAAGAGGGTAGAAATGATGCTGCACATACTATCCTCAGTGAGGCACTCCTTGCTTTTAACTGCCATGTAGGATGTTTGATGGAGAGCAGGCAGAGTCTGAGAGATGGCCATGGGGTTATGGTATGCGTTGCTTCTAGCAGCTGTCCTCATGGCCTCCATTGAGGCGGCACACTCTGCAACCTCACTGCCCATTGCTAACAGGGCCTTGAACACATCAAATAAACACACTTCAGCTGCAAAGATATTGCTCTGTAGAAGTCTCTGAAGAGAGAGAGAGGGGGAGAGAGAGAGAGAGGCAGGATCCTTACTTGAACTGCAAGGCCTGTGCTGAATTCATTACCAATATGACCATCAGCCCTGCGGGAGGCTAGAAGCTTCTGCTTGATCTTGCTAAGAGCGGTGTCCAGCCCAGCAGCGTTTTGCATGTGACAACCAGAGTCCTTCACACACTGGAGTGCCATTCCAGCCATGGCATATGTATCTGAGGAGAGAAATTGGATAAAATATTAGCACAACTGCATCATTACAGCTGTATTCAAAGCTAAAATACAAAGTGAAAAGCTTTTAGCATTTTCACAGCATACTAATGTAGATGTTTAGTGAGAGCTAAGCTAGCACTACAAGAGGTAACCGCTTCGCCAGAGCAAACTGAAGAAGAACTGAAAGCTAAACTGTATGTAGAGCTTCCTGTTGTGGATTTTGATCTGAAATGTAACACGGCAGTGAATATATGTTTACTCCATCACGTGTCATCATGTCATCAGCGGTAAACTAATTTATCCTAAATCCATGATTGTTAGTAGGTAATAGCAGGGTGACTCCTGCCTCATTTCACCTTTATGTTAACAGCTAAAGACACCATTAAGGCATGTTTCACCCACCCACACTCTCAGACTCTCCATGTTTGAAATGCTCATGTTCTGCTGCTTTGATGAGCTTGTTGGTCACATGGTTGTTGACCCTGATGCCGCTCACACAGAGAGCGAGCACTCCCAGGGAGTACTGGTAATAGTTGGTCAAAGGGCGGTGGCTGACTGAATGCAGAAGAGAACAAGCAAATTAAACCAAATTACACTGAACCACAACTTCACAGCAATGTTTGAGAAATTATAAGGCATTTCAGTCTGGATGAGACAGAAAGTTACTCTATCCCTGCTAAATTCACAAACTATGAAATATGACCCCCGTCCTCTACATTAGGTAAACTCTGGTCAGATACTGTAGCACATCAAAAAGGAGAGGATTGCTGAAAATTTTTTATGACAACCATTGCCCTTCAGAAACTAAAAATCAAACAAACAAACAAAAACCTTACAGGCAATGTGCTCTTTCTCCAGCTCCATCTGGTTCTTCAGGTGTGTCAGCAGTGTTTCACTCCTCTCATTTACAGTGAAGCTGACCGTGTTGAGATCATAGCAGGAGGACTTTAAAGCCAGGTTGTACAGCGCCAGCACACCAGTCACAGGCTGACTGTTAGAGAGAGAGCTGAGAGGAGAAAAAAAGGCTCAGTAGAGAACATTGGGGAGAAAGAGGACTTCATAGAAAGTGTTTAAGTGTGCATAAATGTGTGTTGTGTGTGTACCTTTGAATGTCATTGTGCAATTCATTTTTTAGTCTGTTGAGGTGTTCACTCTCCTTGGCCAGGTTGTGGTTATTGGAAAGGCGTAATGCCAAGTGGACACTGGGGTTAGGAAGTCCCACCTGGCTCTCCAGAGAGCGAAGGAGATTCTTGTTGAGTGAAAGCAGCAGCTCAGTGTTGGAGCCTTCTGTATCTGGAATTTAACTTTATAGGTTTAAAAAAAAAAGTCACCTGACACAAACAAAACCTATAAGTATCTCTGCTCTGCAGCTGTTGACATTTACATGAACTTTTGAAAGTGTTGCAAAACCATAGCTGCTGCATCAGCAGGACTAATTTACAGAATCATCACTACTGTGTTCAACACCCTCAGCAGATCAAGGCCAAAGAGGAGCCACATTCACTGTTAATCCTGCACAAGTAAGTAAACAAGCAACACAATTTTATCACTCACATTCATAAAATATGCAATTGCAACATCTGTGAATGTCCAGACTCGTCAGTAAGCGTATTTGCAAACTGGGTTGCCTCAGAGTTAGTGCAGCTTTAGGAAGTTTAGTATAGTTAAGTTTTCTTTTCTTTTCTTTTCTTTTTTAAATTAATTTGTAAAGACGTCTTTTTAAAGTCGGCCTACTTACCACATGGTTTGGTAGAGGCAAAACCAATCAGTGCTGAGATTATCACCAAAGTTATCATTCTGGATAACCTGCTGGTTAAAACATACAAAAATAAGGCACACAGAAAATGACTCAACTCGGCTAAACAGTTAAAGTTAAAAACAAAAACAGTAAAAGTAAAACAGATATACAGTCACTGCGGGTGATAAAAATGCAAGGATCTTTGAGGAAGGCATGTACAAGTAATAGAAAATAAATATAAAAATAACTAATTTATAGTGACATGGATTGTGTGCCAGCATCACTGCAGACAATAAGTATCACGTGATTATAAAATCAAAGCGTTGTTTTGACATATCCTGTAAACAGCAGCGTGTTACCTCCACGGATCGTCCAAAGTGAAGAATCACAGCCGAGTGACGAGACGAGCTGGGACAACAGCTTCTAGTATTTCACTGTCACATGACTGGTCACATGCAATCACAACGCGAGAGGGTCCCTTTAAACGTCAGCTGACAGGAAATTAAGAAAAAAACCCTCTAATATTAAAAAATAAAATGCCAACACCGTCTTATTGTCACTAGAGATCACTTTTACATTTCCACGACGGTTTTTTTTGTCGTTTTTTTTCTTTTTCGGAAACTACACTTTGTAGTACATCCACTGGAACTACATTCCCCACAATCCCACTAAACGTAACATGCGCACTTTCTAGAACCTTGACGACTGTTCTGGCGCGACTCAGTATTTGGAGTAAGGAGCTAACGTCAGTTTGACCCAGCCTATCATAGAAGAAGTCCACAGAGCACGGTGACAGTTAATTTGGGATCTTTTTCTATTCGACGGGGGTATCATGCGATTAGGTTAGTACGACTTTAGCTTGTAAAAACTATTTTTGTGTGCAAATGGGAACTCTCTAAAGGAGAATAAATACGCTCTGAACGGAGGCGAGCTAACTAAACACATTTGTCAACAACAAAAACGGCAATGGGGCAGGGCAGCTGCACAACTCGCTCTTTAACGCCAAATATTTTTGCTTAACTTGTGGAGAGTGGCTGTTCAGTGCAGGGATGAGGCTGACGTGTGTTTACCTCTCATCTATTAATAACACAAAGTTTTATCATTAACATGCTAACGGCAGTAGCGTTATAGCTAGCTAAATAGGAGGCAGCTAGCGCGATGTAAACAAATAACATGTGCGTCATGTAGTTTGTAAAATAATAATAATAAAAGAAAAACCTTTATCGGCTTAACTGACTGGTATCAATACTGATCTTCCAGATCAGAGTCGTTAATAGCTGCTTACCCGCGTAGCTCTTCAAAAACATTTCATCGATTGGGCCAGCATGCATCACCCTGCGCCCCCAAGCAGTGAGCTGAGCTGCCTGCCAGCCATGTATTCCTTTTCAGGCCCCACAAGCCTTCCCGACTTCGACCTCGGACCTTCAAGTATGATTGAGGATGTACAGACAGCGACAGTCTCTAACGGGTATGTAACTGATGCACAGTGCACTATTTGTTTGTTTTCACCACATTTGTCAGACAGCTTTGGCTTAATTTGAAATATACTTTTATTTCTGAGCCTGACACAGGCATTTTCTGTGCCTCTATTCCATAGCAACTGGGAGACTAGATGCCTCAGGAAGCACAGGAGGAGAGCAGATGATGAGTAAGTGGAAGATGAATTATTTTTTTTAAAAAAGAATAAAAGCATTTGGTAATGCTTGTCTTAGCCCTACATAAGTGTTAAACTATGATTGTTTTATCAGGGGTTGCAGTGCCAAAAAGAGGAGGTTAATGTTTGAGGCAGAAGTTGCTCCTTCAAATTTGAGCACTAGCACAGAGTGTGACTGGTCTGGTGCAAACAGCTGCTCTTCTCAGTCTGCACAGCAAGCCTGTCCTGCGCCTCCACAGTCCTGCACAACATCTAATAACACCACTTTGCCGCAGACCTCTTCTTCCCTGTTCCGACTTGAGACGGAGAGCTCCTGCATGGAGATCGAGGCCGCACAGAGGAAACTTCAAGAGATAGAAGACAGGTATGCAATGTATAACATTTGGGAGAAAAAAACTGAACAAAACACGACTTGTCATTTGTTCACAGCAGCTGTGTTATGGTGTGTATTGTCTTTAACCTCTGCATGATAGTTTTATCTTCCTTTGTAAAACGAGTTGATTCTATTGCCAGTTCACCAACCCATATTTGTGATTGGTCAGATGTTGCCAAGCCCTTTCATGTAAACATGCAGGGGAAACATTGGGTTGGCTTAGAGATTTAGCTTCATATGCTTGATTATCCTGATTGCGAATGATAGGTTAAGTGAAACCAGATAATGGAAACATAATCCTGGGTATGTTGTACATGCCCCGAAGCAGGTTTTGGTATGTAGAATAAGTAACCATAGTGATGTAACCCAGTAAAAAGTTCTGAAGTCTGAGTATTTGAGGTCAATCCTGAACGTACCTCTGTAAGCACAGGCCTCTGTTTATAATGTGTATACAATGTATATGTCAGGCGCACAGACCACCCTTCAGACTGTTTTGTATTTTCACTTATGTATTTACATAGTTCTTGACAATGTAAATACATAACATTTCAATTTATATCATTCAAAGTGGGTTTTTTCTTAAATCTGGCATTCAGAGCATGGCATGAAGAGTTTGGGGGTTACATCACAAGAAAGAGTGACAACCCACAATGTACTATTGATGTATCACAGAATAACACTGGAGGACGATGAGGATGAAGATCTGGATGTAGAGCCAGCTCCGAGACGCCCGGTACTGGTGATGTCTGACAGTTTGAAGAAGGGCCTGCAGCAGGGCATCAGTGACATCCTCCCCCACACAGTAGCCCAGTCTGTGTATGTTTATTTTGTTATTGGAACATTTAATGGTGATTTTTAAGTAATAAATAGAAATGGATATATCCTTTATTGTCCCTCATTGGGGAAATTCAGGTGTTCTAGCAGCAAAGCGACAGGCAGATGGAGCATGCATATTCACACAAGTTAAGAATATAAAAAGCAAGAAATAATAGACTGTACAGGGAAATTTACAACATAAGGAAAAAACAAAAAAATATGGGTAATGATGTGAGACGGACTCCAAATATTGTTTTCAACTGGCAAGAGTTTCTTGATTAAGAAGTCAGCGCAGTTGCACTCCTTTAGGGATGCTAATATTTGTTTCACCTTCGTCTTTCTCACACTTTAGGAGCCGTTCCTGTATGGAGCTGGTGCTATGGCGGCCACCAGAAGATCCCTTCAGTCAGAGACTTAAGGACTCATTACAAAAACAGCGCAAACAACAGACTGTGTGTCGGCAGACTCCAACTCCATGTCCATCTCCTAGTCCCCTCAACACCTCAAGTCCACCAGCAGACACACACTCTCCTCTGTACAGTTTCTCTGTGGCCCACAACTCTGGGGAGGAGGAGATGGAAATGTAATAGTGTTTCTCCACAAAGTGATGCCAAAGTGAAAGACTGGAGACTCGTAGCAAAGTAAAAAGATTTAAAAAGACGTGGAACAACTTCAGGCTGGTCAGTTTGTGTCTTTATAAGGATATTGTGAAGTTTTGAACAGTTTGTGAAGCGCATCATTTTCTTGGCAGTAATTTATGTTTTCTGACTTTAATCCCATTTGATCCCACTTGTAACATAATAACTGACATAATCTCCAAGGTCAACAAGTAGCCTTACATAATACTTCGCAGTATTGATGTTTCCCGTAAGAAGTGAAACGACTTTTACGTTGCCAAAGCCTGGCCAGCACTACGCTGATGTGTTGTAAATATGATTATATTTCTTAAACATCAGCGTGGAGCATCACATTTGCTTGTGGCATGCCTTCCTGCTTGTAGTAATACTTCTGGCGGAGAGATCATCTCTATTGCTTAGCAAGTATGCCATTAGGGGAGCTTGGAGGAATTTATAAAGTCATGGAAATGCAGATTTTTATGGTTTGACTGTATTTTCATATGCACATGACCAGAACTTCAGCTAGCCATTGGGTGCTATAAACTTTATATTTGTTTTTTAATAAACATACAGTTTTCATGTGTATATTCTGCCCAGTTTTCATTGGATGAAAGTGCTTGAATCAGGCAAGTTTGTGTGTGTGAACGTGGCTTGTAGTAAAATGCGCTATAATACTGTAAGTACCAATCCATTTACCATACATGCATACTGTAAATGGAGCTCTACCCAAATATTTAGATAGTTGTTTTGTTTTGGTTTGACTCTTACAATAGTGATCATCATACTTTTCCCTTTCCAAATTCAGCCATATTTTCGAACCCTTTAGATTAATGGACAGCAAGTACAAGTAGACAGGCTCAAAAGCCTTTAATGCATTACATTTTGCTTCAGCCTTGCAGAAACTGTAAATGTATTTTTAAGCATTTTCTAAGGACTCTGTTAAAGCCCTGCCAGCTTTGAGGTTATTTAATGTTCGGTAACTCACATGATCGTCAGTCTTCAGAGAAATGTCAGCTCCTGTCGTTTACAGCTCACTGCAAGCTATAAAAACCTTACTGCCTTAGCACAGAGGAATGTGATGACCACATCTCCAGTTGTTCCATATGTCACTGTGACCTGCTTGTCCTGCTATCTTAGAACAGTGAATGATTTATATTTGTTGCCATGGGACAACTTTAAATAAGACTGATTTGAAGAGCATTCTATCACTGGTGTGCAGTTGCTCACACAGTGTCAGGTTTTGTGTTGCTTTAACTCCCATCTGTGTCTGTACTCTGAGGGATCTGTGAATGAAACAATAATAGCAGTTAATATCAATATTTGGAAAACAATGAGTGCTTTTAATATTCCCATCAGACATGGGTAACATGGCTCTATGCATGACTGATACTATTCTGAGATTCTTCTAAAGAAACATGCTATTTGTGTTAATGTTTTATCAGTTTATTTTATAATCTGTGGAAATGTGAGTGCAGAGAACCACCGTCAATAGCCTTAAACTGCTGTAAAGCTTTGTATTTTTTCATTGTGCATTTTTTGGTCAGACTAAATATGAATGAAGACATAATTTTGTGGGTTAAAAAAATATTACAAAACCTTCACAAAAATACTTGACTTTAAATTACAAGTAGTACTTGGAGTATTGAAATTTATAACTACTGTAAACTTTATCAAGTGGAAACATTAAAAGTCACTTCACAATAACCAGATACTGAAGAATTTACTCACTGTTCCAAGATAGGATCCTGATAAATCGGGAGGAGGTGAGCTCCACCTGTAGGCCTGATTTTCAGCACGGAGCTGCTTCACTTTGCTCTGGAGGTAACGTATAACCTTAAAGGAAGCCATGTCTGAGGAGCTGTGATGGGAGTTCAGAGCTTGGAGGGAGGGAAAGCTGAGAGATTTCTGGTATTCCTTAAAAGAAAAATGATACCAGGATTTTTCTTAATAGCATAAACAATGAGTAAGGACACAAACGTTTTGGGTTTCACACAGGAAGAGCAAACCATTTACCATTTCTTCCTCAGGTCTTTCAGGCTCCCCCCGCCTAACATCTTGTTGTCTTGGTGCCTTCCTAGAAAAAGCAAACCTGAATTTGGTTGGTTGTTTGGTAAATAACATAACTGCATGAACATCTGTTGTATATGTATAATGTTAGATCTATGGTCTAAGCATCGCATCACATTGAGTTGAGGTGAGATCATGCTCTTGTACAGCTGGTTAGTATAACATCGATTTACCAAGACACAAAATTACCTGCCCCTTAACAACTTTGTCTGGCACCTGTGGGATGACAAAAGTTAGCACAAAAACTGTATACATGTCACAGTATTGTTTGATTCAAGATCAGCAGCTTTTGGAAATTATTGCACCACAAAAATAAAAAATATGACTTTGCTGCATTCTGGGTTTAGTTTGGAGGATGCCATTTTTGTTTTGAGCACGTTACCGTTCCAGTTCAGCCGTCAACTCTTCTTCAAACTTGCGTGCCAGGCGAGCTGCGGTCTGTCCCTTCCACTCAGCCATGCTCCTCTGAACCTGCCTGAGCTCAGAGTCTTTGGCCTTCAACTGCTTGCGGAGACATGCTGCCACTCCTCCTCCGCCTTGAACTCCTCCATCACTCATGTGAACCCATTTTAAGCTGCTCAACTCCTCAATGTGTTCCTGCAAAAATGTCGCTGGGAGTTAAATTTCCTCTAATGCTACGTGTGTGTGTTTTGTCTAAGCGTGTGGGTTCAGACCTGAATGAGTCGCTCCTTTAAAAAATTCAAAGCTTGATCTCTCTCCAGCCTCAGCTGTTGCCTCTGGATGCTCAGTTCTTGCTCCTGAAAAATGGGAGATTTTTACTGAATATGTCCATATAAACATTTAGCGTGCTGTAAGCAAAGTTCAAATGATACCTTTTCTTTTCTCAGCTGCTCGTTGGTTTGTTTCTGTGAGTCTAGCTCTTGGTGCAGTTGGCTAATAAAAGCCTTCAGCTGCTCTCGTAGTGTTTTTAGGATCATAAAAGCCTCAGCTACTGTGAAACTGCAAATGACAAAGATATGTGCATTACAAGCCAATTACAAACAAGCTATGAAGACTGGGCATAAAATTATACCTGGGAGGTAGTTTTCCAGCACTTTGTTTGGCTCCACTTTGCTCCACTAACAGGCTGAGATGCTGGCACTCTGCTGCTAGCTGCTCGGTCCAGTGTTGGTGTTGCTGCTCCATCTCAGCTGTGATTTGGTTATGGCTGCTCTCCCTTTCTTCTAGCATCACCCGGAGCCTGTCTGCCTCTTTAATTGCCAGCTGGACATCCTTCTCGAGCTGCAGAACTGTCCTATGACTCTGCCATGATTACAGAGCACACCAGGTCAACTTTTCTAAGATGTCACATCACATCTAGAGTTTGAACATGACTGCTTTCTGTGGTTTCACTGCACCTGCGCCATCTGTAGCTCAGCCTGGCGCTCCTCTTTCAGTGACTTGCAAATTGCAGCCAACTGTGTACAGTTTTCCTTTTCCAGCTCCTGCAGTTTCTTAGAGATAAAAGCAAAATCATACAAACATGGAAAGAAAATTTATTTAGATTTATCTAAGTGGAAGATCCCTTACTGTTTTTAGTTCCATGACCTGATGTTGACGAGCTAATGCTTTAGTCTTCTCTTTCTGCATTTCGCTCCTCAAACTTTCCAGGAGCTTTTCATTCTGCTCTTCCAGTATCCCACGCTGCACCTCCAGAGCTTCCATTTTTTCTGCCTCCCACTTCCTCCTCTCCTCCTTCACTGCTTTGTACACCTAAATGGGAAAAGAGAGCATTCTGTTCATACCATCAAATTATGTTAGAAAGGTTACATATGTTAGTCAAAGGATTATCAGTGTACCTTTTCCGATGCTTCTACATGCAACTCCTCTTCATGTTTCTTTACCTCTTCCTTCTGCTGTTGCAGAGATTTCTGTAGCTTAATTAATTCTTCTTCTTTTAGCTACAAAATTAAGAGAGGACGACCTCTTAGAAGTAACCCTACAAAGTATTTTACTAGTAGTATAATATGTAGTGCAATAACCTTAACGATGGCACGCCACCAAACATAAAATATATGCATTTATGGCACTACAGAATACCTGAGATAGTCTGTACTTTCAAAGGAATACTTTTTTCTTTTTAGCCTGAATATGAACTGAGGAGAAATCAGTAACCTGTAACAATAAACCTTTTGGGCTTGCTGTTAATAATATAAACATATTAGTAAAGTTACTTATAGAACAAGAAAAAAGGATTTGTAGCACTTACCATTATACTGTGAACGTGCTCTTCAATTTCCTTCAGGGCTTTGTGGTGCTGCATTCTCAAGTGCTGTTGCTCCACCTTCAGTCCATCTCGTTCTGCTTGTGAGGCACTGCATTGCTCCTGGAAATCTAGGAGCTGCAGCTCTTTGTGGGCAAACATTTTCTCCAGAGTTACCACCCTGATCTTATGTTCTCCCACCTCACCCTGCAGCCCACTCACTCGAGCCTCCAGTGCCTAACAGGAAAAGAGACAGCTACAGTACTACACACATACACACACACACAGTATATTTATGAAAAAAAATGCTACCTCAATCTGCCCCTTTTTCTGCATCTGTTTTTCTTCCAAACAAGCACATCTGTTTCTCAGAGACGTCTCTACTTCTGTGGTCCTTTGGAGCTCTTCACAAGTCTCTTCCAATTTCTGCTCCAAAAGGAAAATATATTCAGAGACATTTTAAAACAGACACTAAATCTGCCTTTACTCAAACAAAAATGGATTCTGTCTGTTAAATTTCATTCAGTACCCTCACTGAAATTCAGATCACAATGATAAAGAAGCCCAAAATAAAATTGTAAAATGATAAATCCACAACTTTATGATTAAAGTTTAGATTCTCCATTTGGATTGTTGAAGATCATAAATATTTCTGTTCGTAAAGTGAATGCAGACTATAATTAGAAAAAGAAAGCACAATTTAATGTAATTTCATGTTTACAATTATAAAAAATGAGCCCCATTAAACCAAAAAATATTTTTTAGTTATAACATTGAATTTTTGGAGTTACTACATAGTCTATAAACAGGCTGATACCTCTTGCATGGACTCTAGCTTTTCTCTGGCACGTCGCTGCTCAGCAAACAGTTCTGTTTTGGCATTATCCAGCTGTCTTTCCATTTCTTCCTGCTCCAGCACCGACATTATGACATTGTTCTGTTTATTGAACAATAAAAAGAGAAAGTGATGACATAAGAACAAAATTAAACCAAGGACTGAACCACTAACTACAGGAGTAGGTTTGTTTTTTTACTGCTTTGAAGCAGGATCCATCCTTTGGAGTCTGTTTACACAGACGCTGAACTGTAAAATCTTCCTGGGTGTCTCTGTGCTGGAGAAGACGTGATTCTTTCTGCCTGAGCATCTTCTGCAGCTGTTGGCTACCATGGCTGCAGCAAAATGATGTTTTATCAATAAAGAAAACTCTCCTTTATGCAGACAAATATTATGTTGATGTTGGCCGTGTTAATGCATATGGCTCTGAATGAGACAGTTAGTAGGAGGAGATTTTATACCCAACAGACTTCCTCTCTGCTCTGCTGTCTCTCTGAACAGACTGCAAAGTCCTCTTCTCCTCCTCCATCTGTGCCGTCTCTGTAGTCAGTCGCTCTAACTCCTGCAAGGCATGCTGCAGCACGAACCATTACTTGTACATGTTAGTGAGTCTTCAGCAAACATTCTCCTGAAAAACATTTGAAAATGCTGGACTTTACCTTCCTTTTCTGTCGAAGTTCAGAGAGGCAGACCTCAACATCTTTTATCTGAGCCCTCTTCAACCACAGCGTCTCCTCCTCTTCCTCACATTTCTAAACCACACACAAACAAGCTAAGCAGCACCATCTCATACATATGCATGCAGGTGAATTTATACAACTGACACAGAATAGAATAAATTTCCCCCGGAGGTTTAGCTTACTTGTTGGAGGTCGGAGAGTTGGCCAGTCATCTTGACCCATTCAGACTGCATCTTGTCCAGTGTTCTCTCAGGCCTGGACTTGTTGCTCCAGCAGCTCATTTCTTCATCTGTGTCACTAAAATAACTCATAGGTCTGAATACACATAAGAGCAGAATTATATATATTGGAATTATATAACTTAATTTGTTAAAGTAAGTGTTTAAGGTCAGATGACATTCTGGTCTACTGTAGCTTTTAAGTTTCTTCTTTCCAGTGTTTTACATAGATTTCTTTGCACTGGTTTACTCTGACTGATATTTGGAAAGCAGTGTTGATATTAAGGTGATTAAAGATTTAGAGTGCTTGACGGGCATTTTTTGGCATTTTTCTGTGTGCATAGAAAATATATTGGCAGAATTTTGCATGTTAGAGATACTGTTGGGTGTTTGTCCCAATGGGTAGAGCTCTAAACCCAAACTTCCCCACCATACGCCCAACTATCCAGCAGCACAATGGGCAGAATGACACTACCAAATATTTAAAGGCAGATTTTAATTGGATTTTGGAAGTTATTAAAATTTTATCTTTATTATATTAAGAGCTTTCAGAGATTGTCCTCTTAGTGCATTATCTGCCATATTTCCTGATGCTATTGTGTATGTACTAACATAGGTGCAGCTCATACTTTGATTTATTTTACCTATATGCTGTTCTCCTGTTACGTTGAGAGTTACAAACAGGTCCATATGGGGATCTCTGTACTTTGGGAATAAAGACAAGAAAATTACACTTTATTACTTTGTGTATTTTATAGTAATAAAACAGTAGTAGTCAGCTCTTACCTGATGTAGACCGAGATTCACTTTCTTCTTGTGTTGTTCTGTCGGTCTGGTTGCTACACTGGCCATTATTTTCTGTGACAGACCGAATGAGAGAGTGCCATCCTAACAAGAGTGGATACTTTTTGTAGATATTATCCTTCATATTTAAAGATTTTGTAATTATCATTCATTACCCTTTATATTTTTCAGTTTCACTTTTCAAACTCTGATATTTTGTGTCTAAACATATTTATAAACTAGTTCACTTCCATATCTTCTGTTTCTTACCGGGCCACTTGTGAATGTGCTGCCTGACTTGCTCCGTGCAGACTGTATCAAGGTCGCTGTCAATGGACACCGTGTCAAAGCTCAGCACAGGTACTCCTGGAAAAGAACCAAGCAGCCCACAATCACTATTTCAAATAAACAGAATCCCAAAAGCATCGGTGTGGTAGGCTGTGCTTGTAAATGCAAGTGTAATGCAGTGTAATGTGTGTGGTACCTGCCAAGCACCTGGTCTTAGGAGAATAGCTGCTGTTGACATTTTCAGGGTCTTTTAAAAACTCTGTCCTGTGGAAGCCTGAAATGAAAAGGGAAGAAAACAAGGCTTGTTAAGACTTTTTTTTTAAAAACAAAAAACTACAGCTGACAGTACACGTAAGGCGTAAAGGTGTCCTGTATTACATCTATCAATGGTTATAAAACTTTTTCATTCATACTTCTATTTGAAAAGTTAGCAATCCAGCCAAGCTAACATCAGAGGCCTCTACTAGCACTTATGTTCATTAATTCGTGAAACTTTAAATCCATTCAACATTATTCTCTATGGTCGCACATGACTTCATGCAGTGACTCCCTGAAGCCATTGAGCCCCCGTTTTAGGAACCACTGTATTAGGTTATGTGCATGCTGAGTTGAAAGTTTGGCCTCAAGTCCAAAAGCTCAAATCCAGAGTTCTGGTAAATTAGTGTAGGGAGAGCATGTGATATATTTAATGCTTTGGGTATGAATTCCATTTTTGTTTTGCCAAAATGATTTTCATACAGTCAAACATCTGTAGAGAATGTGCCTTCGATCACATGTCGAACACACAGATGGACAGACATATGGCCAAAGAACTGGAAGACAGATGGATCATTTTTCTCTCAATCCTCACCCTTTTGGCTAAGCAAAGTTAAAACATGCCTGAAAGCTTATCTTTCAAAGATTCTATAGATACAGACTTGTACCACTGCTGTCATCCTCAGGCTGTGGTAATCTGCATGTCTCTAAAGCGCCTGCTTTCACACCAGCATGTGATATACTTTCTCCAGCGCTATGAGAAACACAGCTCTTCTTGTTTGGACGTGGTTGGTTTGTCAGGGAATGCTGAGGAGTGAGTGTGTCATCACTGCTTTCCCCAGTCATTTCTGAACCTCTTCTTTCAACATCATAAACATGTCGTTCATGTTGTTTACTTTGGTAAGCGCCGCTGTCAGAGATGTTTGTACTCCCAGTCACTTCTGCTTTATCCGACATTTGCATACTGACATCTATAAAAGTCAGTTCTACCATCTCCTCTCTGAAGCGTGTAGCAAAGTCCTCGGTGCAGATACTGTCTGAAGGAGGGCCAATTTCTTCGGCCAGCCCTCCTTCCTTGCAGGTGCCTCCAAGTAGCCTCTCCAGCCTCCAGATGACCTGCTCTCTACAAGACTCGATTTCCTCTTTGTCCCTCCTGTCTAACCTCTTTTCAGTTTTGTCACCAGTTACAGGATCTTTCGAGCAGCCCTCTGTGTTTTCTGAGGTAGAGCAGAGGAGAAGTGGTGTAAGGAAAAGTCCACTCTATTAACATTATGGTGATCAACATAGACCACACGGTCCTGTGCAAGAGTGTTAAGCCACCTCTAATTTCTTCATATTTTGCTTCAGTGATTTACTGAAAACATACATACAGTATTTAAGGCAGAAGGTATAAAGAACTATTGCTCAAGACCATTTTAAAACAATTCCAAGAAAGTCTGGAAGTATAATCAAAAGAAATGAGTGTTGGATTGAGATTTTTTGCACAATACTTTACATATATATCATTTAATTATAGGCCACCTATGAAGACAACACACAGGGGCATGACCAACTCTCATATTAAGCAGCTTCATATTAAGCATATTAAGCATGTATACATTTAGCAACATACTTTCCAAGAAAGTTGGGTTGTTGTATATTTCAATTTTAAACTTAGTTACAACTTTTTTGGAAATCAGGGTTGCATTTCTTTCCCTTGTGCAGAAAGAAAAATTATGTCACCACTAGTACTAATCATTTTCACTGCCATAAGATATTTACCTCAGACTATAAATAAGGCCTTTTCAGTTAAAAACATTGTTAATTTAAAACTTTTCTTGTGAATATCCCTAATATTAAAATATTACCATATCTTTGCTGCACTGCTGGGGCGCTCATCAAATCTAGACCAGACATGGGGGTACCATTTTGTTCACTTGTACTTCCCAGGCCTGTATCTTTTCCCAGAGACTGACTCCAACCAAGAGAAGCTAGAAAAATACCACACACAAAAAAAGAGATTACATAATATTACATGGAAAACAAAAATCTTTAAATCTAGTATAGAGCTGTTATTGTGATATAAATTACCTGCACTGCTGCAATTAAGCTCACATTTCTGGGGCAGGACCTGGATAAATTAATCATACTTGCTTATGTTATTATCATTTTTATTATTATTTTAAATTTGCCTACATGTGCAGAGAGACAAACATACAGAGCAAAGCGACAATCACAGAGTCACAAACCTGCAACTGCTCAAGCTGAGCATCCATTGCATCCAGGAGGCGATCGCAGTGGTCAAATCCAAACACACTGCTATTGTCGTTAAGATCTATGAGGGCAGAGAAAAGGGGGTATATGAATGGCTGCACACATAGTGAGGAATACATCAGAATGTTTTTAAACCTTCAGACCAGTGTAAAGAAGTTTCTGGGGATGTTCTGCATGTCTGTCTGCTCCGTTATTGTTCCTCTCATCCATGTCCTGCACGTGAAGACAAAAGTGCAGGCATTGAGAGACAACATAGGAAACTACACCCCCTGTATGGCCCAGCAGTCAGGGCTAACAGGAAAGTTATAAGGAGTGTGTGGCAGTACGGTGATGGGGGGGCGGGGGGTATGTTGCCCAGTTGTCCAGGAAACCAAGACCACTTAGCAAGCCAAACTGACTTGAGTTGACGATAAATCCCCGGATCTCCCCGTCTGAAAATCAAGTCCGAGAGCTGTGAAAGTTACTTACAAATATCTGGAGTATTAAAGTGTCACATCTAGCTGTGACTTGTGGGACTATTTTTTCAGCCTCAGCCAAGACTCAATCGAGCCTTTGCTATAAGCAGAGTGATATTTTCATAGTGCGAATCAGCCCATAAATCAGATGTATTGAACACAAAAGCGTCTGGCCAATCTGTCTGAAGCTCCCTGGTTAAACGTTCATGTTTCTGAGTTATCAAATGAAAACAAAAAAACACCACACTGACCGCGACAAACACTCAGAACTAACTTACTTTAAGAAGACGGGAGTTTTCAGTCGATGCCGAACATGTCTCAGCGGTTCTGACTGGCACAGCTGTTACCGCTGCCGGGAGAGTTGATTGACGGGAAATTGAGGCTGCCATGGAAACGGTCAAACAGCTCGAGATACAGCAAGCTAACAGCCCCGAGGACCCGCGCGAGCTACGGCAGTAAACGCGGTAAACGAAGTTATTATAGTTAACAAAAACTAAAATAACTAGATAAAAACTAGATATTAAAAATAGTTCACTCGCATAAAAAATATTTTCTGAATTTGTAAAACAAATACAGAGGTAGTATGTTTAGCTCTGGTACGTTAGTTTGGTTAAAAATAAATTGATAGACATCAATTGATGTCCTAGACTTGAGTCTACCGTTTTCATTTTTTTTTTTTTACATCTGATACCAGATTTTCCTAAGTCTTGCCTTTGACATATAACAATAATAGTTAATAGAGTTAATAAAGATTAACAATGAAACTAATAAAAACTAAACAAGTAAGAAAACCAACTCTAGAAACTAACAAACTAAACGGAATTAAAAACAGAAAGTCAAAATTATACTTATTCCATAAGTATTTGAACAAAGACAATTACTTAAATATTTAAATACTAATATTTCTTGTAGTTTTACCTCTGTAAACCACTGCAGTGGTTTTAAAATCAATCAGTGTCTTGTTTTGTTTTTTCAAAAGTTTTGCATGAACTGTTTAGGAATTACACACAATTTTGTGCACTGTCCCACCTTTTCAGAGGCTGGAAAATAATTGGAAAATGTATAAAGTTTTATGGCCAGAGGAAGTTTGTTCCCTCATATATATGTATGTATGTATATGGCATGGGCATAAGGCTGCAAGTGGAACCAGGTCGCTAGTGTTTATTGATGTGGTTGCTAATAGACACAGCAGAATGAACTGTGAAGTGCACAGGGCTTTACTCTCTGCTTAGACTCACTCTAATTCTGCAGAACTGATCAGATGATGCTACGCTGTGAAAATGGATAATGACCCAAAACATACAGTAAAAACAGCCCAAGAGTTTCTCAAAGCAAAGAAATGGGATATTAATAGATGGTCGAGTTAGTCACCTGATAACCCAATAGAGGAGCTTTTCAGTCACTGAAGACAAAAATGAAGGCAGAGAGACCCACAAACAAGGCCTGGCAAAGCATCACAAGGGAGTCCATGGATGTCCATGTTCATGGGTTCTAAACTTCAGGCAGTCATTGACTCCAAAGACCTCTCACTTTTCTCATTTTAAAGAAAGCTTCTGTTGTCCACCCAAGAAAACAGTACATTGAATATGCACTTCATGATTGGAATAAGCAATGATAAAAATAATGTTTTATTCACTTTCATAAAAACTGTTTAGAGTGTCATGTTTTATTAGTGGGACATCGACTTTAAACTCAAACATTTCTCTGTTCTGCCAGTTCAACTCATCCTTTGGTCAGAGAAGAAACAAATGAGAAGAGACTCGTATCCAGTGTCAACAATAACAACTTTATTATCTTCTTTTTTCACCGTTTTGTCTTTGCTGTTTAAAGACAGTGTTATACGAGTATAAATTAAGGGAGAAAATACACAATTTTATTTTTTAAAAAAGGGGGAGGAAAAAAGAAAAACCTCAGCTGAATACGCAGTAACACCTGAATACACCTTTGTGTATTTGGGAGTAAGAGTTATCAAGGCAGGTCAGTCACCTCAATCCTGTGCCAGGTCGCTATTGTGAAACACCTCATAATTTCTACCAATCGTATGGATTGTTAATATCACCATAATCTCACCACAAAGCTGCGAGTCACTGTCGAATAAGAAGCAAGGTTTAGTTTAGACAAGGCAAGAAAAATCTCCCCATCTTCGTCGTCATCATCAGCATCAGCCTATTTCTGCCTCAAAACTGAGCAGCACTGAAAAGCAGGATATGTAATGCTGCACGTGCACACAAATCAAACTCGCTATGCACACAAATAGTATGAAAACACCAACGTAGGAATAATGGCACCCACTGAGAAGGAAGAAATCAGATCAGAAAATAAAAGCAAGAAAATTAAAGCCAAGAATCACATCGTAGTGAATTAAGCATCAGGTTCAGATGAGATGAGATAAACAGCGATGGGGAGGGTTTACATTTGAACCCTCTGAGATCGGAAAGGCAGATGAAGAGGATTATTTAGTCTACAACACACTCTTCTCTTACACTTTGGTTGTGTTTTTTCCCTTTCTAAACGAGGCAGACAACGAGTCTTTGAACGAACAACAGCCACAAACTAACAAATCTACACCTCCACCGCTTTATTGCTACAGCTGTCCGATATTGTACAGGCCCTTAAAAGGGACAACTTCAGTAGGCAAGTCACCATCAAGTACTGAGGTCATCTTTTTGTTTGGAAATATATTGATTTAAACCTAAGATGACCTCTCCATTATCATTCAAAATATAATATGTATTCTCAAATATAAAATAATCTCAAACACAATTTATTAAAGTAAATCTGCAGGGAACCTCCACATTTTCATCATGTTCAAGTGGTGATCGCTCCGATGTCTTCGATACACATTTATGAAATAGAAAAGAAGGATAGCAGAAAGAAAATGTAAAGAAAAGGCCCAACACTTTGGGAAATGTGCTTATGTGCCTCCTCTCCAACAGGACACATTATAAGGCTACAGGCAGCAGTCACTTTTTAGGATTAAGAGGACTGGAAACAGGATATAAGCTACCAGCAGCTGGAGATCTGATAAACTAACATGGATCTTATTTGTTTCATTTTTCAAGACAGTTTTTGGTACCAAATTTTGGGTACATCAGGTTTACCTTCCATCTTTAGTTATGTGCAAGACTTCCTCCTGGCACCAAAGCGGCAAACTTCCAGCAAAGATGGAGGTGAAATTTAGAGGGGCTGATGGGTGGTCAGAGCCGAGCTACCCCCCGTTTCCAGTTTTTTTGAGTACAGCTAAGCTAAACTGCCGTCTGTAGCTTCATATTTACAACAAGAGAAGGCTTCATCTTCTCATCCAACTCCAGCAAATTTCAAAACAAAATGAATTTCCAAACACTAAATTATTCCTTTTAACAAGTGACCATGCTCATGACAACCACAACTCAAAACTGTAAGAAAACCTTTTGTGTAAATGAATAAAAGTGCCAGAATTCACTTCTCACTATCATTAGTTCACTGCTAAAGAATCAGACAGGTAAACATTAAGAGCTCATATTATCACACTTAAAATTCACTCTATCGGCTAAATCCTAGCATTTCTTCCTTGTGTGAAGGAATTTCCTTTCCAGTGTTTTTGTGTATGTGTGTGTGTGTTTTACATTTGCATGACCCGCACATCAGAGGAAATAACTGAACCACAGCTAACAACATGTTAGTATTAAGAACTATATATAAAAAACTTTATTTTCAGTGTGTTAACACAGTTTTTGGCCAAATTGAGGGCACCTCTGAGTTAGTGTCTATCTTCAGGCTCATTTAGTCCCCCCTCTACCCCCTCCTTAACCTCTGCTGTACAGAGAACTCAGTACTCACATTAGTATAATTCTTCTTTTACAATATCATTGTTTTATCACAAAATATTCACACAAATAGGCTGGATGGTAGATACAGTACCTCCAAATTCTACATTCCTAACAATAATTACAAAAAAAATTGACTGTTTTGTTTTTTTTCTTCAAAACTCTTGTCACTGTAGACTTGTAGTGCACAGGTCAGGGGACTCGTTCCCTTATTCAGTCAGTTAAAGGCAAAAGACTCAGTGTACCTCTGTGAGCTGATCCCAGATCAGCAAGTCCACAAATGGCAAATGAGCTGCAGAGAGCCTGGAGTGGCCGCTCGGGCTTGTCCTCTGTGGCTACAGCTGACTGCAAAGAGGAGCGCTACAGGAACCAGCCCTGTCTGCTTCTATAACCTTTGACCTCCTATCAACTAAAGCCACTGTGGGTTCCTTGGAGTACCTGCTCCAGTCTCAAATTCAGTAACTCCACTGGAAACATCTGGACTACAAACTAGTGAGGGATGGATGCTGTGGAACTAGTGAGAAGAAACCGGTGTGTTCCCGGGTTAATGTTTACTTGTGAACGCCTCAGTGATCGGGCGCAGACTTAATACTTTGTACGATCACTGAAGATGATACTAGTTAAAACAATCACTGATGATATGGTAAGTGTTGCCACGGGAAAGCACCAGAGGACAAGATAGTGTTCATGTACAGAGTGAGATTTTCTCAACATCAACACAGAGATATGTACTAACCTCTAGTCAACCACAGTGAAAAGTGCTTATTCAGGTCTTTGATGGAGATTCCCGTGACAGTGATACAAGTGTTTTAATGTCACCACTGCAGTTACACTAATGTGTTATAATCAAACTACTACTATATATTTTTTCCTAATCAGAGTCACAAATGGAAAATGTTAAGATGACTGAGATCCAATGAAGCATAGAGACAGCTCATATTTCTAATATAACTAACATGAACAGACTAATTGCACGTCCCTAAAGGGAAAACTTAATATCCAGTCCAAATGGAAAAAGGATTACTGCCTCGATGCATATTTCATTAGTTGAGATAAACCAATCTCTAGTGGATCAATCAAACAGCTGTAGATTATGGAGACTCAATGTGTTGAAAATGAAATACAAATATATTTAGAATGAATCCGTCTGACGAACCAATACAGAAAATGTATAACAGAACCATAAAAATTTAAAACACATGAATTTAGAAGAAAAAAAAATACATCATAAACCTAATATCTGGTTTTATTTCATTCTAGCAGCTTTTAAGACAAAAAACACTTTAACCAAACCTTTTTTAATTTTTTTTTAACTTTCCCCCCCAGAATATCATCTTTTTCCATAACAACACCGAATCTGTCAGCTAATTCTGACTTATAGAGCCCGTTATATCACAAATCAATCACATGGGCTCTGCCCCACTTGTCCTCAGACTTCTTGATGAAAAAAAAACTTTTTATAAATAAAATATTTAACACTGAATAAAGTAAAACCTGTAAGCCGAGGTACAGAGGTTAGTCTGATTCTTTTTCTCACTTTATGGTTATATTAGATACATTTTCTGTAGTTAATTATGTGATTATTCGTACGTTCATTTCTCTGTATTTAATTATGTTTTTATTTGATATTTACTGAACACGTTGACTCTCCATAGTTTATAACACATGCAATCAAAGCTGTGACTATTTCAGAGTCTTCATCCATTACTTTCTATACCCCAGTCACAGACATAGTTTGGCAACCCCCTGACAACTGCCGGTTGCTATGGAAAAATGTGTATTCCTCAACCAGCTTGCTTGCTATCGTCGGGTAAAAATCAGAGATTGCTATACCCACAGGCTCCTTGTGCCTGCTTTGGCTGTTAGCGAACCCCTCTCAGAGTTGTACTGAAAAGGGCAAAACAGACCAGAGAAGTGCAAGTAAAAATTGCATCTGGCGGTTGCAACCAATACAAGGTGCAACTTTTACTTTATGGTGTCAGTGAATTTTCACTCGCTACCACTTGGCAAGTAGTTGGCAAAAAAGTCAACCCCCCCCCCCCCCCCCCCCCCCCCCCTTTGCAAACTGCTGGTGACTGAGGCAAAGTGCTAGCACATGCTAGCAGCAATCACAAAGAGGTTTTCAATGCAGCACCGAAAACCTCTTGCATGAACCAATTTCATGCAAGCGTCTGCAACCTCCTGCAACCACTTGCCAACCGATCTCGTAATATACACGCTTCCATAGTGACCGGTAGTTCCTGGAGGAGGGGTGACCGACTGGTCTCTAGGCCTGTGAATGGAGTTTTAGCAGTCGATCTCACAGCAACTGTCAGCAATCACTCATCAGCCGGTTGGGAAATAAACACACGTTTTCCCTGTGACCGGTGGTTGCTCTAAGCCCGGCTTTAACATATCAAAAGAGGCAAATAATGAGCACTTAAAATGTTTACCATAAAGAAAATGAGGGGGCTGATTAATAAAGTAGGCCCAGATTAATTTCTGTTGTACTGAATAAAACTGAGGGTGAAGACATTTTTCTTACAAATATTGAAATACTGTTGTGTGTTCTGTTTTTATGTCCCTCTTTATTCTTTTTAATCAGTTTATAATCATGAGCAGCTTTGATGTGGGTTTCTATCCAATTTGGGAAACTCTGTAGTGGAGTGAACACAGAAAAGTGCATTGTGGGTAGCATTTCCAGCGCACCAGAGCATCAGGACTGAGCGGGTTAGCTTTACTGTGTGGTGTTACAACTCTGTTATCTCGCATCCACACGTGATCTCACTGCTGTTTGAGTATAGTGTCAAATAGGACTACTCCGGGAACGCCCATAGAGTGTACATTTGGAGGTACAGTGTAATCTGAGAGTGTGCGAAACATACACATTCTCATGTTCACACAAAAAAAAAAAAAGAAAAAAAGGTCCACATGGTGCTCGTTCGCTCCACTGCTTAAGGACCAGAGGTGGAGCGGTTCACTGTCTCATGAGGTTAGGTGTGATCCCAGAGGAGGTTCCTGGGTTAGAAGATGTCAGGACACAGGCTCCAGTCCTGTCTCTCCTTTGCCTCCCAGTAACCCCCCTTGTACACAAAGCTTGTCTCTCCAGTAACTGAGTCCCTCCTCTGGTAAAACCACAATGGCTGGTAGCCTTCATATTCTCTACCTGTGAGGGGGGGGGGGAAAAAAAAATCACAGGTATTAATCCATTGGTTTGATCCAATTATCCTCTAATGGAGAAGCCACACTCGCAGGCTATTCACACTCAGATCATTTCACCTTCATACAATGCATATAGTAGTGATAAAGAAACAAATGAGCACACATTGTGCAAATATGCCAAAACCTGAAAGGATCATGTTGAAGGAGCTATACTCAAACTTTTGGAAGTCCCTGAACTAAAAAATGAATCTGTTTCATAAAAAGAGCAGTCAAAACAAAAAACAAGCATATATATATATATAAAAAAAAAAAAATTTAAAAAAAAAGTGCATCAGAAAAGTGTCCAATCGAAAAAAAGAAAAAGCATAATGGCAATGCAGGAAGAAATCCAATCTAATCACTTGCTAATGTGGCTTCACCAGAGCACACTGAGAATACTTGTAATGTTAAATCATTTTCTTAAATGCAACATGTTACCGAGGCCAGTTCTGAATGAAAATGTTGCATGTGTGCAGGAAAAAGTGTGTTTTTTTCCTGAGTCATTATTTGGAGAAATTGACATGAGAAGGGTTTCATGCAGTTCCCAACACTGAGGCAGACCACACAGAGTAACACAGAGGATGGCGTTTGTGTGTTTGTGTGCGTGTGTGTATGTGGGAGTGATGCACAACGGAGGGGTACAGGGCAACCCCCACTCACCAGAGTCATAATCACACTCTGACCATCAATAGAGGGAGGAAAAGAAAGACAAGTCATGGGTACATCAAAAACAATCTAGCCTACGCACAACACACAGACAGGAATGCCACGAGGATGAAAAGTGTCTGTCCCTGTAAGATTTAAACTCTTTATTTATTTATTATAACCATCTCTTCTTAGTTCTCTTAATGAGCCCTGCTTTCTTAACGTGAACTCTTAAAACTCTTACATCTAAATTATAGAGCTCAAGAAGCTTAGGTAAATTATTCAGTTACTGCTTATTAATCATTTGATCTAATACTTGGGTATGAGCTCAGCCTTGATTATGTAGCACAGCATGCCACAGATCCCTTTTAATCAAATATTTCTATTGAGGGATTTTCTAATTCAGTGATTTATCTGTTGTAATGATAATTGTAGTAAAATAATGCTCCAGCTCCCACCTGACATTGTCTAATCTAATAATGATTGGGACTTTTACTACCATACATGCATAAAATAACTTTATGCCCTGACTCTTGCTTTCTTTCTCCTTTCTCATCACTAGACGCAGACAGACACACACTCACTCTCACTGTTCTCAGTCTCATACCTTCATCCAGAGCGTCTGAAGCCTCTGCTTCCCTCCTCCTTCTCACTGCTCTTTGTTTCTCCTCTAGCCTCTGTTTTTCGGAGTTTGCTTCATCCCATCGCCCGTCCTCCATCAGCCTCTGGTCTGGTCTCAGACGGCTGTCGGTCGTTGCCATCCCATCCTCCAGCTCATTTAAGGTCAGTGCCAGAGCTGAGAAGTAGTACATGTTCTCAGCGTTCTCCCTGACAAGGCAAGAAGGAATTGACATAACGTACACTGTGGAGTTCTGCAAGCCATGACATTTATCACACATCGCAGCTGTTTACTCAGCTATGGCTGTTGGCTTACGGGAGCGGGTATTTCTTCCACAGCAGTTTGGGGGACAGAGTCTGGTAGACCATCTTCTGCTTGCCCTCTGACCCGCTGCCTCCTCGGCTGCTCTGAACGATCTTGGCACTTTCCATTTTCTCATCCCACGTACCAGAGAGGATGTAGTGAGCCTGGCCCCCGCTGTCTGCCACCACACCTGTCACCTGGAAAAAAAAGACAAAAAAAGAAGCTAGAAACACAAGCACAGAGCTGCTCTTTCCAAGTAATGTTATGTATGTCCCATCAGTAGAACATGACTACATTTAAATTTGCTCCAAACAAATAAATGTGCTCTTTATTTAAGTAAGTGTTACAACACAAAAGGGTGTTATTGAGATCTGACTTCATACACTAAGCTTATTACACAAAGCAATACATTTGTTGGTAGTGTCCAGCAGGAGGCAGCATCACACAAATGAACCCCACACCACAACGTCACACCCAGGCTGCGTGTCAGCAGAGTGTGGAAAACAAAGAGTTTACCTTGCGTGGAACATCCCTGGAGAAATAACTGTAGGGAGAGAACTTGAGCTGGCAGGTCTCCTTGGTCCTGTGATTCACAATCTCAATGTCTCCCGACTGCACAAACACAGACACACAAAAAATACAGAATGAGAGCAAGAAAGAGAGAACAATGACATTTGAGCCAGTGAACATATCACAGCGAGTTTCACAGTGAGTCAGGAGTTAGAGGATTCAATTTGGAATGACAGTTAAGGTAAATCTACCACTATTTCATTCTACCTGTCCATCTGTCACACACACTAAACAAACTAAAACAATGTGCTTATGTGTAGAATTACTACTCTTGTTACTGCAAACAAGACATGTGGTAAGCAGGTCCTTGCATTGTCCTTGCAAGGATGTGCATGCACAGTGCTGGACACTGCAGTGGGATGTACCTTTAAGGTCTCATGCTTAACCCTGTAAAGCCCAAACCATGGAAACTGTTTCAGAAAACCCTATTTATTTGTGGTTTATTAAAACTTTTGACAAATAAAAAAAAAGAAAAGAAAAATCATCTATCAAAAAAGACACACTTGGGTGTTACAGGGTTAATCTGATTTTGCAGCATATGACAGCCATGAAAAGAAAATATTAAAAATAGCCACCATACGGAGAAAACGAAGGTTTATGCTGGTGTGACTGTGATGTAAAAATACATTCTTTGTCAGTGCCTCGCTCGTTTCAGCTGTTTTATTACTGACAATTGTGCTCCGCTATAGCCAACCACAGAGAGTGTAGCTGTAGGTTAATATGAAGCTGTTTGGGTGACCCCGTTCTGCAAAGGAGGACGGCCGAGTGGCAGAACAATGCACAGAGAATGAAGGTGAATATACTGAAGAGAACAATACAATACAGAGATGACAAAACTACATTTATCTCAACACAGAGCTGGTGATTTTGTTACACTCAAAAGGAAAAAAAAAACTGATAGCATTTGTACATTTGATCAGAAAACAGACCCTAATGTGAGTAATTTATTTTTAGATCGTTTCCTTTCCTTGCTTCCAATTTTCACTAAATGCTTGCTCATAGAGGGACATGGGGTTGGTTATGTCTCTATCATGGTAGTGTCTTTAGCTTACAATGTAAAGCACATTAAGGTGAGTGCTGTGATTTGGTGCCATATAAAAAAAACTGAATTGAAATTGAATGTAATTCAAGTCTGTAGAAAACGTTTAAGAAACAAATACTACAAATATTCAGTAATTTAGGATATTTGTACTTTTACTTTTTTGTGTTAGGAACAGGTTGACACTTTGTTATTATACACAGGAGCTTATATTCCAGCGGATATAATCTGTGTGTTTTTCTTCTTCGTGGATTCTTTAAAATGAGCATTCAAACACAAATGCACACTGACAGATGGATGTGACACACGAAAGCAGGACAGGGAAAAAAAATGTAGGTGGTGGAGGTGGATGGGGTTTTATAGTTCCAAATAGACACATGTGAAGCCTGCCCCTCAAACCACCCTCCACACTATAACTGGGGCATCTCAAAGAAACAAGAGGTTGTTATTTAGATCAAAGCTAAAGACAAATCCCCGGAGACTGTGGAGCTACTTGTTGAATTGTTATAAAGCTTTACGTTGATTCCCCTCTTCAGTCCTACTCTGCTGGTCTGTGCCACACACCTCTGCTAGAAGAAAATATCTACGGGCTTTTCAGGAAGCTCAGTGGTATTAAGGCGTGATGTCGATAAAGTAAACATAATAAACAGACCTGGTCAATCCACAGCTTGCCCACAATGATGTTGTGCACTGTGGAGGTGACCTTTCTCCACACATAGTGGTTCCCGCTGGCGTGGAACTGCAGGTGAATGGCACCTGGGGACACACGGCGACAAAAGACAGATTCTCACGTCTGCTTTATTGCTAATTTGCAGTTGCGCATTATTGTTTGGTTTCGTGCTTCTGAATCTGTCATCCAGCACATTACTGCTCTGAGCACAGGCAATGCATTTCCACCTCGTTTCAATGTCAAATAAGCCTCAGAAGATTTATATTTCACTACTTACATGATTTTCTATTACATAGCACAACACAGCAGGCATATAACATGAAGTAGAGTATGTCAGAATTACCACTGCATCCCTTTGGCTCGATCTGGACCGCTTACATCTATTTGAGCTCTCAGTA
The DNA here is from genome assembly GCF_963576455.1 of Neolamprologus multifasciatus. NCBI lineage: Eukaryota > Metazoa > Chordata > Actinopteri > Cichliformes > Cichlidae > Neolamprologus > Neolamprologus multifasciatus. Next base: position 18,480,064 of record NC_140450.1, read on the forward strand.
CAGAACTCCCTTTGTACCCATATGTGCGCGCCAGAAGGGTTATAAAACCCTCCAGATTAATCTTCACACTAGCTTTAGATTGCACGGTGGCAGATCACTGCTCTGCTACTGACTCTGGAGTCTTTCTTGCCTTAACACTTGTGCTCTTTAGTGTGCATTATGGAGCCTTTATTTACACATGAAGTTTGTTAGCGGTCTTACCCAGAGGCATTATGGAGAGGTATTTGCCACGGAACTTGCTGGCGATGGTGATTTCCTGCCATAAGGTCCAGCCTCTTTGGGAAATCACATGATGTGCAGCTGCAGGTGGGTGATGGCTCACCTGAGAGGACACAGAAACACAAAGTCTCTGTTTAACCTTGTGTACCGCTATGTGTGTGTTTGTGTGTTGAATAACTGTGCGTGCACATCAGGAAGCATGCAAACAAAATCTCTCTGTAGCTGTGCCATTACCTGCTCACACAGCGAGCGGTAGCCAAATTCCTCCAAGCGATCAAGCTCGTACGTTTCGCCCAGGAGGGGGTTGAAGGGCTTGGCTGTCCGGTGGACCGTGGTTGAGTAGGAAGAGACAGAGAAGGCAGCGACCAGGCACATCTGTTCTAGTGAGGAGTCGCAGCGGGCTGCCTTGTCTAGAAGCTCGTGATACTCCAGGTCCTCGGTGAGGCGCTGCAGCATCGACAGAGGCTCATTAAAGTTTACCTGAAAGGAAGATAAAGGAGAGAAACTCATAAGATGCAATCCTTACAGATTTACCTGCCAGCAAGAAGAACCGGGAGCACGCCTACACTTACAGGCATGGGGATTTTAGAAAGCTCCTTGCCGATGCAGTTCTTCATGATGCTCCACAAATTAAGGGAGTAGTTGGGTTTGTCTGGGATATGACTCCGCCTTTGTCTGCGCGGCTGAAGCTCCTTTCCTGACACATCGTTACAGCTTGGAGACATCTGGGATTAGGTGAGGAGAAGAGGGTGGATATACAAGTTTGAGACAATACTTTCAATTTTGTGGACAGCTTGGCAGCATATCTCCAGATGTAGCGACAGAGCAAGAGAAAGACAGGAGAAAAAGAGAGAAGACACAGATGTGTGAGAGAGAGAGAGAGAGAGAGAGAGAGAGAGAGAGAGAGAGAGAGAGAGAGAGAGAGAAATATTAGAAAGAGAGCTGTGGGAGAAGAAGAACAGATGTTTGAGTACTAAATGATTCAAATCACTGGCAAAGTTTGTGTGTGTATCCTTGCATCCTTCTTTAAGCACGGGAGGGAAGGATACTTGTGAAAGCAGCAAGTGAAGATGTTACATAAATAAATCAATGAGGAGTGAGCTTTGCAGCAGCAGCAGAAATTAATCTATTTTGAGATTAAAAATATTTGCTCCTTTAACAAATGTCAGTGCCATTAGTCAGGCATGTTGGGAAGACACTTACATGGTCGTCCTGGTTCCAGTCACCGGGATGGCCTCCGCTCGCTCCACTCAAATTACTCTGAGATCGCCTGGAACAAAATGAAAGTATTTTCTACAGCGACGCAGGACACAATCTCGCCAAATTCCCCTCACGCTCTTGTTTCCCCTTTACACATGCAAACACAATATACACAAGGGAGGGGAGAGATTGCTGAGTATTGCAGATGAATACTGTGAAACTGGAGTTGACGGATATGTCACATGACACAAAAATTGGGTAACTTGTCTGCAGGAAAACCGACCGCTGTGAGAGTCTAAGGCTGGTTTTTATTTGTACAACTGAAAGTGAACACATGACAGAAAAGGACACGGCGTTCTTCGATTTCTCATGCCATCAGCTATCGTCAGAGCCCTGCTCAGACGTCACCCAGCGTCAAACTCACAGTTTTGACAATTTTGATCGTGCATGGTTAAACTATATTTCTCATATCCATTTTTTCTTACAGTGCATTTTTAATGAATACATAAAAAGAGAGCAGAGACTGCACGGATTCCTGTGTGAGACTGACCTGTGCTGCGTGCTCTCACTGGCAGTCACTGTGATAAATGCAGGGGAATCCTCCATGGCATCAAAGTACTCAGTATCCTCATCTTCATCACTTGCCTCCTCTTTCCGCGACCTCTCACTCCCTTCAAGTGGACATATACATTTATGAGTCCACACAGACATCCCAGTGAAAAACAGTGAGTTTGTATTCTGCAGTGTTCAGGAGAGACAGGCATATAATCACATACCAGTGGTGATTAATCAGGGAATAATTAGCTTAATCGTAAAATTGGCAGTGTTCCTGTTGGGTAACTAGCCTGAATGATGCAAGTACCTCAGGGCATGCTTCTTATATTTAGTACTGACTATTTAGCACTCAGTACGTTCACTGTGTTCAGTGATCCATTATGGGTTTTAACCCGCTTCCAAGTGAGAAGCACAAATATTTATATAAAGTCCAATTAATGGGTAAAAGAAGGAAAGGGGAGGGAGTATGTTTGCTGTATAGAAGCTCTGTATAAATGTATAAATAATAAAAACTCTAACACAGTATATGGTTAAGTTTAAAGGTTCAAATTTCATATCTGCCATTACGATAGTAAGTAGTGACAAATGGCAAAAATAGTATAAAAGGTAATGAAAGTTTGAAGAAACTGTGGTTCCCACAGGACCTGGTGTTTCTGATGTTCTGCCTAAGTGGTTAAAATATAATTATCCTCTGTATGAATTAACAATTGCCTTTAAGGTTAAAGGAAGGAAGAGGGACTCAACTATGTTTTAAACCCTCATTATAAACAGCAGAGATAGAGATCAAAGGAGGGCTGGAAATGGGTCCCCAGGTTAAGTTCATGGGTGCTCAATTTTTTTTTTTTTTTACAAATTATATACTGTGGCTTTTTCTGTGTAACTTTTTTAGAGCATAGCTAAAAGTTAAATCACTTCCAGCCAAAAACTCATGAGAATATAAACTAACCAAAGAGACTCTTAAGATAAGTACTATTTACATCTTAACTGCTGTCTAATTAAAATCTTCTGACACAGCTCAAAACTTCTGTCCTCCACATGAGGAGAGTCTAAACCCGAGGCTACGTGTGACTTTTAGCTATTGGTATGAGTCCCATGCTAAGGTCCACAGGAGCGACTAACAGACAGCCAGTCTCACCCTTGTTGGTGGTAGGGGCACTGGGTGCGCTGGAAACAAGCGTGGGTGCTTCCCTCCACGCTCGCTCCAGGCTGTTATGCTGCTTAGCTAGCTGCTCAATGGTCTCCTCTAGATGGGTACGCTGCTCTCGCTCATACTGCAGAGCCCGCTGCCATCTCCTGCTGTGAGTCTCGGCTAGGTCCAAAAAGTCTCGACACGCCTTGGGTAACAGAAACACATGAGCAGATAATCAGAAGACAGGAGTGAAAAATAAATCAATGTAAAACACATCCTGAGGGGGGAATTGTTAAAAACAATGGAAACAAATGGAAACAATCAGTTGGGATAAAAATCCTGTATCACTTTTCCTCACAGTTGGCAACAATACAAGAGAAAGAAGATTTGGATGGAAAGAGCCGTAAATGCATTTGTGTCATGTGTTGTAATCAAGGCTGCTTATCATAAGTTTTTCGAGCAATCATAAATATGTTAATTAGCTGTCTGTCAAGATTTACTCCGTCTCCCCGCTGTGGCAAATGCACCTTGGAGCAAACTGTAAACATAGAAAACATCAGTGACTGATGAGCTGCGTTTAACACTCTGATTGCATAAGGCTCTATATCTGCGTCAAGAGGGGGTATCATTGTTTCTCTTCTGCTTTTACTGTTCAGACAGAGAGGTTACTTCAGATCACCACATATTACATGTCAGCACATGCTGCCACTGACGCTCACTGAGCACAGAGGTCAATGAACCCAAGTAACACCTTTCAGCTGACTCCATACATGTTAAAAATGTCATGTGATGCTCACTGATCTCTCAGCGTGGGGCTATCCAGCTGTTTTTCAAACATGGCTTTAAAAGCAACCACAAATCAAATGTTATGGAAGTCTTGACTTGACTTTATTCTGTGGTACACTGTCATCACAAGAAGAGATTGAGAGGAACTGCTGAGAGGTAGCTGAAGCCACTTAAATAAAATAGTGGCTGAAGGTTAAAAACCTTCGGGGCAAAAGTGTCACACAGTTCAATTCATCTGGGCTCTTAGTATGATGGAACTGCAGTCTGGATTTTGTTTTGTTGGGGAAAAAAAAGTTATGACTATATAGCCTTCAACAGAAGAATTATACCACCTGTCATAAAAAAAAAGAAAACAGCTATTTGAAACTAAAAATTTATGGTGTTATCTTTAGGTAAATTTACGCTTTTAATACCCAATTTAAGCCGGAACGCTGGATTTCTCTGAGAAGTCAGATTTGACTAAATTTGACAAAATTTTTTCTTCAGAAATGGATACAAACAACTGCGACTTTGTATCTTTTTTTTTTTTTTTTTTTTAAACCCAACATGCTTTATTATTTATTTCAGCTTTTCTGTAAAACAGTACATTTGGAAATGGATATGGATAACAACAATTATATTTTAGCATTAATAAATACAATTTCAATTAAAGCGCTTGAGCTTACTGGTGGATTAATCATTACAGAAACACAAAGAATGGTAATTACCAACACTATTAACTTAGGGCAGCTGTGGTATTAACCGTATACCGGGTGGTGGCATAAATACTGTAAATAGTTTCAAACAACAGATTTTTGTTTTGTATTTTATTTATCAAGTATACCCAGTAAAGCTAAGGGGAGCTGTAACTACCAACTATTACTTTCTCACTGCTCCAATTCATATTTGGACAACAAAGTCTTATAATAGCCAAAGATGTTCATAACTTACATCATCAGATGTCTGGTTTTGTCAGAGTAACAGGCCAGGACATTAAGACATTTAGCCTAATATTTTAATTCCTTACAAATACACATTTTTAAAATAATTTTTGCTACAAAAAAGTCAAGTTAATTGCGTTGCAGTTGACTGTGTTGCACAACCATTATCATATCATAGAGCCTTTCACATTCCCACTGACCAGAGCAATGTATGCTTTCATGCATTTCATCCTGGTCATATTACTGATTTATGCCCACCTGTGTAAGGATACTCGGTACTCTTGAATAAGGCTAATAACCCCCCCAAAAACAAAATTATGATTATTTCCTGAGCTTTGTTTTAAAAATACTGAAAAACCAGATATTGCCTAAAATTATTAAGACACACTTGTAAATTTAAAAAATTCCACACTATTATTAACATCTTAACAAAGCATATAGAGCAAGGAAAAACACTTACATTTTTAAAGCTAAATTAAATTAAGTTAAACTAGAAATTGATCATTAAAGATGATCAAATTTCCTTACATAGTCATTAATCCAAAATGTTAGTAGAGCAGTATGATCATAACACAAGAAGTGAAATATCAGATCACCTTACCATGCCTGGTTAGTCGCTTACCCTAAACAGCCCTGCACAAATGTTTCAATATTAATGTCTTAGAGTCAGTTAAATGTCCAAATGCATGTGACGATGTGGGCCACTTCCCCAGACAATAACCATCATATGAAACTCAAACACCCCCGTAAGAAAATATGACAGTTCCACTTTTTTAAACGCTGACTCTCCACTATAAACATAGACTGCATGTGACTTATGGTGTTTTAAGTACGGGGTTGATAAAGGCTAAAAAACTGAATGAACAAGCAGGAGCACATATGTATGTAAGTGAGAGTTGACATTAAACACCAAGAGTCACACAGTCCAGGTGAACTCTGCAGAAGGAACTATGTAGCACAGATTAAAGTAAACTTGGTTAAAGTTGATGTTCATGTGTAAATTGTATAGAAAGAAAGAGTACGTGTGTAAATGCATGTAAATGTGCCATTAGAGTCAGGCTACTGCTGAACGAACTAGAGTGAAACCCTCTCCCAAGGGCAGATTAATAAGAGCGTGCAGTTGTACCTTTACATCATGGCCTCCAGCTTTCCTCAATCCACCTTCTCTCTCCTGTTTCTTATTCACACTTTACATGTCAACACCATTTTAACATGGGTAAAATAAAGCTTTAGGATGCGTCTTTGTAGGGGCCAAAAATGTGGCAGTAGAAATCCTTGCACTAAAGGGAGTTTGGACCAACATTGATTTCTCATTAAAAGCACATTCCTGGCAAGCCAAATGGCATTTTAATGAGTTTGGCGATCCAAGAAGATCTTTTTTTTTTATTGCTTGTCCAGTCAATTAATAAAAAAAACAATAACGGGCTCATCATTTTGAGCACTGGCCTTTTACACAATGTTAAGTGCAATCCTTGTTACAACTTTTTTTTAAAAAAATTATAAAACAGTAGTTGATAAATTCAAACTAATTGCAACCCAAAATGCAACTAATCTTAGTAAATTATTTTAACCCCAAACAAACCAAAACAAAACAAAAAAAAGCTTCAACTGAAAGTCATGCATTAGAAGTCCAATAGCAATCAAAATCAAAGCCACTCGTAGAAGTGGAAAGAAAGACCAACCTTGTATGATTTGTCTTTAGTCAGACCAGGTCTGTCAGTCTAACTGTAGTCCAGAAGGCTCTAACATTCCTCACCAAGCAGGGAGGGTCAGGGTTTTGAGAAGAGTGGGGAGCTGGGGCTATTCCTGTCACCCCCACCCACTATCATATCCAGTATCACGTTTGCATGACCTCAATTCTATATGAACTGTCATCCATTACTAACAGACAGCTAAAACCGCAATATTCACTGTAAAGGAAATTGAAACTGGGCCAGATTACAGTAGAGCATACACGTAACCAGATAAAACATTTGACAGTAATGACCAACTTGGTCATATTGGAGCCTGTGTTTTGCTACATGTGATTTTGAACATTAAATAGCAGCGAACAACAATTTGCTACATAAAGATGCTGTGGTTTCACTGCACAAAAGAGAAAAATTGTGAAGCAGAGAACAGAGGAGAGAAAAAAAAACATGCAAACAAACAAAAAAGCAGTTAGAGACTCATCAATGGTTGTGGCTAGCTTCTGTTTGCCTCTGTACACAATATTTCTATCCGTTTATGGAGGGGGGGAAAGTATACCAGAGGCACCCATTTGGTTTGAGGTGCTGGTGTTTAAATGACGTATACAACAAATCATCTACCTCAGTCTCCCCCTATCTTAACATCCTCTTCTTTCACAACAACCCTGTCCTTGTTCTCCTTCCCCTTCATCCATGTCCAGCAGCAACGGCGATGATTTTAAATCCGACCAATCTGGTATGGAAAACTTATTCTTGATGATTTGGCCCTGGATGCTCTTCCTGACATAACCCTCCCCATTTAGGCAGGATTGGAACTGCCACTAGGAGTACCCTGACTTGTGTCCCCCACAAGTCAGGGTACTTTGTATCAGGATCTGATTGACCTCCATGCCTGCAGCCTTGGTCTCTTTAAACACACTACACTGTGAACTGATCTCATCTCTCACTGCTCACAAACCAGGATTGGCACTCCTGTCATACCGATCATACCAAAGCATGTGGGACACAGATCACTCACTGCTAACCCCTTACATTGATCATAGCATTGGAAGTGATGCGGAAGAGGGTGGCTCGCTCGTTGACTGCCTTGATTTTTTCTCCTCCCTCCACAGGGACTTTCAGGCCTTCGAGTTCACTCAGGGAGCGCTGCAGAGCCGCCCCGTGCTTGGCGATCAGGTCATTACACGTGCTGAGGTCATCGAGCTTGCTGATAAGTATCTTCAGGGTGCCCTGGATCTCGCTGCGGTCTGACTGGGACGTGGGCTCCTCGTCCCCTGAGTCATCTAAATGGCAGGGGTCACATAAAAAAAAGAAAAATTAATACCTAATTGAAAATACATTTCTTAAGTTTTCCTAAATATCTAATGAACTTGTGCAATCAAAGAAATATCAGATTTCTCAACTGTTCTGTGAATTTCACTGTCCAACCTATGACACATAACTTTTTATAGACACTGTAGTGTTAACGAGAAAAGATGTGAGGTTACTGGGCCACAGTTTGTTCTTACAGTTATTTTGTTTTCTTAAGGGACTTTGAAGCAGCAGTAGCCTTACCCTGTGATATGTCTAAACAGAGGTTACTCAAGGTTAAAGAAAACATATGAGAACAGTATTGCAGTGTCAGCTCTGTGTGACACGCATATACACATGCACCGCAAGCAGAAGGACACGCACAGAAAGACGGAAATATACCAAGGGGTAAAAACACGAGTCCACAAACAGCCTAGCAACATCGTTAAAGAAGCAAATCCAAAAAAGGAAGTAGAACCATAAAGCTTTAGGAACAAATATGATTTATACACAAGCTTCATGAAGAACAAACTCTATTATGAAGGATTTTATTGAGGATTTTAAGCCTACAATCGATTCTGGACAGAGACCTTGATGTATGTCACAGCCCAACATTCCTATTTTTTTTCCTGTGTGGTACTTTATCTATCAAATAGTTCATCTTGTGGTTTATTCGTTATGTCCCCATAACTTTCTGACCACCAGGACACTCTGCTATAAAGAGTTTTTAAAAGACCACCAGGGAACTTTTTAGATCAAGATATATTCTTTTCCAAATCTGATTTCACACGAATACTTCCCCACATCTGTGCTGGGCGTTTCTATCATCATAAATAAAAAACAAGCCCATATGGTGGGGATAAATCAAAAAGCACCAGCTTAGGTGGAAGCGTCCTTGTTCTCGACACATTATGGCATGTTGAAAAGCTGTAACATCCCAACAAGCACACCAGAGGAGAGGCATCTAAAATTACTGCCGCCGCTGGAGCAAAGAAAACAGATGACGAGATGGAAGGAGGAGGAGGAGGAGGAATGGGAAGGGAAGACAGGCTGAAAAGCATGAAAATGAGGACAAGAGGGACACTGCTTATCTCAACATAGAAAATATATTCCTGTATTAGTGAGGTTAAAAGTTCGAGTGTGGAGAGAAATTCTTTTCACCCTCTAATCCACCCTGCTGACCCTCTAATGCTCTAATGTCTGTAGAATGCTGTTCTGTGGGCTTCTACACCCAAGCCTGCAGAGTATGCCTTGTCACGTTGAAAAGGTTCATTATGCAGCTGACGGGAAGACTGTCATAGTAGTGGTGAGTGGAAAGAGAAACACTTTCCCGTAAGAACATGGCAGCTGGCTGTGGCTTCAAAGGAAAGACACTATCACCTCTTTCAAGACCATTTACTACACCATTTACACTACACAGATAGAACATGGATCTCTGCCTGGGGGCTTTGTTGTAATAGCCTGGTAGACCCAGACATACATCATTTACTTCAAAAGTTCAAATTTGACTAGCAGCATTGTCCAGAGGTAAAAAAAAAAAAAAAAGTATCTGAAGTGTCTAAAAACTATGCTCCATTTACTGTACTACTGGACTCATTTTTGTGAAATACAGCACTCTGAGTAGTAATAACAATAACTTGTTATATAACAGCAACATTTTTCAGACCTAATAACTTAAAGTTATTTTTAATAGAGATTCACCAGTTGACTGGGATCTGTGAATTTTTTCCCTGATCAGCTGGTTAGTTGTGCTAACATGCTAACAGTCACATGCTAACATTGGCGTAGAAACTCATCACTGTGAGCAAGACATTAAGTTCACCAAAGTAAACTGCCAATGAACCAACACAAAAACACTTAAATCACTTTCATCTAGCAGAATATGAGTATTTTAAGGAAGCTAAAGACCAAGTGGCTAAAGCTAAAGCTAAAGCTATCCAGGACGCAGGGCGAACTACAACCCAGCAGCCTGGAGCAACGAAGTATACGAGTAAAAAAAGAGTTGTTGAAGTTCATGTTCCTCAGGTGAAGTTATCAACATATTTTGTAATAAACATGTTTTCTAGGTTGCATTGTTACTAAAAAACAAAGAAGTCTTGATGCATGTGTAACGGGTGTATTAAAAAATAATTTATATTTCACCAAAGATCCATCCTGCAGTGTTATCTTGCTTTGTCAGTATTGGTTATGTATATGTGTTTATTTATATATGTTTATTTTCTGTATTTATATTTTGGGAGCTTTTATTTTGTTTGTGTGACCTTTGACTTCCCGCGAAGTCACTTCCTGTAGCTGCGCGCTATTTTCCTCAGTCGCCTAGAGGCCCCGCTGAGGAGAGGTGAGCGTACGCTAGTGTTCTCAGTTACAGAGCGAATAAACACAGTTAAAGTAACTAAAAGTAATTCAAACACTGCTCGTCCCCTTTGTGCATTTTGTCTCACAGTTCTGTTTGATGTTTTAGTGTAAATTAGTTTTTCTGTCGAGTACAGCACTTTATTGTAACATGCTAGTTAGCTAATCTCAGATGAGAGCATAGGAGCATGCACGTGGCTTCACATGTGGTCCGCTATCCTTCTCTTTCCCTTGAAGGTGTTCATGCAGAAGTCCAGTAGTGAAGTGAAGTCGCTGTACTGTTTTGTTTTTATTTTAACAGGTATGTGAGCTCCCTCTTTTATTTTTGTGTCATGTGAATTGGTTATATCTTTTGTTTGTGATTTATGTTCACTGTTTCAACTTGCTCTTAGATGCATGTAACTAAAAAAATATGTAAAATTGCCACTGGTAAATGAAGTCTCCCTAAAGTATAATTTTGTTGATGAGGTAATTGTCACTATATGTTCACGATGCAGTGCATTTTCGTTTGTTATATATGATTATAAATACATTTTAGCAGTATTGGTTGTTAATTGGATTTATTGTGATGTTGCACCTCAGTCGCCTAGAGGCCCCGCTGAGGAGAGGTGTTCATGCAGAAGTCCAGTAGTGAAGTGAAGTCGCTGTACTGTTTTGTTTTTATTTTAACAGTTCTGATAGAATAAATCCATCCAGCTGGCAAGGTGAGAGCTGACTCCTCTGGTCATTCGCACAACACAACGCAGAGAATTAACGGCAATCAGAGTTTAAGGCCAGACCGGCTACACATGCTCAATCGTCCAGGTAAAGAAATCCCAAAAAGTTGAATTTGTTCATCTGGACGTAGCGTTTTCAGTGGGAGAAATGTTTCATTACTCATCCAAGTAACTTCTTCAGTCTCAGCTGACTGCAGGAGGGAGGGACAAGCAATTAATTAGCAGTTGACTACAGATTTCCCCAACCTTATAAACAGTACCTTTGATCACATTAATGACCAAGAAACTGTTTTCATCATTGTGCAAAGGTACTGTTTATAAGGTTGGGGAAATCTGCAATCAACTGCTAATTAATTGCTTGTCCCTCCCGTGACTGCATTGGTTACGGCTATCTATTTTTTTTTTTTTTTTTTTTAAACTACTACTGCAGTAGTTAAATAGACAAAATGAAAAATTTCTGTTCTGTTCTAGTTGTAGTACATTACCACAACTAGAAAAGATGAACACAGAATAAAATAAAAATCTCACCATGTTGGAATTCCTGGGTGTTCATTTTAATCCAAAGGTACCCAAAGTACATCCAGTAAGATGCAGCACACACACACAGGCCACTGATCTCTACCGCCTTTGAGACTTTGTAAACATGTTCAGGAGGATTTCAGAAATTCAGCTGCCTGGTCATTAAAAAGAGAAGAGGCAGTCCTGTCAAAGACCAGCCCAGCACCCCTGCAGTGATAACAAATCCCAATAGAAACCTAGGTTGGAAAATGAAACCAGCATCCTCCCATTACCAGTACAGTAGGTCTCCAATTACACAAAATTTCAGCAAAGTCAATGCAGAGAAACTCAAGAAAAGAAAAGGAAAGGGCTGACGATGTAAAGTCACAAAATCGACTGGACTGTGTGTTAAAACTGCAGAGCAAACAAAACTAGGACAAAGTGAAAAAGGTGAACTGAAAGACCCAAAGAGCAACTTCAGAGAGATGTGGACAGGCTAATGAAATTAGCCCTAAATTGATAAAGCATGACTATGTCAGTGCAGCTCTAAACTGATTTAAACAGTTAGTGGCTGAGTTGCTATGGCGTTGAACTCAATCCCACAAGGCAGCAATTTGCCATTATCAAAAATTATGCAATTGGATAATTAATTTACACACCCATGTTCAAAACTTTTGCTTTTGATTATATAGTTTGAGGGGGTTTTATTTAACAAAAAAAAAAAAATCTACATTTCTTAACAGCAATGTTACATTTAGCACTTCACTGAACAAAGAATAGTTTGTGGACCGACAGCAACATTCAAGAACATCTGTTAAAAGCATAGCATGATGAATCTGGGCCTCAAGTTTCTTAATAAATCATTGAAGTTATGCACAAAACATTGGAGACTTTGCCTCAATGAAATCAAATAAAACCATGAAACTTCCTTTCTCATTGAAAATCAGGTTTGCTGGGATGGTAAAGTCTAGGGCAGTGGTTCTTAACCTGGGTTCGATTGAACCCTAGGGGCTCCGTGAGTCAGTCTCAGGGGTTTGGCAGAACCTCCGCCATGACATGCACGGCTCATTTTGTGCATCAGTAAAAAACATATCTATGTCTTGAATTTGAAAAAAATCACATTTTATTTTTCACTAAAGAGGGGGTCAGTGAATGCGCATATGAAACTGGTGGGGTTTGGTACCTCCAACAAGAAGAACCACTGGTCTACGGCGACCAACCGTCCTCTTTTCCCCGGACATGTCCACTTTTCACGTTCTGTCCAGGGCGTCCAGGGGGATTTTCGAGACGGATGAAAATGTCCGGGTTTTCCTATAAGCCTACAGAGGACCCATATGTCCAAGTCATCCCTGAACTGCTGTGTTAAGTGTTGTTCTGCGCTCACAGACGGGACAGAGCGCGCAGTGGCACGCTCAAAAGATGCCAAAGTGCAAGTGCATCTTTTCAGACAAACTGCAAAAGAAATTTCCCTCATACCATTCCGGTCGGAATAAATGGGGAGTTGACTGAGTTCTTTGTTAAATTTTTTTTGACATTTTTTTATTTCACCATTCATTAACCGCACAGATAAAGCATCTTTTAAATATGTTTAAAAAAAATTAAGCAAACAGTATTATTAAAATTCTTCATGACTGGGCCAAGTGTCCTCTTTTTTGGAAATCAAAATATGGTCACCCTAGTAAAGTCACCACTAACTAAGCCAAACACTAATGCTCACGTCCACGTTTAAGAGTGTGAAATTACATAGACTCTGAATAATATCAGGATAACTTGAGAGCTGCTGTGACAAGAAAAAAAAGAAGCCCATGAAGACCATGACCATGGAGAGCACTGAACAAATTTTAAATAACGGGGGATTTCACTAACTGGTGGTGATCCCATTCCACTGTTAAATTAGATGTACAGCTGGGACCATTTGATATTAAATTCAAATACGTGGCTGGAAAAAGAAACATCCAAAATTGCAGTGATGCCTGGCTCATATTATTTACCCCCATTCTGCCAAAGAGTTCAGCAGCTCTCAGTGATGCCACTTAAAAATAAACTGTCACATGTACCAAAGCATATTTGTGCAGAAGAGACTGCTTACAGTACACCGCCTGCAAAATAAATTCTCCAACCAAAAATCATTCTAATTCAGATTTTGGATTTGGGTTCTACTCTGTTGACACCCTGCACCTTTAAGCAGAAAACAGAAAACAACTTGGGTTTTTTTTTTCCCCCAAGTAGTAGAAATGCCCTTTCTGTAATATCCTTTCAAGTCTATACAGCAAAAACAAAACGTTAAGCACAACTTGACAAGACTGAATACTGTAGAAGAAAATCCTTTGGGTTGGCACCAAGTGGGTATCACTTGGACTTCAATTAACAAATTAGTAATGGCTTTTACAATAAACCCATGTCACTAAAATGCTGATCTATGTTGTTTATGTATTGGCGCCACTGCCTAGCCCACCTATTTACATCTCCAACCACTTCCCTTACAACAGCAGATGTTGATAGATGGTTTCTCAGAACAAAGTCATTACCATGCCAGTCATGCTTCAAGGGTGAACTACCTTCAGTACCTCCCCCATTCCCCCGCAGCCTACTACCTCAAAGAACCTTGCATTAACACAAATGTAAGTCTACCTCTAAGTCTACCTACTTCATCCTCCTTCTCAGACCGAATTTAAACAATTATTTGTGTCTAGCATAAACTAAGCTACACACATGTGTGCTGTATAGGTCATAGCTTGTCCAGTCACAACATTTCATTACATGAACACAAAGCAGCTAGCTTCTCCATATGTATACGGTTCCTCTGTCCTTCACTCATTCCCCACTGTCAATCTTTGCAGCGAGCACCAAAGTTTTGAGTGATGGAAGAAGTGGAAGGTGGAGAATAGGCAGCAGAAGTATGTAATTGGATGAGCAGTAGTTTGCTATCTCACTGTCAGGGCTCGTCTCTCTGCGAGTCCCTGAGGGTAGGCTGTCAGATCAGTGGAGCCAGGCCTGTGGCTGTCAAGAAGTTACCCTGTGGCATAATATGCAGACGTATATTAAAAAAGAAAAAAGAAAGAAAATGTGAAAAATGGACTGTCCCTCTGGATTAATGATGGTAACATGCTGCTAATTCAACGGGGCACTTGTGTTTTTTTGTTTTTATTTTTAAAATAGCTTTATCGAGAAAAAACAACTTTTTTTTCTTTTTTCTTTTTTTTTTTGGGGGGGGGGGGGGTTACGAGTCACAATAACAACTGAACAGCTGACTGTGGAGGCCAGTTTGAAACCTGCAGCATGTATCAAATTTATTATGACGATAAAAAAAGAGAATGAATTCATCATTTCAACATTAGGAAATGAAAACTGTTTAATTCCAAAACAGAGTCATGTTGACACATACATGCTTAACAAACGTATTAGATCACCTGTTATGAAAACAATAAAACACAGGAGCTTCGGTAAATTCATGATTTTTCTACAAAAGTTTACACCAGACTGAGTAGACAGAAATGAATGAAGTGCAACATTTAACCACCAAGACAATTACTTTCTGTTCAATAATGCAAGCTAATAGCTGTAAACTGGCATTTTGATCAAAAATAATAATGTGCTTTACCATTTTTTCAGCTTTTTTATTAAAACAGTAAATTTGAAAATTCACATAGGAGATGACAAATTGAAATTTTCATTAAAAATATACTTTGGAATATAAAGCTTGCACAAACTGGAGGATTAACTACTGCAGAAACATGAAAAATGATTTAGGTCATTACCAATACTGTTAATTGAGTGCAGCTGTGGCATTACCTTACATTCAAATAATCATAGCACTTAAAGAATTTGTTGCGTGTTTTAAATGCCAAGTTATATTTCAGGACTCTTTTTCTATTATTCATACTGATCTAATGAAGGTCCAGTCAAAATAGCCATATTTGCTGAAAGAAGGTAATTTCCTGATATCTAATCAGTTGTGTGAGACAATACATTTGGACAACGGGTTATTGTCGGGCCCTGACGTCACTTATTTCAACATAAATGCCCTTTATGTTTCCTGATGTTTCAGATATCCACATAGAGGGAAAATACATTTTTATTATTATTATTTTATTTTGCATTTCTGTTTTGACTTGACATAAATTTCATTTATGTAGCTAAACCTGTCACTTTGCAGAAAACATTAGCAAATTGGGATATGCGTCTCTTTTAGAAACATGAACACTCCTTTAGGAACATAGGGAAAAGCACTGAAAGTATGCCTCTTTTAGAGATGGTGACTTAAATGAAAAAAATAACATATAACAACATAGTAACAAACATATAGTGATTTTCTGTTTTTTTTAGATTGAGTGTTTTTTGTGGGGTTGATAGTGCTTTCAAATTATATAAAGCACTTATATTTTTTAAGACCTTTTTAAGACCTTCTCAGGGTTTAAAGGTGAACCAACTAACTGGGCCACCTGAAAAGCTAATTAAAGTCCCTGGCAGTGCATCCTTTCTACAAAAAGATATGCCCTCATTTGGAATTTTGATGAAGGTGGTAGAGGTTGTTGCCTAAAAGCTCACATGGGTGTTCAACATCTGCATCAGCATTTGCTTCACATCGTTTTCATACTTGTCACAATATTCAGTGACCCCTTATATCCTATGGATTAGGGCGTTGTCATCCTGGAAGAGTCCACTTCCTTAAGGTTAATGTTTCATCATGGGGCAAAGGTGATCCCTCAGAACAACATTGTATCGATTTGCAGTCACCCTCTCCTGTACGAGCACGAGAGGACACGAATGATGTCAGCTAGTGGTCATGTTTTTCCCATAATCAGTTACTTGTCTCTATGTACAGTATGCAGTAATGCAATTACATGTTATAGGGTTCGTGTTTGTAAATTATTTGCTTTTAAATGAAAAGTCCAGATTTATGTATTTTATGTATTGAAAACACACCCTTTCTTATCACAAGACGTGTAAACTTGAGACCACTCAATTTCCATCATAAAGAGTTTGTTTCAGAACAGACAGCAGAGAAAGGAGGGATGACAGTTTTGCTGTTGGGTATTTTGATGGAGTGTGCATGAGTAAAGGAAGAAATGAGAAACAGTGGAGGGAACAAGCTAGACAAAGAGCCAGGATGAGTCCCAGAGGAGATAACTGTAATCCTGGCCAGTAATTGCCAACTGGCTCCATACCTCCCCTGAGATACATCACAAGGAGATAAACTGAGGAGACAGCAGGTTAAAACCAGTAGCATGGCGCTTCACAAGCAAATGAGAAACTGTGCAGTGTAACCCATCACTGTCCCCAGAGCTCTGCAGTACAGCCCTGGCGGTGCATCCGATCGAACCCTCTCAGAAAGCAGCAAACAAAAGAAACGATTAACGCCAAACTGCAGCAACTGTGCACGAGTTTGAAGTTACAAACATAATCTGCTAGGACAAACAAAGAAAGAAAGAAAACAATCAGTCTGCTGTCTACTAAACTATAGGTTTATATTGTGGTATGCTGAGTAAATTCAACTGACAAATTCCCAGTTGGTGCATCAGACCTGCGAGAGTTAAATAGCTCCAGCTTTACTGCATGCACAGTCTGAAGGTTGAGGTCATTAATTATCCTACAACTTCAGAATACAAACTGAGCTCATCTACGCAGGTCTAGTCACACATGACATGGATATCAGGGTACTGCAGCAGTTTAAAAAAAATGGCACTCAACAGGAAAATGTGAAGCCTGTGTTTGTCATTTGAAACAGTATGCAGTGATTTATTTGAAGGCTAATGTGTGCTATATTTGCAAAATTGAAAGGATGTATTCGTGAATAGATGTTCCCACACATAAAGCCTTCATTTATGACAATGCAAAATGCTGCTCAGGCCATTACATGGAGAGAAGGAGGGCGGTCTATGAAAGCTCTTCAGTTTGACCCACAGCTAATATACATACTTTAAACATAACAGTAACAAACTCACTAGTTGAGATTTTCATGAAATCCAGCATGTTTTCATGTAATGGTCTCGCTAATTAGTCGTGAAGCATCTTCAGATACAAGTGTGATTCACAGGAAATGGTCCACTCAAAATGTAGCCACAGTGACATCTTGCATTGATTAGTGGAGTTTCTACTACATCTTCGCGTTTTTAAAATATGATGAGGAAATACATACTGGGAAACAAAGATGACAGTGTGAGGCAGCCATGCTCTAAAGCTTCATAATCTTATTGGACGACAATCTCTCCTAAATACTGACTGAGCAGCAGACACACCCATTTTCATTAGACATCTTACAGTCAGGCACTAATGTTACAATTAAAAGGTAAAATAGTTCATGAATATATGGCTCACAAGTGTCGTTACTTTTTTGGAAACAATATGGGCATAAAAGGCATTCTCTGTTATTCCCAATCATCTTCATGAACATTTAAATTAGATGTATAAGGAGGTCGCTAGATTACACCCAGCATTGTTGGCATTAAAATTCATCCTTACAATAAGGAATACATTTCCAAAACTGTCCTACAAACAGTGACACTGGCATAGCAGTCAACAAAAGATGATTGTCACATGTGGTGTGTTTACAGTGGGTCATGTGGTATATTGGTAAAATACGAAACATCTTATTACTCGGGCTGCCGCATTTGTTGCTTGTTTCAGCAATGCCCTGTTACAGTGAACTGAGTGGTTTCCACAACTATGGCTTAATAATTTTTAGAAAACTAAAAACATGTCTTTATATTGCTCGACTCCAATGGAGGCCAACTTTCTTAATCTTATAATTTGACAACAAAAAAAACAGCCAATTCAGATTTTTTTTTTAATATGTTTATTTATATCTATATGTGTGTTTTTATATACACTCACTGGCTGCTTTATTGCATACACCTGTTATATTCCTCATGACTGTATCAGCTAATCACGTGGCGTTGACTCCATGAATTTGGGGCATGTAGGCATGGTTAACCCTTTAAGACCTACCATAGAACCCAGTCCGCCAGAGCTTATATTATATTTTTACATGTTGTAGTGCCATTTTTGGGAGCATTTTAAGTTGATATACATCAATACAACCATTATAGCCCAAATTTTAATAATATATATGCGTTAAGTGCATAGTAACTACATAAATTTCAAAAAAAGTGCAATAAACTACAAACAAATTGAAAATCATTTTTGTTTTTTTATATACATATATTTCTAGTTAGAGAAATTTAAGAGGCTTATCCCTCAAAACTGTAAACTGTGGGCAGGTAATGGCGGACATGCGATAGTTCATGCTGTTGGACGTAGGAAGTGTTACGAACAGCTGATCGGATCGGCAAAGTGTGTTTCTGGAATATTGTGTTTTTGTTGCTGCAAGTGCTTTTTATGCAGTTTTTGCAAAGCTATATGTGGAAGGAAACTGTGACCTAGGACAAGCTGATGGCATAAGATGTAAGTACAACTCCTCCGGTTTCATATGCAAAAAAAATTATTGCGCTAGCTTATGTGGTTGCAGTGCTACCGGGATGTAAAAATAGTTACGCAAAACGGAGCGTGCCGCTCCGACCGGCTTTAAAGGGTTAAGATACCCTCAGGGAAGAAGCATGATTTATGTCACTTTAAATGTGGTATGGTTGTTGGAGCCAGATGGAGTTATCCATTTCAGAAACTGCTGATCTGCTGGGATTTTCCTTCAGAACCACCTCTAGACAGTAACTCAATGGACCAACACATCGAATTCACCAGGGGTTTCTTAGCTGTGAGATTTCCATCAGTAGTGGCACACATTTAAAAGTCGAAGTGTTTTTAGGGATTTCTATGAAACTTTATATTCACCACAAATAAACCTGTCTAAAAATGAAATTGATTTGTTTCTTGACAACGTAACTCTTCCAAAATTACTAGACAGTCAAGCAATGGCACTGGATTCGCCACTGACGCCAGGTGAACTCCAGGAAGCCCTGATAAGTATGCCCAATAATAAGGCTCCAGGTCCAGACGGCTTTCCTGCAGAATTCTACAAAGAATTCTGGACAATTTTGGCACCAGTATTCCATGGAATGTTGCAGGAAATCAAGAAAAATGGCAGACTACCACCAAATATGAATTCTGCTAACATTAGTCTCCTGCTAAAACCAGGAAAAGACCCTTTATTTCCCTCAAGTTATCGTCCAATATCCCTTATAAATGTAGACCTTAAAATAATCTGCAAAGCTCTCTCAAAGAGATTAGAGAAAATAACCCCCCTCTTAATTCATCCTGACCAAACTGGTTTCATAAAAGGTCGGCACTCCTC
The DNA here is from genome assembly GCF_963576455.1 of Neolamprologus multifasciatus. NCBI lineage: Eukaryota > Metazoa > Chordata > Actinopteri > Cichliformes > Cichlidae > Neolamprologus > Neolamprologus multifasciatus. The sequence continues at coordinate 18,499,665 of NC_140450.1, forward strand.
AACAAACACTCGTAGATTACTTAATTTAATAGACTACTCATACAATAAAAACATTGAAACCATAATATTATCTCTAGATGCAGAAAAAGCATTTGACAGAGTTAACTGGAAATTTTTATTTGCAACTTTACACAAATTTGGTTTTGGAAACTCTTTCATAAATTGGATAAGAATATTATACAATTCCCCAACAGCTCGTATCAGAACAAATGACCAGACATCCTCCAGCTTTTGTCTCCTGAGGGGCACCAGACAGGGATGCCCACTCTCCCCTTCACTTTTTGCAATTTTTATCGAACCTCTAGCAGCAGCACTTAGACAGGCTACAACAATTAAGGGCATAAAATGTAAGAACGTAGAACATAAAATCAGTCTCTATGCGGATGATGTGTTGCTTTTTCTGCAAAACTCACAAATCAACCTCTCTGAGGTAATTACTCTAATAAACTG